>NW_009951940.1:461703-488290 GCF_000747805.2 Chaetura pelagica
CCCGGGGGCAGCAGCCGCCGTCACACGCGCGCCGAGGACGCCGACACTACAGCAAAGGGATTCTTTTTTTCAGTTGTTATTATTATTAATTATTATTATTATTGTATATTTTTTCTTTTTTTTTTTTTTAATTATTATTCTCATCATCATTAATATTATTTCCTCCCACCTGGCTGTTTTCCTCCCCCCCGGGGAGGCTTTGCGACGCGTCAAGGAAGCCGGCGCTCTCCCAGGAGCTGGGATTTACTTATTTTGCACAACGTCTGTTTTGGTTGAGTTCTCAACCCTGTTTTCTTTTGAATTTTGAAGCTCAGAGGGGTTGTTCTTTTGGTGGTTTGTTTTTTTTTTCCCCTCTCCACACCACATTTTTCTCAGCACCACCTTCACCCTCCACCATCCCGCCATGGCCCGGATGAACCGCCCAGCGCCGGTAGAGGTCTGCTACAAGAACATGAGGTTCCTGATCACCCACAACCCCACCAATGCCACGCTCAACACCTTCTTGGAGGTAAGGAGGCTGGAAGGGGTGGGTGTGGGCCCAGCTCTGTGTTTTAGGGCTAAAAGCTAACGTTGAAATGCAATATGGATGAGTAGGATGAGGCAGCGGCGCATCCCCTTTGGTACTGCAGCCCCTGGTGGTGTGTCCAGTTGTCACCAGCATTTTGGGGTTGGTCCAGTTGCTGCTGGCATTTGGGGTAGGATGCTTTGGAGGATCCCAGGTGTGGTGTTGGGATGTGGCAAAGGTGGAGCTGAGTTTCCCTGTTCCTGTTGCATCTCCTGCATCAAATCAAGGGGCTTTGCAATGATGCACACAGAGTCATAGAATTGTTTTGGTTGGAAAAGACTTAAAGATCATCAAGTCCAGCAATTGACCCAGCACTGCCAAGTCCACCGCTAAACTACACCCCTCAGCACCACATCTACATGGCTTTTAAATACCTCCAAGGATAGTGACTCCACCACTGCCCTAGGCAGCCTGTTCCAGTGCTTGACAAACCCTTTCAGCAAACCAGTTTTTCTTAATATCCAATCTAAACCTCTTCTGGCACACATGAGGTCATTTCCTCTTGCTTGTTACTTGGGAGAAGAGGTTAACACCCACCTTACTCCAACCTCCTTTCAGGTAGTTGTAGAGAGCAGTAACGTCTCCCCTCAGCCCCCTTTTCTCCAGGCTGAAGACCTCCAGTTCTCTCAGTGACTTCTGATAAGACTTGTGCTCCAGACCCTTCTCCAGCTTGTTTGCCCTTCTCTGGACATGCTCCAGCCCCTCAATGTCCTTCTTGTAGTGAGGGGCCCAAGGCAACTCAGGATTTGAGGTGCAGCCTCACCAGAGGGACACATCCCTGCCCTAGTCCAGCTGCCCACATTATTCCTGATACAGGCCAGGATGCTGGTGGCCTTCTTGGCCACCTGGGCACACTGCTGGCCCATGTGAAGCTGGCTGTCAACCAACACCCCCAGCTTCTTTTCTGCTGGGCATTTTCCAGCCACTCTTCCCCAAGCCTTTAGAGTTCCTCAGGGTTGTTGTGACCCAAAACCAGCAGGACCCAACACTTGACCTTTTTGAAGTTCATACAATTGGCCTCAGCTGTGGATGGACACAACCTCCCCTGCATCTCCCAGCACCTCAGTGAGGATTTTTCATCCCAAATATCCCAGGATCTTTCCATAGTGTCTGGAGCATGCTGGGCTCTGCACAAAGAGCTGCCTCTGGCACTGGGAGCAGCCAGGAATTACAGGGGGGATAAGGAATGAGTGTCTGCAGTGCAGGAGAGAAAGGCTTTGACTTAATCTTTTTATCAGTGCCTGGGGAAAAGGCAACATCCTGCAGGCTGGTCGAGCTGGCATAAGCAGCTTCTGCTTTCAAGAAGGAGGCATTTGGGGATGTTGCTGCATTTGTGAGGGAACTTGGAGCTGTGTGGTTTTGCCTTAGACCTAAACTACCTTGAGGTCTGGTGGGCTGGGAAGAGAGGTCCTCTGAGCTCAAGGAAACCCTCCCAATGCACACCTGAACAAAACAAATGGGTGCCACTGGCTAAGGTAGCTGCAGGAAGGTGGTTAAGATTTGGGGACAGTCACCCCTAAACCCTGCATGCTGCACACAAGGTGATGGGGACAGCAAAGTGGGAAGGGGGGAAATTCCCCTTTCGCCCAGTTTCTTAGATTTTTGGCTGAGCTGCCACGTGTGCAGGGGTTTGCTGTGGTCTGGCAAGTGCACACAGGGAAGGAAGGAGTTGCTGGAGCCCTCAACACAAGAAGGGCATGGAGTTGTTGGAGCGAGTACAGAGAAGGGAAATGAAGACGCTCAGAGGGCTGGAGCAGCTCTGCTCTGGAGACAGGCTGGGAGAGCTGGGGTGTTCAGCCTGGAGAAGAGAAGGCTCCAGGGAGACCTTAGAGCACCTTCCAGTACCTGAAGGGGCTACAGGAAAGCTGGGGAGGGATTTTTCACAAGGGTCTGTAGCAATAGGATAGAATCATAGAATGTCTTGGGTTGGAAGGGACCTCTAAAGTCATCTAGTCCAACCCCCTACAATAAGCAGGGACATCTCACACTAGAACAGGCTGCTCAGAGCCCCATCAAGCCTGACCTTGAATGTCTCCAGGGATGGGGCCCCCACCACCTCTCTAGGCAATCTGTTCAGTGATCCAGCACCCTCAGTTTAAAGAACTTTTTCCTAATGTCCAACCTAAATCTACCCCCTTTTTCTACCTTGAAACCATTACCCTCATCCTGTTGTTACATGCCCTAGTGATCAGGTCTTTCCCAGCCTTCTTATTATAGGTCCCTTTCAGGTACTGGAAGGTCACTATAAGGTCTCCCCAGAGCCCCAACTCCCTCAGCCTTTCCTCATAAGAGAGCTGCTCCAGCCCTTTGATCATTTTCATTGCCCTCCTCTGGACACACTCCAACAGATCCACATCCTTCATGTGTTGGGTGCTCCAGATCTGGATGTAGTACTGGATTTGGAACAGTTTCAAGCTGAAAGAGGAGAGATTTAGGTTAGACATTAGGAAGAAATTCTTTCCTCTGAGACACTGGAACAGGTTTCCCAGGGAAGCTGTGACTGCCCCATCCCTGGCAGTGTTCAAGGGCAGATTGGATGGGGCTTGGAGCAGCCTGGGCTGGTGGGAGGTGTCCCTGCCCATGCAGGGGGGTTGGAACCAGATGATCTTTAAGGTCAAGGTCCCTTCCAACCCAAACCATTTGATTATTCTTCAATCACTGAAGGGAATGATCTCATATGATGCCCTGTGGGGCCAGTACACCAGCTTGTAATCCAGGAGCAATCCATGGGGTGTGTGATAAGCCACGCTGCAATCATCCCAAGCCTCAAGCCCACCGCACCTCGTGGGTGATGACAGGATTCCCTGAGCAACCTGCAGGCTGCTGGACATGGTTGGTGGGGCACACTACCCAGCCACCTGCATGCATTTCTGCAGCAGGAGTTGCAACCTCACTGAGCACAAATAGTTTCTCCTTTGGGGCATTTGCACCCGTGTCAGGATGTTTCTTTGGCTGGGGGATAAAGTCCCTCTGGTGTGGCCAACAGGGCTTAAAAATAAACTGCCTCCTTGACAGTCATAAGTCATAGAATCATAGAAGGGACCTCTGAAGATTATGAAGTCCAAGGAGTTGTGAAGGTGCTGGGTGAAAAGCCTACTGTAGCCATGTAGCTCTGGTGCCCTGGGATTTCATGCTTGCTTGTGCTTCCCAGGCTGGATGGACCACGGAGAGGTTTGCTTAAGGGTCCATGAGGGTCTAAGTGGCTTGGATGAGTTGAGGTTAACTGGGGTGTGACTGGCGGAGCTGTTTCAGACCTCTCCTTCCCCCCCCAGGACCTGAAGAAGTACGGTGCCACCACGGTGGTGCGAGTGTGCGAGGTGACCTACGACAAGACCCCCCTGGAGAAGGACGGGATCACCGTCATGGTAGGTGGGCAGCAGGGATGGGGAGCTGCTAAACACCACCCCCCCCCATTTTGGATAGCCCAAAACAGCATCCTGGATGCCCAGGAGCAGGGTTTGTGAAGCCCAACTTGATCTTTGGGGTGAGGCAGGATGAGCTCCCCAGCCCCAGGGCTGAACTGGGGAACTGCTGCTCAGAATAACGAGCGCTGCCCACGCAGCCGAAACTGTGACTCAGGCAGCTGAGCAGGCAGCTGCCCTCCCTGCCTGTCCCTTGGGCTTTCAAGCATCCAGGGATGGAGAGTGCCCAGCCCCACGTGGAAGGTGTGTGTGGTTCCTCCTCCCCCCCACGTTATCTTTTCCAGAGGGGTGTGGATTTTTGGCTCTTCCAGGGGCTGGCTGGTGCGGCTCTGGGGGAGGGAAGGAAGCAGGAGAAGGGAAGGAGGCAGCTCAGGCAGCTGCCTGGGCTGCATCTTGGCTGATAAGTCAGTGGAGATGATGTCAGATGTGATAGCCCTGCCAGGGAGTTCAGCTCCAGCTGGAAACGGAGGCTTTGCTCCTTATTCAGGGAAGGGCTTGGAAGTGCCTTGTGACTCCTGGGTGGTCCTCTGTGTGTAGGTCCTTTCTGTATAGCTCTCTCTGTGTAATGGATATCCTAGAGAGAAGTAGCTGTATCCTAAATCCTCTAGGATACAGGTAGATAATAGATCCTATGTCTCTCTAGATACAGGTTCCAGTTGCTGATCTCTGTCATTCTATAGATACTATTGCTCTGTAGGGTAATGTCTTATAGAGAAAGAAAGCTGCATCCTACATAGTGTATCCTACATAGTGCATCCTACATGTGTGTTGTAGGTCATCTCTGCTCTCTTACAGACCAAATTCTGCCTTTTACCTTGTTTCTGGCTGGAGTCCCTCAGTCTGAGTTTCTATACCTAAGATATACATTCCTTATATAGAGAGATACCTATCTCTAGGATACATTTTAAACAGGGAGATGTGTTTATCCTAGACAAAGAAACTATGCAAGATGCTATATATAAAATATGCAGTTGATATATGTTAAGAAACAGGTTTATGTACCTATATAGAAACTATGTAAGATAAAGACAGCAATGTGTATCTATGGAGAGACACATCTGTGCAGATATATATCTCACTCATATTTTTAAATATATACATATATACACAAACCTATATCAAATATATAAAATAGAATCACAGAATGGTTTGAGTTGGAAGGGACCTTACAGATCGTCTAGTTCCAACCCCCCTGTATGGGCAGGGACACCTCCCATCAGACCAGGTTGCTACAAGCCCTGTCCATCCTGGCCTTCAACACTTCCATGGAGAGGGCATCCACAGCTTCCCTGGGCAACCTGGGCCAGGGTCTCACCACCCTCACAGGAAATAATTTCTTCCTAATGTCTAATCCAGATCTACCTTCTGTGAGCTCAAAACTGTTCCTCTTCATGCTCGCACTCCCTGCCCTTGTAAAAAGTCCCTCCCCAGCTCTCCTATAGCCCCTTCAGGTACTGGAAGGTGCTTTAAGA
Source organism: Chaetura pelagica (assembly GCF_000747805.2). Lineage (NCBI taxonomy): Eukaryota > Metazoa > Chordata > Aves > Apodiformes > Apodidae > Chaetura > Chaetura pelagica. Next base: position 467,163 of record NW_009951940.1, read on the forward strand.
TCTCCTTGGAGCCTTCTCCAGGCTGAACAACCCCAACTCTCTCAGCCTGTCAGTAGAGGTTAGGCAGGAGCTGGCTGGGATAAGGACGGGGGTTGCAGTTCCTTCATCATCAACAGGGACTAGGCAGGCAATGGCTGCCACAGTCCACAGAGGCAGAAGGGTGTAGGGACCATATTGCAGGACCTGTAGGTGCTCCTGATGGCTGAACCTGTCCACAGGAGATGAGAGGACCCCAGACCTAGACTCATATGGATGCTACACCCCCATGGAGCTGCACCGAGTTGGAAGGGACCTTACAGATCGTCTAGTTCCAACCCCCCTGTATGGGCAGGGACACCTCCCATCAGACCAGGTTGCTACAAGCCCTGTCCATCCTGGCCTTCAACACTTCCATGGAGAGGGCATCCACAGCTTCCCTGGGCAACCTGGGCCAGGGTCTCACCACCCTCACAGGAAATAATTTCTTCCTAATGTCTAATCCAGATCTACCTTCTGTGAGCTCAAAACTGTTCCTCTTCATGCTCGCACTCCCTGCCCTTGTAAAAAGTCCCTCCCCAGCTCTCCTATAGCCCCTTCAGGTACTGGAAGGTGCTTTAAGATCTCCCTGGAGCCTTCTCCAGGCTGAACAACCCCAACTCTCTCAGCCTGTCAGTAGAGGTTAGGCAGGAGCTGGCTGGGATAAGGACGGGGGTTGCAGTTCCTTCATCATCAACAGGGACTAGGCAGGCAATGGCTGCCACAGTCCACAGAGGCAGAAGGGTGTAGGGACCATATTGCAGGACCTGTAGGTGCTCCTGATGGCTGAACCTGTCCACAGGAGATGAGAGGACCCCAGACCTAGACTCATATGGATGCTACACCCCCATGGAGCTGCACTGTGAGCCTCATTGCCTGCACACACATCCACCTCCCCGCTGCCAAGGTCCAGAACACCACAGCCCTGAGTGAAAAAGCAATCCCCTGAGTTTCTCCCCAAAGTCTGACACATGTTCCTGTCTTTGCCCAACCTTCCTCCTGCCTTGCAGGACTGGCCGTTCGATGATGGGGCGCCTCCTCCCAGCAAGATAGTGGAAGATTGGCTCAACCTGCTGAAGACCAAGTTCTGCGAAGACCCCGGCTGCTGCGTGGCCGTGCACTGCGTGGCTGGCCTGGGCCGGTAAGTCAGAGCCCAGCACCCTGCCTGCCAACCCACCCAACACCTGCCTGCTCTCCTCTCTTCCACCTTGGAGCAGGGTTTTGGAGCAGTGGTGTCCTTAGCGGGAAGAGACATTCTTAGAATCATAGAACGGTTTGGATCAGAAGGGACCTGAAAGATCATCTAGTTCCAACCCCCCTGCATGGGCAGGGACACCTCCCACCAGCCCAGGTTGCTCCAAGCCCCATCCAACCTGCCCTTCAACACTGCCAGGGATGGGGCAGCCACAGCTTCCCTGGGCAACCTGTTCCAATGTCTCACCACCCTCATAATAAAGGATTTCCTCCTCATATCTAATCAAAATTTCCCCTCTTCAAGTTTTAAACCATTGCCCCTTGTCCTCTCGGTACATTGGTGGGGCTGGCTGGTGTCTGAGCTCCTCCTTGCACTTCTCGTGGCCAAACCCTGGACACCAAGAGGGGGCCTGGGTTGCCAGTGTCCCACAGGGATTTTGCTTTTGCTAGGAGCTCATTGTGGAAATACTGCAAAACAATTCTGGGTACAACCAGGAGCCACCGCATTTCAAGAGTCCCCACGTTTTGCTGCTCCCTCCACCACATGTCAGGTTTTGCACGTGTATTTGCCTCCAAAGCCCTCATGCTCAACAGAAGAGCAGCAAACCACTGCCAGTCCCAGCCTGGGGATTTGACCCCTAAAATCAGCCATTCCTCGGGGCACTGCTTGTAGACAAATGGAAAGAAAAGGCGAACTAAAAGCAGTGCTGGCAGTGCCACCATTACAGTCCCACAGTGTGTTCCCCCCACCCCAGGGTGGGACATCAGCCCCTGGGCTACAAGGCTGGGGGGGTCACCACCACTGCCATTGCCTTTCAGTGCTCCTGTCCTCGTTGCCCTGGCCTTGATCGAGAGCGGGATGAAGTATGAAGATGCCATCCAGTTCATCCGACAGTGAGTCACAGAGTCACTGAGTGGTTTGGGTTGGAAGGGACCTGAAAGATCATCCAGTTCCAACCCCCTGCATGGGCAGGGACACCTCCCACCAGACCAGGCTGCTCCAAGCCCCATCCAGCCTGGCCTTGGACACTTCCAGGGATGGGGCAGCCACAGCTTCTCTGGGCAACCTGGGCCAGGGTCTCATCACCCTCAGAGGAAAGAATTTCTTCCTAATGTCCAATTTAAATCTCCCCTCTTTCAGCTCGAAACCATTCCCCCTTGTCCTGTCACTCCATGCTCCTGTCAAAAGCCCCTCCCCAGCTTTCCTGGAGCCCCTTCAGGTACTGAAAGTTGCTCTGAGGTCTCCCCTGAGCCTTTTCTTCTCCAGGCTGAGTCAAGTGAGGTTTTAGTGTCGGGGGACAAAGCAGCCCCTCTCCAAGGCTGCCTCGTGGGCACTGGGATTCCTTTTCTCTTCTTTTTGCCTAGAGGAAACTAGGGTGTCAGCCCCAAGTACCCTGTGCCTTTGCATCAGGGCTGTGGGAGGCTGGGGAGGTATCCAGGAGCATCCCTGGGGGGCTTTTGGCTTTGGGCAGCCTCCCCACGTGTTTCTTTTGTAGCTTTCCAGGTCCTAAGGCTTACAGAGTGGATGAACAAGAAGGGCTGCCAGGGGTCAGAGCCTGTCTCTGTCCCTGGGAGACCACTGAGGCTGCAGCCTCCCAAATCTCTTACCTGCCTCAGGAATGGGTCTTCAGCATCCTGACAGGAATGGGTTTGGGCTGAGTGGTCTTCTTCTGCCACCCTGCTGACCACGCTGGTCCTTCTCTCTCCCTGCAGGAAGCGCAGAGGAGCCATCAACAGCAAGCAGCTGACCTACTTGGAAAAGTACCGACCAAAGCAGAGACTCCGATTTAAGGACCCTCATAACCACAAGAACAAATGCTGCATCATGTAAACCTCAGATGACCTCTTGCCAAAACCCATGCACACAGACACCCGGGCACTCGCACGCGTCCCACCCCCTCACGCCCCCTCTGCCCAGCCCCACGTGCCGCCCCCAGAGCTGGGGTGGAGGGACATGGGGCATCCCCACCCGTGTTCCAGCACCCACAGCACGATTGTCTTGCTGGAGCCCCTCCAAGAAAAAAGGCTGCTGTCTGCAGTGCCCTCCCCGAGGAGGGGAGGCAGTCCTGCCCTTGGTGTTACCAGGCAATGAACTCACGTGAAGGTTCTTCATCGCCTTCCTCCTCCTCCCTTTCCCCTCCCATTGCACTGAGAGGGATGGTTGGATGGTGCTTGGTTTGGGGTGGTGCAGGCAGGGCTGGGCCAGCTGAGGAGGGATGGGGAGCAGAAGGGCTGGAGCACCCCCAGAAAAATCCCTTTCCCACCTCTTCCCTGTAAATAAGGGCTGCAGCAGTGGGGCACGGAGGTGGGGCTGGAGAAGTGGCCTTGGAGAGGGAAGGTGGTGGTGGCAGGCAGAGGTGAAGGGGGCTTGTAGCTTCGTGCTGGCTCTGTGGCCACAGGAAGGGCTGAGCTAATTCCTCCCAGCGCTGTTCCTTTTCTCCTGGCCTTTCTTCCTCTTCCCCATCTCCTCATTGCCTTGATGCCCTGGGGTGGGGCTCGTTGAGGACTTGCTGCAGCACAGGCAGAGGTGCTGGGAAACTCAGGGACCGTGGCAGGGCTTTGAGGCACCCAGCTTTGCCAGGCTGCAGGGGGGATGGGGGGTCAGCACTGGGTCCCCCAAATGGTGGGGTGCTCTTCTTTGTAGCTTCCAAACTCAATGCACAGGGTGGTGGGTTCTCTCCTGTCGCGTCCCCGTCGCTGAGCCGGTGGCACAAACCTCAGTGGTGGCTGCCATACCGTGGGGACACCGTGTGCATCTCAGGGCACATCCATCTCCTCCTCCACCACTGCCTTTGCTGGCCATGGGGCTGGGCTGCAGCTTTCCTGCTGGGATTTTTGGGTGCTCCTGGCAAGGGCACATCACCAAGTTTTGCACCTGCCTCCCCCACAGCTGTAACACAGCACCCAGCAGCCCAGAACCCCTCGGGTTGTGCCCTGGTGGGGTGAACTTGGAGCTGCCCCTGAGCTGGGACATTAAACATCTCTCAACTTTGCCTTTGAACACTTGCAGCAGCTGGAGAAGTGAGCGTGCAGAGGGGGTATGGGGGGGGGGGTGTTGTGTTTTTTTTCCTTTTGATGAGGATAAGAAGAAATTTGCTAATTAAAGGAAAACAAACAAACAAAAAAAACACTTTAAAAAAAACCAAACCTGTTTGTCTTCCACACATGCTCTGGCCTTTCTTTCTCCCTGTGGAGTCCAGGAGGTGACCCATGGCATCCCAGGCTGATCCCCCACAGCCAGCTGCTGTCTGCTGTCACCAGGGACACACATGTGGTGTCCAGGTATCCTTTGGGCTCAGTGTGGAGCAGTGAGCGTGCAGAGGGGGTATGGGGGGGGGGGTGTTGTGTTTTTTTTCCTTTTGATGAGGATAAGAAGAAATTTGCTAATTAAAGGAAAACAAACAAACAAAAAAAAACACTTTAAAAAAAACCAAACCTGTTTGTCTTCCACACATGCTCTGGCCTTTCTTTCTCCCTGTGGAGTCCAGGAGGTGACCCATGGCATCCCAGGCTGATCCCCCACAGCCAGCTGCTGTCTGCTGTCACCAGGGACACACATGTGGTGTCCAGGTATCCTTTGGGCTCAGTGCTGCTCATCCCCTCTGCCACAGAGGATCACAGTTGTTGGGGCAAGAAAGGCTGGTCCTCCAGCAGCTTGTGGTTTGAGGCTGCCCAACTTGGGATGCCTCTAGTGCCCTGTGTTGATTATCTCCAGAGGATTGAGTGCCTTCCAAAAAGTACACCATCCAGAGACGTTTGCTTCAGAGGGTTCATCTCTTGGGATAAGTGGTGAGGAAAGCTGGTTAGACACCCTCAGTACCTGCAGAAGGGCAGGGGACAGCTTTGTGCCACCACACATGGGAAGAGGAGGAGCTTGGAGCAATTTCCAGCACCACTCCTTTCTCACTGGCAGCCAGCCCAGCTGAATGGCAGGGATGTCCATCCCATGGGACAGGCCATGGTGAGGAACAATGCATGGACCCTCCAACCATGGTCCCAGAGCTGTCATGCTACACAGCTCAGGCCTGTCCAATCCCATGGTGGGATAGCCTTCAGTCTTGAGTTTCTCCTGCCCCATTCCAGGCTGTTGATTCTAGTGGGAGGTGTCCCTGCCCACGCAGGGGGGTTGGAACTAGATGATCTTTAAGGTCCCTTCCAACCCAAACCATTCTGTGAATCCTGTGTTTCATGGGGAATGCAGCAACAGTGAAAGGGTCTGCATTGGTTTGGAAGGGTGAGAAACTGGGCTGATAAAAAGATGTGATCTTCTATTACAGCTATTTCACTGTCCATCCCTTCCTGCCACCATTGTGTCCTCTTGCTGCTAAAATAGGTGCTGCTTCATCCCCAGGAGCAGCAGGAGGTGTCTTGGCATTGCAGTGGGGATGGCCCCAATCCCTCTTAGCCAGGAGACCTCACAGCCCCATGTGTTCCCCAGTCACACCAGGCTGTGCCATGACTTGTGAAGAGTTTAGGATAAAGTGTTGGGAAACAGCTGCTCTGCAGGCTTGGAAATGTTTCTGCCCTGGCAAGAGAAGGAAGAAGTGTTTCCCTCAGCAGCACTCCTGAGAGCATCACATGGTGGATTGCCCAGGGCAAGTAGTCCAGGGCTTCAGCCACGATGCTTTTGAGTTGAGGTCAGGATGGGGACAGAGGGGCTTGAGTTCAGCCTCCTTTGGCCACAGGAACTCTTCTCCATGCAGGGTTTGATGGTGGAGGTGCTCAGTGCTGAGCTCTGATGGGACTGCACTCAAATCTCAGCTTGGTGGGCCTGTTTGGGGGAACACGAGAGGGACAGGCTTTGTAGTGCTCCTTTGCTTAATGTAGCATCAACCCAACCACCTTAGAAGTAGGGAGCTTCTAGTGTAAGATTAGTCCTTGACCTGGTACAATCCATGTGGCCAAATCCTGAGCACCTCTGGTAGAGCAGCATCTTGATGCTGTTGAGTTTTGTGAGTCACTGCAAAAATCCTCCAAACCATGCTGCTTTAATGGTCCTGATTTCTTCCTTTTTTCCTTTTCCAATGTATGTATTCCCCCTGTTCTGGAACCATCACCTTCCATGTGCTGCTTCATGGACAGGGTACCTCCTTGCATGGAGGTTTTGAACCCGTTCCAAGGTTTCTCTGGGTTGAACTGCCAAATACATGAGATTTTTTGATGTGAACTTGGGCTCCTGCCTCTGAGGTACCAGCCCCTCAATGTTGCAGCCTAGAGAGGGTTATGTAAACATAACAGGCTGGGGAAATTGAGGGGTCTTCCAACTGAGTTTTGGGTTAGAAATCTCAAGGAAGAGCTCAGGTCCTTCACAACAGTCTTGGGACAGTTGGGGAAGAGGGGAAGTTGGAGCTCAGTAGACACGAAGCAGCAGAGCCAGACCTAAGCAGCCATGGGCTCAAGGTTTGGGCTATTTTGGAGTCTCTCCTTGTACACTAATCCTTGTTTCACCTCAGATGCCAAAATGTTGACAAGAGAGCCTTAAAAATCTGACATACTTGCCAATTCTGGTTTTGCTCCATTTGTCTCCATTGGGTCTTGGCAAATGTAGAGAACAGACACCCCCATGGCTTTGGCTACAAACCAGCCACCCTGTCCTGCCCTCTTCTGCAGAAGCAAAGGCATAAATTGGGTTTTATACCTCAACACCACTATCCACCTCCCTCACCCCTTCCTTGGAAACCCACCATCTTTCTTTAGTTGACAGGGACAGGGCTCCAAACTGGTTGAGCTTTGGAAACCTAAGGAACGGCAAAGGAAAGATGCCCTAACTATGAACCAGGAGCTTCTAGGCTTTGCCCAGGAATCAATCGCATCTGAACCTTGCCTAGGGGAATAAATCCAAGCAGGGACTGGTAGTTGTGTCCTCTTACATGTCTGGTGACACGTATTTAAAGACTTTGCATTTGCAACTTCATGTTCTGAGTCTTGCAATAAGGCTGGCACTGGTGCTTGGGCTGAGAGCTTCAGATGAGGAGGTTTATGAGGAACAGATTTCCTGAGGAAGCAAAGACTTTTGCTCCATCTACAATAGAAAGAGTTGCTTTTTTCCCCTTTTTTCTTCCTTTTTCTTTTTTTTTTTTAATTTTCATTGGGCTTGTTGATTTTTTACTAGTCCCAGTGGGAAAGCAAGCAGGGAGATTTCGTGACTTCCCAGTGGTTTCCAGGGTCTTTGATCTCGTTCACTTCCAGAGGGCTGGGTAGGTGCAGTTGGATGGGTGGATTTGGAGGGGATACTGTCTGGAGGGAGAAAAATGTGGCTAGTTCCTTTGCTCAGTGGGAGGTCACGGGGGCCAACATTCCCGGGGAGTGGGTAATTTGCTTCCCTTCAGACAACAATCTCCCAATGAACTCTCGCCTTCCCTGCTGTTTCTTTCTGTGCAACAAAAGAACTGCATATTTTCCTTTTTAACTCCTTGGGCAACCGTAGTAGTGTGTAGATTAAGCCCAGATGACTTCTTTTTTTTTAATTTATTTTATTTTTAATTGGTTTTGTGTTTTTTTTTGGTCTGAGCCATAGCTAAGTTATTATCCCCCCATGCTTTTTGTATCAAGACGGCATCACTCGGAATATGCAGATGAGGTATAGGATCTTGACACTTTATAACCTTTTTAAAAAGAATCTTGTCTGTTTACTTACATCTTGTGTAAAAAGGAGGAAGAAAAAAAAATGTATGCCTTTTAGTAATCACTTTTTTTTTTTTTGAGGTTGTTTTGTTTGGGGTTTTTTTGAGTTTTATGAAATAATGGTGGTTTCACTCCAGCAGCGAAATAAAAAGCGTTCACAGTTTTGTACATCCCTGTGTTGTGCTGCTGTGCTGGTGACAGGGGAGTTAGCAAGGTGGGGGAGGCAAAGGCAGAGCTAAGCTCTTGCCAAGGGATGAGGGAGGAATTCAGGGGTGGGGGGGTGTCAGGGTCCTGCTGCCTCCTCTTGGCTGGAGACCTCTGCCCACTCCCGTCCCATCCCAAATGTGTCCCAGCTGCATTCCCCACCCATTCCCTGGGTTATTGCCCTCCTCCCATCCCATTCTCCTTTTCTGGAAGTTCCCAGGAAAGACAACTGGAGGTGGCTGGGAAATGTTTGCAACAGACAAAGCTGAGAAGTGAAGTGGGGGGGTGAAGTTCTGCTTGGCACAGGTGCAGTAACGGGGGTCACCAGGGGTGGGTTTTGCTCTGGGAGCTTCTCTTGAAGACAGAGTGACAGGAAGGAGAAAATCTTTTGACTTAACAAAACTAACCCCAGGGTCCAGACAAGGGATTTGGCAACTTACCCCCTCCCTGCAGTACTGTGTCCAGTTCTGGAGCCCCCAACACAAGGAGGATGTGGAGCTGTTGGAGATGCTCCAGAGGAGGCCATGAAGATGATCCAGGGGCTGGAGCAGCTCTGCTCTGGAGACAGGCTGAGAGAGTTGGGGTGTTCAGCCTGGAGAAGAGAAGGCTCCAGGGAGATGTTAGAGCACTTTCCAGTGCCTGAAGGGGCTCCAGGAAAGCTGGGGAGGGGCTTTTGTAAGGGTATGGAGTGATAGGACAAGGGGTGATGACTTTAAACTGAAAGAGGGGAGATTTAGGTGACACATTACGATTAAATTCTTTCATGTGAGGGTGGTGAGACACTGGCCCAGGTTGCCCAGGGAAGCTGTGGCTGCCCCATCCTTGGAAGTGTTGAAAGCCAGTTTGGCTGGGGCTCTGAGCAACCTGGTCTAGTGGGAGGTGTCCCTGCCCATGCAGGGGGGGTTGGAAATCTGCAGTGGCAGGACAGATGCAAGGGGTGCACCCAGGGCTCCAGGGGTTCACATAAAACCCTTTACCCCATGGGCTGCTCTCTGTCTCTCTGTCCCATCCCCCATAGTCACTGCATGGTCCATCTCCAGCACTTCCTTAGCAAAGCATCACACAGGTCTCTTCTAGTGATTGCCAGGCCAGACAGCCCCCACTTCCAGCATCCCCCCCAGCAGAGCCACCATTATCCCAGCAGGAGCTGGTGCCTTGCCAGAGAGAATCCAACCATCACCACATCATTTACTCCCAACCCAAGTGAGGTCTTCTCCAGAGAAGAGTCTGGCAGTGGAGAGATCCCAGAGCTGGTCTGCAGCAGCAGCTTTGCCTCAGCTGTGTGAGCTGATTGTGTAGCTTACCCAAGTCTCTTGTGGTTTTTAAGTACCCACCTCACCACCAAATAATTGTCCCAAGCAGAGCCCACACACACCCTGACCCTGTCTCCAGCATGTCTCACCTGATGAGGTTGGATAGAAAGATGTTGTAAGGCTCAGAGATGCCTTCTACCCCACGTGGAAAGACCTGACCCCATAGCAAGGGTGTAGGGTCCTGTTGGACAAGCTGCCCCACTCTGGTTGGGCCCTCAAGAGGCCATGACTAATGAATCACAGTGTGCAAGAGTCTGAGCACTCAAGGCCACCCATGCCAGCCCTTGTACCAGAAACACCAAGTACCTGGATCAGCTGTGACCAGCCTTTCTGGGCTCTGGCATGAAGCAGCAATGGCAGGGATGGGCTCCTAAATATGCATCATCTACAGGCAGGAACACACCTGCCAGGGACACCTGTGTTGGGAAGGCCTTGTAGCTGGAGATCTTGGGGCTGCTTCACTCTCTTTTTGCTGCTTTTCCTATTCTAGGTCAGTTTAACAGCAACATCTAAGGGGTGTAGAGCAGCTGTTCAGTGACTGAAGTCTTGTGGCAGCATCTCCCAGCTGAGCAACAGAAGACATGTTGACCTAAGTCAACCCAAGAAGGTAGACTGGGTGGACTGGTCAGCACACCAACAGGGAGGAGCCAAGTTGAATACTAGGATAGACTTTCTGCTGCTGAAGTGGACCTTCAGGAGAAGGACCTGGTATTCAGGCCCTGGGGGGACCTCAAAGAACACAACAGGCATTTTGTCCCATCCAAGATCTGAAGGGGAGGGTGACCTCTGTGGTGTGATTCTTATCCCTAACCCTACTAATGCTTTGAGGTCACCTGTGGCCCAGCCTAACCCTTCTTCAGGCTCAGAACCAATGTAGGAAGCAAAACCTGCAGAGGCAACTGAGCCAGGCAGCAGGTGGGACACTCCCAGACATGGCAGATGTCTCAGCATTTCTGGAGTCACTTGCATGTGTTACCTGTGGGAAAATACCTTCAGCTGCCTGGGTGAAGGGGAAGGCTGAATGATCTGGGGTCAGTATTTTCTCCTGGAAGGTCTGATTTGGAAGAAGCAAGATGGGCTTGGGCTGCTCTCAGGGGAGGAGGTGGGTACCTACAAGCCCCATCACAGGCATTTATTGCAGTGCCTTCAGTCCCCTGAACACCAAGAGAAGTGAGAGCCACCTAGATCAAGGCTGTGTGTCCACAGCCATGGTCTCATCCCTTCCTCTCTTTCCAGTCAGCAGAGATCACTCAAGGTTGGATGGGACTTGGAGAAACCTGGTCTAGAGGGAGGTGTCCCTGCCCATGCAGGGGGTTGAAACTAGATGGTCTTTAAGGTCCCTTCCAATCCAAACAATTCCATGATTCTTTGATTGTATGAAGTCAAAAGTCAATACTGGAGATCTGGGAAGGATCGATATCATCCTTGCATGGACACTTCTTTCAGAGCTCCACCACCACAGGAGGATTCCAAATGCCCAGCACACATAGAGATGCCCAGGCTGTAGACACTCAAAGCCTTGGCAGATGACCATGATCCTTATGGGTCCCTTCCAACTCAACATATTCTATTATTCCCTGATTCTATGAGCTCAGAGCATAGACTGCCAATGTTACTTACCCACTTCAGAAAGTCAGTTCTCTGCAGACCCACAGAGACAAAGGTTGCAGGGTCTTCAGTAAAGATTAGACCAGCCATGGTCCAGGCTCATGAGACTTGATTAAAATAAACAAATGCTTTGTGATGGACCACCCTGCTCCTCACTTGCTGCCTGCTGAGCTTCAATAAGGCCATGAGTGAGGTCTTGCACATGGGTCAGGGCAATCCTAAGCACAACTACAGGCTGGGTGGAGTATGGATAGAGAGCAGACCTGAGGAGAAGGACTTTGGGGTGTTGACTGATGAGAAGCTCAACATAGTCTGGCCATGTGTGCTTATAGCCCAGAAACCAACCATGTCCTGGGCTGCATTAGAAGAAGTGTGGCCAGCAGGGCCAGGGAGGGGATCCTGCCTCTCTTCTCAGTTCTTGTGAGATTCCCCCCTGCAGTGCTGAGACCTGTTCTGGAGCCTCCAACATCAGAAGGACATGGAGCCATTGGAGAGAGTCCATAAAAGGACTATGAGGATGATTAGAGGTCTGGAGCAGCTCTGCTCTGGAGACAGGCTGGGAGAGTTGGAGTGTTCAGCCTGGAGAAGAGAAGGCTCCAGGGAGACCTTAGAGCACCTTCCAGTGCCTGAAGGGGCTCCAGGAAACCTGGGGAGGGGCTTTTGACAAGGACAGAGAGTGAGAGGACAAGGAGGAATGGCTTTAAATTGGAAGAGGGGAGTTTTAGGTCAGACATTAAGAAGAAATTCTTTAGTGTGAGGGTGGTGAGACCCTGGCCCAGGTTGCCCAGGGAAGCTGTGGCTGCCCCATCCCTGGCAGTGTTGAAGGGCAGGTTGGATGGGGCTTGGAGCAGCCTGGGCTGGTGGGAGGTGTCCCTGCCCATGCAGGGGCGTTGGAACTAGATGATCTTCAAGTTCCCTTCCACCCCAACCCATTCTGTGATTCTATGATTTTAAGTCCCCTGCGGATGCTGTGACCACAGCCAGGGCTGCTCTGCCCTCCCTGCTCCTCTCCCTGGGCAGGACCTGGGGAGAGAGACTCGTTCCAAGCACCAGAGAGAGCAGAGCCCAGAGGGGCAGGAGGGAAGAGGCTCCCAGGGAGCCTGCAAAGGGCTGAGTCACTTCTCTGCAGCAGCCCAGGGGAACGGGCAGCTGCCAAACTGCCACTTGCAGCTTCCTCAGCTCATCCTGAATAACGGGGGGGCTGGAAAAAAATAAAAGGAGAAAAGTGGGAAAAAACCCACCCCAAGCCCCTGAGCTGACAGCCTGTCCCTGACATCCCACCCGAGCGTTCCCTGCAGAAGCTGTGGCTGTGGAAAATGCTCTTCCCTGGCTGCAGGTGCTGGTTTCTGTTGCAACATCTCCCTCCTGGGGCCAGCAGAGCAGTGGAGGCTTCATGGCTTCTCCCACAGCCTCCAGGGATGTGTCGAGGCCAAGTCGGGGCTGGATCCAAGGGCTGGGGGTGGGAGATGATTAGAGACCTGACGGGCTGGGCTCTGGGAGAAGCAGGAGGTGAGATCTGGCTCCACATGGAAGAGATAAGGGAGGTTCTGGCAGCTTCTGCCTCCAGCCTGGCCTGACTCACCTGCCAGGGCATCTCATCTGGGTATCAGGGAGAAGCAGTGCATAGAAATCAGCTTTGATCTTGAAATCAAACAGCACCAGCTTGTTTTGCAGGGCTCAGGCAGCCGTGGGTGACAGGGAAGGATGCACAGGTGGGTGTTGGGGTGCCCAGGTCAAAGCAGGGGTGTTCAGTGCAGGGATGCTCAGGACACAGAACTGGGGCTGGGAGAAAGAGGTAACATGAAAAGGTACCAGGTGCTGGGACCTAGTGCACCAAACACCAGGGCCACAGGTCATGGGGCTCTTTCTGGGTTGCTAGTCTGCAAGGCTGAGGGAGACTAGAAAACTTGGTAGTGCAGAGAGACACAGTGTCACTGCTGTGGCCAAGTGACCCAGCTGGAGTCCTTCTGGTGGCAGTTCCTCAACCTGCTCCATCTGCAGTGTCCATCCTGGGAGGGTTTCAGGATAAAGCCATGAGCAACTGGGCTGACCCCCATAGCTGACCCTGCTTTGAGCAGGAGACCTCCTGAGGTCACTCCCAGCCTGAATTATCTACAATCATAGAACAGTTTGGATTGGAAGGGATGTTAAAGATCACCCTGCATGGGCAGGGACACCTCCCACCAGACCAGGTTGCTCCAAGACCTACAGGAAAGTTGGGGAGAGACGTTTGACAAGGGAATGGAGTGATAGGATGAAGGGGAAGGGCTTTAAGCTGAAAGAGGGGAGATTTAGATGAGATATTAGGAATACATTATTTACTGTGAGGGTGGGGAGACCCTGGCCCAGGTTGCCCAGGGAAGCTGTGGCTGCCCCATCCCTGGCAGTGTTGAAGGGCAGGCTGGATGGGGCTTGGAGCAATTTGGTCTGGTGGGAGGTGTCCCTGCTCATGCAGGGGGGTTGGAATTGATCTTCAAGGTCCTTCCCCAAACCATTCTATGACTCTGTGCTTCTGTGATCTTCAACTAGATCAGGTTGCTCAGATTCCTGTCCAGCCTTCCCCTGAATGTTTCCAGGGATGGGGCACCTGCCACTTCTCTGGGCAACCCTTTCCAGTATTTCACCAGTTTCATTGTAAAAAAAACCCATCTTTCTAATATTGAGTCTGAATTTACCCTTTCCATTTAAAACCATAACCATTTGTCCTATCACAACAGGCCTTGCTAAAATGTTTGTCCCCATCTTTCTTGTAAGGCCTCTCTAAATACTAAAAGGAGCTCTAAAGTCTCCTTCTCTTCTCCAGGCTGAACACCCCAACTCTCTCAGCCTGTCTCCAGAGCAGAGCTGCCCCAGCCCTCTGATCATCTTCATGGCCTCCTCTGGACTCACTTTCATAGTTCTATGCCCTTCTTATGCTGAGGTGCCCGTGTCACCCTGAGCTCACACCCACCTCAGCCTTCTCCTCTCTCCCAGCCTGTGCTCAAGCACAATCCTTTGCATGCTCTAAAACCCCACCAGCAGCAGGAGCAGCTGCCCACCCCTGCTCTCAGCCTGCCACCCTCCCTAAGGACACAGCCTTGAATAAAAGCAAGGGAAATAAAAATAAATACAAATAAATAATCATCATCATCATAATATAACAAACCCAAGTTCCTCTGCAGCCTGATCTTTTCTTGTCTGTAAGGGGCTGCCAAACCAAACTGAGCCTTGGGTCCTTCCCACTCCTTGCACCTTGGCCAAGATGCCTCCCTGCCCTGAGGCAGCTCATGGGGCCACAGCCCTGGCTGTGCCAGCGTGTCCTGTGGGAGCAAGGGAGACAAGGAGGGGGGGTCCTTGGGGTGCTGTGGGTGGCTTTCTTTGCTTCCATCCAGGGAGGGGGTCCTGGGGGAGATCTGCAGTTCCTGGCAGAGGGGACAGTGAGTGAAGGTGGAAGAGCATCCGCAGCCTTTTAGGTCGACCACGCTGGGAGGACCAGAGGGAACACGTCAGGATTAAATCATCTTCTCCCCTCCAGGGGCCACTTGGTTGAACTTCAGGAGGGGAAAAAAGAAAATAATCCCTTGTGAATATGTCTAGTGCCAGATGCCAGAAGAAAAGCTGAGCTCTGGGCTGTGACGGCCCCAGCAGAGCCTGCCTTGGTTTTGCTGCCCTCCACATCCCCCCTCCCCAGCTCGGTTCGCCATCTCCTGAGGACACGAGCTGAGCTCAAGTGTCTCAGAGACCTTGGCCTGGACATTTCAAGCCATGCCCTGCCTGCCAGCACACAGCTGGGGCTTGTCCACATGAGGCAGAGCTGGCTGCCTCTCATTAGCAGCGGGTGATACACCCAGGAGGGAGATGACAACCCAGCAGGAGGTATCCGAGCATCCTGCTCTTTCCGTTCTTCCTCCCATCACACACAGCTGGGCTTGCCTGGTCCTGTCAGCTCCTGTGGCAATAAAGCATCTCCCTTAGATGGAGAATGAGCTCAGCCCCATCTGATGGACTGACCAAATGGGGCATTTGCTCTGATTGGATCATAGAATGGTTTGGATTGGAAGGGACCTTAAAGATCATCCAGTTCCAACCCCCCTGCATGGGCAGGGACACCTCCCACCAGACCAGGTTGCTCCAAGCCCCATCCAACCTGCCCTTCAACACCCCCAGGGATGGGGCAGCCAACAGCTTCTCTGGGCAACCTGGGCCAGGGTCTCCCCACCCTCCTGGGAGAGGAGCCAGGGTGGGACAAGCTTCAGACAACACCTTTCACACCTGAGGCTGCTGGGGTGGCCCAGAAGGGGTGGGTGACAGGCTGCAGGGGCTGCTGCAGAGGCTGCTTTTGGCCTGTGGTTTCACTGAGGTTCTGCCAGGCCCCCTCTATGCCATGTTCCCCTGGGGGCACTGGCTGCTTTCCCCCTGCACATCTGGAGGGAACATCATCTCCTGGAGGGTTTCTTCCCCTCAGCATCATTTGGGTTGAAACTGCCTGGGATGATTCACATAAATCTTGCTGCTTTAGGAAAACAAAGGGGGGAGAGGGGGGAAAAAGCTGGGGTGTGGTGTAAAAGGAGTTTGTTGTGCCAAGAGCATCCCTGCTGGGTTGGAAAAGCCTTCCCTGGTGGCTTGCAACCCTGCTCTGTGATCAGTGGCATCGTTTTGGGGTCTGCCAGCCACGGGGTGATGGACACCAGTGTCTGCCCTGCAGGGCTGCACAAACTGCTCTGAGCCCAGGCCTGCTGCTGGCTGGGGTTGACAAGCTGTAAATTCATCCCCCCCCTCTCCAAGGAAAAAAAAAGAGCCACCACTGTTTCTCAGTTCTGCCCCAACCTATAAAGGAAGTGTGCACCTCACTGGGGAGCTTCTTCCCAGCCCTGGGCAGTCATGCTTTGCCTTCTGGTGCCTTTCTGATTGCTCCAGAGCTCCATGCAGGGTAGAGAAAAAGAGGCAGTGGATATAGGAAGGTGTAAGATTTGTGTCTGAGCTCAGGCCAGGCTGGATGTGTGCAGGAGAGGGGAGGAGAGGGGGAGCTGCAGGACTTGGTCTCACAGCCACAGCCAGTTACCTGCCCCCAGAGACACCTCCTTCAGGGCTGGAGGTTGGTGAAGGCATTTCAGATCACAGAATCCCAGCCTGGTTTAGGTTGGAAGGGACATTAAAGATCATCCAGTTCCAACCCCCCTGCATGGGCAGGGACACCTCCCACCAGACCAGGTTGCTCCAAGCCCCATCCAACCTGCCCTTCAACACTTCCAGGGATGGGGCAGCCACAGCTTCCCTGGGCAACCTGGGCCAGGGTCTCATCACCCTCACAGTGAGGAATTTATTCCTAATATCTCATCTCAAGCTACT
The DNA here is from genome assembly GCF_000747805.2 of Chaetura pelagica. NCBI lineage: Eukaryota > Metazoa > Chordata > Aves > Apodiformes > Apodidae > Chaetura > Chaetura pelagica. The sequence continues at coordinate 483,449 of NW_009951940.1, forward strand.
CCCTTTCAGCTAAAACAGATCCTGTCCACAATGTGGGGAGGCAAAAATCCCTGTTAGGAGCAGGTATGGAAGGATATGGAAGCAGAGCTGAGAAGCCCAGAGATTTGGGGTGTAGCTTCAACTCAGCCACTGACCTGGCAATTCTCCACTTTTGAAGCAGCCTGACTCCTTTTTTGGGGGTGTATTTTCACTTGGGGCAGCACCTGGCACGGTTGGGGTGGCAGAGAGATAGGTCTGGGATGGGAAACCTGCAGGTCCAGCAGAGGTTTGCTGAGCACAGACAGCACCAGCCGGGCCGTGCATGGAGCATCATTGCCCTCTTCAGGAATCGTCACACACGAGCTCGTTTCCCCTTCTTTCCTCCCCACCAGTCTCCCTGCCAAGACTAAATAGGATAAAAAATGCTGACAGGACCTGGGAGCAGGTCTGTGCAGCTCCAGTTGGAGTGGCTGTCCCTGAACTGTCCCTGCAGCACCTGGGCAAGGCCAACCTAACCACCCCCCAGATGGGTACAAGTGCATCAGCAAAGTTGGCTGCTCCTCTCTTTCATCAGTTTCTTTCAAAAGAAAAAGGGTATAATGAATTGGAGGCCAATTAAACACACCAGGTAACCGTGGCTGAGAGCCTCCAGTGTCCCCTGCTGTCCTGAAATGTGAAAGCAGTAAAACTGGTCCATCCCTCAGAGTGGAAGCAACAACAAAGTGAGGTTTGCCCAGTTCCAGCACCACAGACCCAGCCCAGACCTTCTGCAAGAACAAGACAGATGCTGCAAAAGCTTCCCCTGCTGGTATGAGAGGGACCTGGAGGTGCAACCAGCACTTCTGCTCTTCTGTGGGTGCATCTCATCCTGCAGCCAGTGTGGTGTCTCCTGGGATCCACCATGTGGCTGCAGGCCCCTTGCCACAGCCCATCAACAGAAACAAGCCCGTGATGGCCTCAGGCAGAAGCAGGGCTGGCTGGAGATCTGGTGTAGAGTCACTTTCCTTGGTCAGGAGATGAACTGTCACCTCCTGGGGACAAGGAAGTGATGTTTGATGGCAGTTATGCAGTGAGCTTCAGGCTGAGGCAGCCTGGGGCTTCTTGCCCCATGTGAGAGCTGGGGAGCTCACTCTGGGCTTTCCAGACACCAGAGCCTTGTTCCCAGAGGATCCCAAACTCCCTGGCTTTTTGATTGCTGAGTCCAAGGTAGATCCAAGACTCTCAAGGCTCAAAGATGTCAGGGATGTACCACAGCTGGTCATCTCAGAGTCATGAATACAGGAATGGCATGAGGCTGTCTCAGCATGGTGTTCTCCACATCTCCTGTCTTCCTAGCTCAGGTGGGTGCTACCAATGTGGTTAAAAACCTTCTAGCATCATGGCTTTGGGACACACTGGGTGGGAAGACACACATCAGTGTGAAGCTCAGACCCCTCCACACGTTCCCTTCTGGATGGCCAAGGTCTTGAGTGCCACAAGGAGATGAAGCTGCTGTGGACATTTATCTACTGCTCCCTCAAGTCTCTGCTCTAGTCTGCAAAGAGTCTCACAGCCTGGAGGAAAGCAGTTTCCCTAGGGATGCTGGAAGCCCCCTGTGCATGGCCAGGTGCTATTGCTGTCTCCAGGGCTCAGCTCTGAGGGAGGCAAAGCTGCACCTGTCAGATCTTCATGTCTCACCATGTGAGACTGGAGGAACTGCTTGCCCACCTTGGGGATAGAGAAGACAAAGCAAAATGAGCAGCAAGCTTGGAGACCTCTCATCTGGTATGAGAGTGGGGCAGGACCAGAGGAAATGTTGCCCAGGACTGACAAAGACACCCTGCACCTCTGTCCCTCAGCCCTGTGCTGAGTGCCAGGAGCAAACAGCTGCAGGAGCTTGTTCCTGGAATAACTTTGCTGCTGCTGCTGCCTTTGGAGCAGCTGGACCAAACCCTTCTTGAATGAAGTCTGCCAGGACCAGCCCAACCAGTTATGCCTGGGTGATGGCTTTGAAGCAGTATAGTGGTCTCCAAACCAGTGGTCCTAGGAGGATCCACAAGAAAACCTGCTCTTCCAGGCATTTTCCAAGAAGAACCCCACATCACCTTTTTCTGAAGCCTTGGTCTCACCTTGGACATTCACCCCTGGAGGTGTTGAAGGGCAGGTTGGATGGGGCTTGTGCAGTCTGGTCTGGTGGGAGGTGTCCCTGCTCATAGCAGGAAGGTTGGAACCTGATGGTCTTTAAGGTTCTTTCCAACCTTAACCCTTCTATGACTCTATGAACATAAACATTCCAGCATTCCCAGTCCTCCAGCTGGAAAACTTGCTGCTAGTTAAAAGAGAGCTCACTGAAGGGGGGGGGAGGGGGGAAATCAGTAAAAGCAAAATTGGCTTCATCCTGGCTCAAACCAGAAGATGCTTGTAACTCTCCTGGGGCTCATTGGCTCTCAAATGGAACCTTGAGCAACTTGCTAAATTTGAGGACCTTGGGTTTTTTGGGTACCAAAGACAACACATGCCATTGCCAAAGTAAGGGTCCCAGAGTCACACTGCTGGCCAGCACAAAGCTCTTCATCCCTTCTGCTCTCTCTTATAGGGTGAAATAGGAGCTGACTAACTTTCCTTTTTTTTTGGTGGCAACGTTGCTGATTTCTAAACGACCTCTATGAAAATATTTTAACCCAGATTCTGAGTCTGCAGCGTTCAGAGGTTTTTTGATCTGGCTTTTTGTTTGTGCCTGTGGTGCTGGCCCTGCTGCAAGGCCAGCAGGGGGGTTTTATCACCTCCATCAAGTGAAGAAAGATTGCTGAGAAAGTCTGATGTCCCTTCTGTGAGAGAAAAAGCAGAAGGACTCACTCAGCAGGTGGCCAAGGGGCTCAACTCTTCTCAGGACTGGTTCATCTCTGAGTGAGGCTCAGAGAGAACCTCAGCAGATCAAACTCCCCTAAGATCCAGTGTGAGCGTCTCTTTTTTCCTTGCTCTTGCACTCCCTCTGCTGCTCCCACTGATCTGTTAGAAGAGGGAAACGCTGGTGCCAGAGGTAAGGAAAGTGAGAAGAGCTGTAGAGCAAAAAAGAAACCAGCTCACTGCAGGTGGAGATTGCCTGAAGTTCAAGGGGCAGAAGGGAATAAAAAAAAGGACATGGTGAGACAAGGAGTTGTGGCAGATACAGCCCCAAAGCAAGACACTGCCAGCAGTCCCAGCCTAGGCATGAACTTCTTCAAAACCCCAAATTCTTCTCCTTTGAAACCAGCTCAAAAGTGGTGGCAGCTTCTTCCTTGGGCCAAGAGTCCGTTTACAGAGGTTATAGGATTTGTGGGGTAATTTAGGCTGGAAGAGACCTCAGAAGGCATCTAGTCCATCCTCCTGCTCAAAGCAGGGTCAGCTTCAGCAACCTGCCCAGGTTGCTCAGGGTTTTCTGCAGTTTGATCCAGAAAAACTCCAAGGGCACAGACCACAAAATCCATCCCAGTGTTTGACAACTTCAGGGTGCAACTGGATCTACTCCAGCCTCTCCCTGAGGCAGCACCGAGGTCTTGAGATGACACAGGCAAAGCTGTATCAAACTGCAGACACTCCTGCACATCTGCCTTTGTCACCCCTAAAACTAAGTCCTCCTGGGTACAGAACTGAAGCTCAGATGAACTTGTGGAAACACCCAAGTGCCTGGGTTTAGGAGGTGAATGTGCCAACCTCCTTTCCTTGGTGCACTCCTGTCCCAAACCAGGTGTCTCCAGAGCTGGAAAACCAGACCTCCAGCAGCTAAAGACAAGAGACCTTTTGGTCATGGCTGGTACAGTCTCACCTTAGCACATCAGGGTGAGATGCAGGGATCAGGTTTGGAAGGGTAGAATCATAGAATCATAGAATGGTTTGGGGTGAAAGGCACCTTAAAGATCACCCAGATCCAACCCCCCTGCATGGGCAGGGACACCTCCCACCAGACCAAGCTGCTGCAAACCCCATCCAACCTGCCCTTCAACACTTCCAGGGATGGGGCAGCCACAGCTTCTCTGGGCAACCTGGGCCAGGGTCTCACAACCCTCATAGTGAAGAATTTCTTCCTAATGTCTAACCTAAATCTCCCCTCTTCCAGAAGGCAGCCCTCTACTCCTCCACCTCTGTCTTCACAGACCAAAGTTCTCTGCTTCCTCTTCCTTCCCCAGTCTTGTGGTGACAGCTCACACCATGGTGGCTCTTTGCAGGTGAAAGTAACTGGGAGGAGATGAGATGGCAAGAGGACAGGTGGGTTTCACCTTCCCACACCCTCTCCAAACCACAGCCAGGGCCATGTGTCTGCCTGTCTCTCACCCACCCTCCTCTCTGGATGCTTCTTGGTCATTTGGGGTGAACTTCAACACTATCAGTACCTTTGGTGCCTACCCCTCAAAAAACAAAACAAAACACAACAAACAACATAAAAACAAACAACAAACCCAAAATAAGAATCTTGGTGGTTCAGATTTGGAGGCAAGTTCTGTAGGCCAGAAGAAACACAACCCACAGGGCCCCAGTGAACATTTCCCCAAACCACTTTGCCTTTCATAAGCCAAAAAAGATGAAACGAGGCTGCTGGGAAGTGAGGGAGAAGCAGAGAATTGCTCTGTGTGTCCTTTAGAAGGTCCCAGAAGGAAAAGGTCTCTCACAAGGAGTTTATTTTCTTTAAAAAATGACAGGCCCAGCTCAACCAGTCAAATAAACAAGGCAAGTCTGTAGAACAGCAAGTGCAGAAGGTCCTGGGTTATTTATAAAGGGCTTTTAAGTATATTAGGCCTAACACCAAGATAAATCAACCCTGCTGGGATTCCAGAGCTGTATCACATGTGGTCCTAGCTGTTGTCAGCTTGGTGCTGGAATATATTTAGCAGCCTATTATCTCCCAAG
>NW_009951940.1:488337-492719 GCF_000747805.2 Chaetura pelagica
CCAAACACAAGTTCCTGCCTTCAGGCACATATTGACCAGCCCAGGCCCCTCAGAAGCACTCAGATCCTTGCCATTCCACAGGCTTTTTGCTGCCCAGAGTGCTGAGGAATGGTGAAAGACCCTCTTCAACACCAGGTTTGCTTGAGCCACCAAGATGTTTTGAGACAAGCTATTCAGTGCAGGGGGTGTCCATCTTCTGCCACTGTGAACTTCATAGATCTCAGAGGTTACTACTCAGCTGGCCAGAAGGAAGGTACAACCTGTTGAAGACCCTGTAAGCTAACTCAATAAAACAGAAGTGATTTGTGAAAGGGGCAGTAGGAGTTGGCTCTGCTGCCTGTGCAGATGTAGGATGTAGGACTCTGGGAAAGCCATGGGAGCAATGGATGTGAGAGGAAGACTCAGTGTAAAAGCTGGCTCCTTCACTCTGAGAGCTGGGCCCAGAGCTTGAAGAGCAGCTAAAAGAAAATTAAGATTCTGGTCCACACAGAAACACCTCATTTTCTGGAAACAGTTCTTCACATCTGGGCTCTGAGCAAAGCCAGTTCTGCGAAGCAGCCCCACGTTGCTCTGTTGCTGCCAGCTCAACCTCTCAGCATTTCTCATCACTCCTTACAGTGGCATGGACACATGATGAGAACTTCTTCTTCAGTGCTTTCTCCTCCAGTCCCACCAGCACAACTCTGCACCTTCCTACAGCCAAGGTCCAGCCCAAGACCAGCACAAATGGCATGTCCAGGACTGCACAGAGCAGAAGAGGATTCCACTAGGAGATTGTCTGTAGAGGTGGCTACATGTAGGTGTTTACTGCATGTTGGGAGTGCAATCTAGTGTCCTAACCAGTGAGTCCAGAGGAGGCCATGAAGATGCTCAGAGGGCTGGAGCAGCTCTGCTCTGGAGACAGGCTGGGAGAGTTGGGGTGTTCAGCCTGGAGAAGAGAAGGCTCCAGGGAGACCTTAGAGCACCTTCCAGTGCCTGAAGGGGCTTCAGGAAAGCTGGGGAGGGACCTGGGACAAGGGTTTGTAGTGAGAGGACGAGGGGCGATGGTTTCAAACAGAAAGAGGGAGATTTAGATTAGACATCAGGAAGAAATTCTTCCCTGTGAGGTTGGTGAGACCCTGGCACAGGTTGCCCAGGGAAGCTGTGGCTGCCCCATCCCTGGAGATGTTCAAGGGCAGGTTGGATGGGGCTTGGAGCAACCTGGTCTGGTGGGAGGTGTCCCTGCCCATGCAGGGGGGTGGAACTAGATGATCTTTAAAAGTCCCTTCCAGCCCAACCCCTTCTGTGATTCAGTGATGCTAACACAGAGGTTTCATACCATATGTGGTATTTCCACTGAGCTCCAGCTGCCACAACAGCAGGATATGGATCTCCTATGGGTCTCTCTGGCCTTCCCTCCGTATCTCCCAGGTATCCTCACACATCTCAGACTGTACTGAACATCTGCATGTCCTAGAAACTTGGGGACAGCTTGGGGGGTAACTTGTCCCATATGGTGCCTTGCACTGTCAAGCTCAGGTTAGTCCCATTTCTGACTCTCATTTCTGGCTTCAATTGCTCCACCTCTTGTTTGGAAAGGCTGCTCCATCAGGGGAGGGGACTTCTGGGGTGGAGGGAAAATGCCCTTAGGGCAATGTTCAGCTGGGTGTCCATCCTTGGGATCCCAGTTCCCATGCCAAATAACTTGGCTGTTTGCATCCCTGATGGAGCCATTTAGGCAGGTGGGTTCCCTCTTCCAGGTGATGATGTTCTTCCATCAACAGAAGGCCAAGGCCAACATCACAGGTAAGGCTTCTGAAAAGGAGTGCAGAGGGGGGGTGTACCCGATTTGGGGAATCCTTTGGCTTTGCTTTTTTGATGCCAAATGCCTCAGCTGGGTACAATTTATTGAAATTCACTCCAGTTTAGTCACACCCAATAATTGCCTAATCAGTTTGAACTGACTGACTACACACAGCCCAGGAGATGCCAGCTGGTGACCCCCTGCCTTCCTGAACAGGCTGTGGGAATTTTTTGCAGGAACAATCACTCAGCAGGCAATTCAAGTTTTGCAAAATCAAGCTTCACTGTAAGAAAAAAAAAAAAAGAGAGAGAGAGAAAAGGCTGTGGTTTTGCTCCAGTAATTCCCTTTTTCGGTTGGTTTGTTTGTTTTTCTTGCAGAAAACTGAAATCACTTCACTGGGATCAGTCCAGCACCAGATATTTGCTTCCAGCTTGGTGCCACGACACATGGAACCCCAGCAAACTCAGCCAGACAAGAAGGAAATGAAAGCACTGAGACTGAGGAAGATGAAAATTTGGCCATTGGGTCTTGTGGGGCTTGTGCTCCCTTAAATAGGAAACAAAACTGTTCCTTTCCAGGGTGACACTCAGCTCTTCATCCTAAATGCAGGAATTAAAAGATAATCTATCTTAAATACAAGGTTTAAAGTATCCTTCTTCAAGAGGAGGATTAGCCTCATTTTAGCAGCCCTTTAGTCTCAGACACCCCTATGAAAACCAGGGGTCTGGCCTCCACTAACGACCAGTTCTCTGTTTTTCCTCCTTCCCTGCACTCAGCAACGGGCTGTTTGGTGCCCCAAATATTTTTTGAGGGGACAATCAGGCTGGAAAATGCCGAGGGTCAAGGTGATGTCTCCTTGAGCCATTCCATGCTGAAGTGCTGGGCTGGGACCGTCAGCTCTGAGCAGCTCTAAAATCCCAGGCCAGTATTTCCATGCTGGAGCTGCTCACAGCCAGTTCATTCCAGGAAACTTGCACCAGAGGGCGGTGCCAGCACATCTCCAGCTTCATCTCTTCAAGAACTGCAGCTGCAAGCCCTGAGCATCTCTGAATTGGGATTTTTTGGGGTTGTTTTTTTTATTATTATTCATTGTTGTGCTATTGCCTGATGCCTGCTGGGGCACCTGAGCCTTGCAGGTGTCCCAGTGCAGTGGTCCATGCTAAGGTGTGCTTCCTGAGGCACCTTCTGCTCCCTCTTGCCAGTATCCTAGAAGGAATACACCTCCCATCAGCCCAGGCTGCTCCAAGCCCCATCCAACCTGCCCTTCAACACTTCCAGGGATGGGGCAGCCACAGCTTCCCTGGGCAACCTGGGCCAGGGTCTCATCACCCTCACAGCAAAGGATTTCTTTCTAATGTCTCACCTAAAGCTCCCTTCTTTCTGATTGAACCCCCTCATTGAATTCCCCTTCATCTTATAACTCCATGCCTTCCTCAGAAGTCCCTCTCCAGCTTTCCTGGAGCCCCTTCAGGTACTGGAAGGTGCTCTAAGGTCTCCCTGGAGCCTTCTCTTCTCCAGGCTGAACACCCCAACTCTCTCAGCCTGACTCCAGAGCAGAGCTGCTCCAGCCCTCTGATCATCTTCATGTCCCTCCTCTGGACTCATATCCCAACAGCTCCACATCCTCCTTGTGCTGGGGGCTCCAGAACTGGGCACAGCTCTGCTGGGGAGTCTCACAAGAGCAGAGCAGAGGGGAGAATCCTCTCCCTTGACCTGCTGGTTGAGAGTTTCTACTAGTCCTCCCATCCTCCCATGGGAAGACAGAAGGTGAATAAGGAAGACCTAGAGACCTCTGCATTGGGATTTAAAACTAGAACAGGCTTAATAGAACAGGGAAGGAGTAGGAACACGTGGGATAATAATGGGAAGTATACAAATATATAAAAGACCTGATGATAATGGTTACTAATCTCTTGTCTCTTGTGACAGAGCCAATCCAAGAGAAGGGGCCAGACCTCTTCCCAGCAACTGTTGGAGTTGGATCTTGCAGAACACCTGGTGATCTGAACACAAAGAGCAGGAGCCTCTCTTCAAGATGTCCCCTGGACAAGAGAAGGGAGCAAGGAAGGAAGAAGGGATGGACTTTCTCATCCTCTTGGCTTTAATAGAGTATGGCAGGAAAAGGGAGGGAATATGGACCCCTCTCTATGCTGCCTCCTGGATCCCTCAGGCTCCTAAACAACAGCCTCTCTCTATGTCCTTGTCTTAAAACCATAAAATCAGCCTGTGCCCCTTAAACCATAACAAAACCTTCAACATGCTGGTCTGAAAAGCCAGCGAGCTTGGGCTGGCCCTGTTATCACACTGGGGACACACAGATGAAACTGTCTTGGTTGAAATTTACAACTTCCCAGCCTGATCTTTCTCTGGCCAGGATTTTAGGATAATTATTTCCACTTGAAGAAGACTGAGGTAGGAGTCTGGACTCCCTCCTAGCCAGAGGTGAAGGATGGTCCTGGGAGGAGGCAGGGAGAAGATGGCTGGGTTGAGGAACCCAGCCTGGCCTCAATGGGACATGACATTTTGCCACTGCCTGCTGCAATAATACCCAACTGCTCAACACTCTGGGGGTTTGAAAGCCCCTGTCACAGCCAGCAGG
>NW_009951940.1:492746-507451 GCF_000747805.2 Chaetura pelagica
TTCTACTTCAGGATGAAAATATGTCATAACATTTAACACATGCAAAGGGTTTAGACCAGACTGCCAAACCAACCCTGGTCACTCATTGTTTGGCAGTTCTGGGTCCCAGCTACATCCATCGGTGACAGAACACACTGGGGATTCATCCCCCTTTCTCTTCTGGAAACCCTCAAGGAATTTAGGCATGATGTGCTTAATGACCCTGCTGATCCCTCCAACCAGCAGGATGTGTTTGCAGGTGGTGCCAGTTCCCTGCATGACAGGAAAAGCCCTGTCTGACCAGGGGAAGAGTTAAGGGAAGGACCACGGAGGGCAGGATGCAGGCAGCTTGGAGGTAGGTGCCTGTCCAGGGTCATTTCTCCCTCTTTATTCAGTGGGCTGGGTAATAAAGTTGTTTCCTTATTTTCAGAACTTCTGAAGGACTTCTGACTGAGGGGGGAAAAAAATGAAGCCATCAAAATTTTAATAGAAAATGAGAGAGAATGGGGCAGGTGCAGCTACTTTTCCTTGGCCAGTGCACAGACAGGTTATTTTAATCACCCACCTGCCCTGGTTTGAGCCAGGATGAAGCCACTTTTCCTTTTACTGATTTTTTTTCTTTCCTTCATTAAGCTTTCTTGTAAGCAGCTAACATTTAGTGGCTAACATTTCTGTATACTTGCTGAAAACAAAGGAAAAGGGGTTTCATCCTGGCTCAAACCAGGACACCAGCATCATTCACATTTCTGTTTCACCCTCACTCAACTCAGCTGCCCACTTCTGCATCACCCAAACATGGGGTCAATCAAGGAGCAAGTCTGGGGTGTTTCTCCAATGTCAAGCCCTGCCTCTTCCTCTCCCCTCCCCTGTTCTTGAGCCTTTTTCTCTCCCTCCATAACAGCTTTCAGTGAGGAGGAATGAGAATCATCAAATCATATAATGTCTTGGGCTGGAAAGGACTTATAAAAGTCATCTAGTCCAATCCCCCTACAATAAGCAGGGACGTCTCTGAGCAGAACAGATTGCTCAGAGCCCCATCAAGCCTGACCTTTCTTAGAAGTGCCACAAAACCAGCTAGTTTGGGAGGTTTTCAGTGCAGAGTGGACTTCCCTTAGCAACGAGCAATGCCCACCTCTTGGGATCCACCACCCACTTGAACTTTAAGTGGCTGGGGAAGGGCATACAAGATGTCTGCTAAGCTAACCACGATAAGGCCAGCATGTCCTGCTCAAAAACAAAGGCAGAAACACCCTCTTGCCAGCAGAAAAACATCATGCATGCTAACCACAGAGAGGGCAGCTGCTTGGCAGCCCCCACCCACCCCCACGGGACAGCTCTTCTTGGCCCTGCAGGATTTGCCACAAACTCATCACAGGGTATGGTTTCTTCCCTGTAAGTCCCCAAAAACCCCCATCTGATACCCATCATGTGAATGGATCCCAGCTGTTCCACAGACAGATGGTTCATTCAGTATCAGATGCTGATGCAACACTTGAGAACTTCCCAGCTTCCTGCCCTTTGTGATGCTGGATTTCACAAGAGCCATTGTGAGCAACCCCCAGCCAGCAGCTCAGAGGCTGGAAATGATGTGTAGAGAGGAGATATGCTCCTGCTCTGTAGGATTTATGCCAGCTGACTGAGTTTCTGTAGCCAATGGAGGAGAAATGTTGTCTACACATGGGAAGAATGTGGTTGGCACGTTCTGGGGCTCCTGCTGGTTGACACAGACTCAGCCTGAGATGGTGGCAGCCCACAGAGAACAGGTGACCTCAGCCTCTTCTGATCTTCAGATCAATGGTTTGATTGATATAGACCCCCTTGCAGAACTGAACATCAGCTACCAAGCTGTTTGGGATGAGAGTCTTGGGATTGGTGATACCATTCTGAAGGGAACTGAAGGTCCCATATACCCACCAGACCCTTCCCAGAGGGAAGTCTGCTGCTCCCCTGCAGCCAGGGTAAGGGATATAACCAGGAGACTTCCTGGTCTGATAGGGCCCTCAGACTACTATCCTGTTTTGGTCTTTCAGGTAGGTAGTGATGAGGTGGAGAAAAGAGGTTTGAGAGTCATAAAGAAAGACTTTAGGGCATTGGGACAACAGGTCAAGGGTTTGGGTGCACAAGTTGTGTTCTCCTCTGTCCCTCCAGTCTTGGGGAATGATGAGTGGGTTAACAAGAAGAACTCACAGATCAATGCCTGGCTCCAAAACTGGTGCTGCCAGCAGGACTTTGGGGTTTTTGATCATGATTTGGTTTACAGGACACTGGGCCTACTGGCACTGGGTGGGAAGACCCTGTCCCACAGGGGAAAAAGGATCCTAGGTCAGGAATTAGTGGGATTCATTGATAGGGCTTTAAACTAGGTTGGAAGGGAGTGGGGATAAAGCCAGGCACTACACAGACAGATAGGAGCAGCTTCACATTCACAAACCATGGTCCTCGTGGAAGAGTTAAACCACCCTGACATCTGTTGGAAGAACAACTCTGCTAAACACAAACAATCCAGGAGGTTCCTAGGGTGCAAGGATAACAACTTCCTTTTCCAAGTAATGGAGGAACCAACAAGGAGAGGTGCTGTGCTGGGTCTTGTCCTCACCAAGGAGGGAGGGCTGGTGAGGGATGTTAAGCTCAAGGGCAGCTTTGGTTGTAGTGACCACGAGGTGGTGGAGTTCAGGATCCTTAGGGCAGCAAGGAGGGATCTCAGCAAGCTTAATGCCCTTGACTCCAGAAGAGCAGAAGCCCAGGAAGGGCTGAGCCAGAGATGGCCCATCTGCACTACAGTGTAACACCCTCAGGAGGATGCCCCAAAGCACCACAACTACATGAGGCATGGCAGCAAATGTAGGAGCAACTTCAAGAGCATAGCCTACCCTGTCCTGCATTTCAGCTTTCCTTCTGTCTCCAATTCCACCCCATCTGGCCATGTGCACCTGCCCACAGAGCCCAAATGCAGACAGCAGCACCACAGACCCCATAAAAACTCCTCCTGTCCCTCACACATGACCATCACCCAGCAGCCAGAAAAGGCTACTCCATGGGCTGGAGTCTAACAGAGACATATCTTGGAGCTAAACATCCTGCAGCTCAGAAGGGGCTGCCAAAGGGGAAAAAAATTATATTCATTTCCTTCCTTGCTGTGAATTCTTCATGTTTTTTACAGCTGGAGACATCCCAGGGTCTTGCTGCTGTTCATTAGTCTTCTCTCCCTTGTCCCCAGTGGATGGATTCATCTTTGATTGAGCACAGGCTGGGGGCACAAGTAGCTGGACCTCTGAAAACCCAGTGCTTGACATCAGGAATCACCATCTTTTGTTCCCAGTGCCAGCTCTGGTGTCCATTGCTGTGTGATTATAGCAGCTTTCTCTCCCATCCTGATACCTCCAGACAGCACTGCTCTGCCCTGTGGGACCACCTCCTTCTCCAGGCAGGCTTTGGAGCTCACATCCATCCCTGAGCTAGAAGAGGAAGGCACTGGCTCAAGCCTTGAGAGAGATCTCAGGTGTCCTGGCACTTAGTTTTGTTTTCAGCATCACCTTCCTTCCTTGCACCAAAACAAACCTCACCAGGAGGTTGCCCACTGCTCTCTAATGCCATTAGGTTTGTTCTTGGATCTCTACACAAAATAGCTTCACCTCCCTCTGGGCTGGTATCTTCTTCACCTAGTTCTGCTCCCAGCTCTTGGTCTCCTCCCTGTTCCCAAACAGAACTGAAGCAAGACGTTTCTCCTGAGCCTTGAGCCCAGCAAAGGGCTCAGAGTACCCCCCCCCAAAAAAAAGCTGGGGGCAGTTTAACAATACACTTGTTTCATGCATTTAACTAACTCAGCTTTCCTTCCTGACCCAGTTTGCCACCCTGCCCTGGCAGCCCACGGGTCACACTGAAGCCCAAACCCCAAATCCCTGCAGCAACCCCTGTTCCTCATCACCAGAGAGGAAAGGCCTTTTGCAGCTGTCACTGCCAGCAGAAAAGGGTTTCTCCAGCTCTGCCCATGACCCTGGGAGGCTCCAGGCACTTCACCCCCCAGCACCTTGTGATCCATCTGGGTCCAACCACAGACCCACATTAGCCACCAGCATGGAGCCTGAGCTCCCCAGGGAAAGGGAGACCCAGATGCCAAAGGATATTATTGCCCTGACAGCTGGATTTACACTTTCCTCATCTGGTCCAGACGTCACTTTTCACTGCTCTGCTTTGTGTCCAGCCCTGCTTCTCCCTCCCTCCCTCCTCTCCCTTTAGCTATAGATATTTTATTGCAAACACTCGGGCTTTTACGACCGGATTTTTCACTCTCTGGACCACTTCCCCCATCAATTCTTTTGTCACCTTTACTGTCAGCTGCTCCTGGCTAAAAATAACAAAAAGGACCAGGTTCGTGCTCAGGGGAACCTGCAGAAAGCAAGGGGAAAATTCCATGGAATAACCAGGCTACCTGTCAGGAGAAGCAGTTGGTAATAAAAATAATCTACTGGGTGAAGAGCAGTGTGCATTGTGACTTAGTGTTTAATTGAAATGCTGCTCTTTTCTCCTTTGAGCTCCTCTTATTCTAGCCAGGGAGTGACTGGGTGCTCATTAGAGCACCTCTCCTAGTATTAGAATCATAGAATCATTGAGTCATTAAGGTTGAAAGGGACCTTAAAGACCATCAGGTTCCAACCCCCCTGCTATGAGCAGGGACACCTCCCACCAGACCAGGCTGCACAAGCCTCATCCAACCTGGCCTTAAAAACCTCCAGGAATGGGGCATCAACAACCTCCCTGGGCAACCCATTCCAGCTCCTCACCACCCCTAGAGTGAAGAATTTCTTCCTAATATCTAACCTAAATCTCCCCTCTCTCAGTTTAAAACCACTACCCCAACCTGAGCTAGGAGCAAACAGCTACTGCCATAATCCCTTCTGAGACCTTGTTCCCATCAGAGTTGTGCTCTGTCCTGCTCCCACCCAACCATGAGACCCACAAGACCCTCTCCCAGACATTCCATAGCAACTGATGTAAAAGGCATCATGCCATTAATTTAAATCCAGAGCAAAACTCACCCCCTCCCTGGAATTTCACAGACCCAGGGCAGGAGGGTCTCCTCTCACAGGCCCATGCCAGCAGGGTTTCATTAGGAACTGGAAGACCTTCAAAGCCAGGAAAGACATCTGGTTCTCCTTGGCTCACCTTGTGAGATTGGCAGCAAAGAAACCACAATAATCCCAAATTACACACTCAGAGCAACAAATGGTGCTTTTTCTACCATGACTGAATAACAAGAGGGACTCTCTTTTGCAGATGCTCCTAAAACCCACAAGAGCTCAGCCAAGTGGAGCTGATCCTGCTTCTGTTGGCACAGCACTAGGCATGTCTCCAGCTGGGGGCAGCCAGCACTGTCCTAAATGATTTCTCAGCACAAAAATCAGGAGAGCTTTTCCCACCAGGCAACCTGCATGCAGCCACCTTACTTTGGATGTGGGGAGTGTTGAGCAGAACTGATGTGCCAGAATCGTTCCAGCTGAGCTCAGACGAAAATGAGTAGAAAATGAGTAGAAAATCCCTCTGGCACTGGCAAACCTACTGTTGTAGACATAGGTGGAAAGTGCAGAGGAGCTGGCACTGCAGCTGCTGCCCTTCTGGCCTGAGCATTATAAGACTGCTCCTCATGGGACCAGAAGTCAGTGTCACAGCCAAGGACTTTGCCAGTGTTCATGTTTGCTTACAAAAGATCTACCATAACTCATCCTTCCCAGCAGTTCCCACCTGCCCTGAACCAGAAGATCTGCTCACTGCTGGCCTGTTTTAAGAAAGCTCCATCTCCCTGCTTGTCCTCCAAGCTGTTCTCCTGCCTTTCTACCTACAACCCAAGCCAGCACCCTGAGCCTCAAGTTAGTGACTTCTAGACTCATCCTCCCAGCCTGAGCCTTTCTGTGCTTCCACCTTCTCCTCCTCTTGTTGTTCATACTTCCCAAAAGACCTTCCTTTTAGCCTTCCCACAACAGACCTGCCTTTGCTTGGTTCTCAGCCAGCAAAGAGCAGGCACAATCAGGCACTTCTCTTCTCCAGTCATGGGCTGTTCTTTTCAAAGAATCACAGAATGGTTTGGGTTGGAAGGGACCTCAAAGATCATCTAGTTCCAACCCCCCTGCATGGGCAGGGACACCTCCCACCAGCCCAGGCTGCTCCAAGCCCCATCCAACCTGCCCTTCAACACTTCCAGGGACGGGGCAGCCACAGCTTCCCTGGGCAGCCTGGGCCAGGGTCTCATCACCCTCACAGAGAAGAATTTCTCCCTAATGTCTCACCTCCCCTCTTCCAGTTTAAGGCCCTTACCCCTTGTCCTATCACTCCATGTCTTTGTAAAAAGTCCCTCTCCTGCAGCCCTTTCAGGCACTGGAAGGTGCTCTAAGGTCTCCCTGGAGCCTTCTCCTCTCCAGGCTGACCAACCAAAGAGCTCCCACCATGCTCACAAGGAGTGATGTGTCCTCCTGTGCTGGGTGAGACCAGGTTGCTCCAAGCCCCATCTAGCCTGGCCTTGAACACTTCAAGAGGGAGGCACTCACAGCTTATCTGGGCAACCTGTTATAGCTCTTTATCATCCCTTTCCAAGACAGGGTTGGCTGCCCTTCACATGACAGCTCAGAAGGGCTAGTGGGGTCTCACCTGAGCAATGCTCCCCTCACTGCACCATGCATGGCCAGGACACTGCTGTGGAGCAGGCAACATCCCATCAGACCACCACCACACGTGGTGACCATGACCTCAGTGACCATGGAGGCACAGATTTCTACAAAAGGTTTCATCAGGCTCCCATTTTCTGATAGAACATAAGCCAACCCTAAAAAAAAAAAAAAAGGCCCTGACACCCCTGCTCCAAGAAGAAAGAGAGCAAAATTCATTTCACTTTTCTGCAGGCACCCAACAATCAGGCATTAAATTGAGTCTGTCAATTAAGCTCTTTCTCTGGTTACTATCTGAATGAACCATCCCATGTGCATTGTAGCTGAGTCTTTTCAGATGTTAACTACCCCTGATAAAAATACCTTCTTATGAAGAACCAAGATTCTTCTCTAAATCTATGACTATCTGCCAGATAAAGTGGGTCACAATAAGTGAGGGCTGAACTTGGCATAAAAATCAGTTCCTTCCAGGGAAAGAAAGACTTGATTTAGAAGCTAATTTTTGTTTTCTTTTGAAAATGACACTGAAAAAAAGAATTCGTCAGTGCTTTTTCACATGCATGGGAGGGAAGATGTTACAGCAGCTCATAGACACCTGGATAATAGCAGCTCAGCTCCAGGGATATTGCAAATAAATCTACTAAAGTTGCACAGGTTTTCTCATTTGCATTAATTAGACTGAGAGGATCACAGATCCAGGGTCACAATCATGTCTATAATTGGCAAGAAAGCAGAATTTCCAAGTTGACAGGGAAAAAACTTTCCTGTCCAAATTGCATTTGAACCAGTAGATGTCTCATTTTTAGCTTCCTGGAAGCTGGAAGCTGCCCTGAGGTGGTGCAGACCCAACAGAAGTGGCATTTCATCAGTCCCACAGGCAAAACAGTGACAGCAAAATAGTAAATTGATACCCACTGTGCTGTGTGGCTGCAGGCAGCACCCACCTTCCCCCTCTCCTAGGGTTAATCACTGTGTGAATCCACCCAGGGCTCAAAAAAGGAGCAGGTTCAAGAGTTCCTGGCCTGTGATCCTGGCCAGGTGCCACTGAAGCCTAACTTTGGACTCAGGAAAATCACTGTAAACCCAAGGTTTTGGGGTTTTTTTTCAAATGAAGAGTTTTTTGTTTGCTGAATTAATATTTTCTCATGACCCTTTTGCTTCAGCCAAAAAGAAAGGGAAAAGGAAAAAGAAAAGAAGAAAATGAGTAATTCCATTTGCTCCAGTAGGTCTTTCATACATCTATCCATGATTTTACATGGACTTCTGTGCAAACTCTCCTACACAAGCAAGGGGGAAGCATTCATAATATACCAAAACAGCTCATAAAAGCAGTTCAGGTCAGAGACAGCCTGAAAACAGGAGAAAAAACCCACAGGTTAAAAACAACTTCTACCCAGACAAAGTCAAGGTTGAAAGTGTGTCAGCAGTTTTCAGGTAAGTGAGTTACAGGGAATTGGGGTCAAAATCAAGCATTGCAAGCACTTGAAATTCATTTTATGTTTTAAATTCAAGGAGTCCAAGCACTTTCCTGTAAAGAAATGCAGCCAGGACAGTAAAAAATATTAATTCTGCCCTGTAGCAAGTTGACACAAAACCCATTTCAGTACAATTTCAGGTTGCCCAGAGAAGTGGTGGGGGCCCCATCCCCTGGCAACATGATAAGTGCTTTGATTCTGGTTTTAAGTCATCAGAGAGATTGAGATTTGATCCTTTCCTTTTTTCTCTTTTGTGATATAACTCAGGTAGGATCAACAAATGGCTGCAAAGAGCTTTAGAAAAGCTCTGCAAAGGAGAAGCAGGCAGTGGGAGTTTCTTGCAATAACAGCCCTGCTGCAGGAGTTGTTTAATTCTAGAAGAGGCACTTGAGAAGGAAGCAAAGAGGCAATCCCCTCCTGCTCCTGCTGGGGCATGTGGACAGGATGACCTAACAAGTCTTTCCCATCTGCCATCCCTGTGGTTCTCTGAGAAATCAAATCCCAGGAGAGCCAGGGCCTGATCCTGAGAGGTGAACCCAGAGGAGGAGACTTCACCCTACTTAGGCTTACTATAAATAAGTCTGTATCAGGGCCAAATTACTGGCATTTGCCTCTTTCTCAGCCCTTTTCAGTCAGCCCTTCTTGGCATTTAATGATGTGATTTTTCCAGAAATATATGGATTGCTTTCATTTCCCTGTTGTTTTGGTTTTTTCCCAGCTCTCTGACTCAGAAATGTGGGCCTGGTTAGATCTGGGGGTGCCAATGCTAGAGGGAGACAGGCAAGGATATCAACCAAAAAAAAACTCCCACCCCCTAATTCTGCAAATATTTGTGCAAAGGAAGAAGATTAATCTGCCTCTCACATGTCTACCCTCTTGCTGGGTTTATACCAAGTGTGCCAACAGATGAGTTTTCTGGCAGGAAAACTGGTAGAAAGAGCACGTGTTAAAGTGAAGGCTCAAAAAGATTTCAGGAGGGTTAATTTTCATTGCACAGCCCTCAGCCTAAATGCCATTAATCTCCTCAAAGATCAAAAACATTACTGTGTAATCTGTGTACCCTACAAAAAGTTAACCAGACATGAAACTGTCACTAACTGAGAAATATTTACTACAGCTTGATGAAAAATAATATCCAATAATATGTACAATTGAGAAAAGTTTCATCCCCTTGGGGACAAATTAAAAACAGAAAAGGAGGTTAAATTCCTGGCATGTGTTATTTAACTGAATTATGTTTTCAGCCTTCATTTCAGTTTTTTTCATACGTGCCTCCCAATCTGGGGAAAACATTTGACAACATGTGAGAGTTGTTCAAAATTTGGGGTTTTTTTTTGGTGAGGAAACGACCTGTTTGTCTGAAATGAACCATTTTATGTCAAACTGGGAGTTTACACCAGAAGTTTCAACTTGTCATGTAATAATTTTACCCAGGAAAAATGCCCTGGGACAAACATTTCAGTCTGATGGAAGTTAGCAGTTAAGTTCAGAGTGAGCTGCTGAGAATTTGAAAATGATTTGCATTCAAAGAATCACAGAATCACAGCATTTTAGGGGTTGGAAGGGACCTCTGAAGATCATCAAGTCCAACTCCCCTGCCAGAGCAGGACCAAAAACTAGGTTAGATCACTCAGAAAGGCATCCAGACAGGTCTTGAAAGTCTCCAGAGGAGGAGACTCCACAACCTCTCTGGGCAGCCTGTCCCAGGGCTCTGTCAACCTCACAATAAAGAAGTTTTTCCTCATGTTGAGGTTGAACAACTTCTGCTCAAGTTTAATTCCATTTCCCCTCATCCTGTCACAGGGCACAAGTGACAAGAGGATGTTCCTGCCCTCCTGGTGCCCAGCCCTCATGTATTTATAGACATTAATTAGATCCCCCCTCAGTCTTCTCCTCTCTAGACTGAAAAGCCCCAGGTCTCTCAGCCTTTCCTCACAAGGAAGGTGTTCCAGTCCCTTCATCATCCTTGTAGTCACCGTTGGACTCTCTACAGTAGATCCCTGTCCCTCTTGAACTGAGGAGCCCAGAACTGGACACATCTTTCCAACATGGAAAAAACAGAATTTGGGAGTTGGCAGCTCTTCTGTTACAGAAACAATCTGTAATAATCAGATAAATGATCAGTGATAATGAGAAATGCATCTGTGGGAAAGGCTGAGGCCACAATGAGGAGTGACTCCATGTAAGGAAGAGACAACTGGTCCTTCTCAGAGGATTTTGCCCCCACTGTTTTCAGTCCAGTCCAATAAATCACCCTTCCCAAAGTGACTTGTTCCAAGGGAAAGAAGGTGACATCCATTAACCTGAGCCCTGAGAAGAGCAGAGGACAATGAATAGGTAGTAAGGGTAGAAGGAATTAGGGCTGCTCTGTGCCTGGTAGGTTCATGCTTCTGCCACCTGATCTTGTAGCCAGGAATGGAGTCTAGTCCACTTCAAAAGACAATCATTCTCCTGTCTCAGTCTCAGTCAATGGCAAAACATGCAAGTGATTTCAGGGGCAGCAGAAAAAAACCTTTGGGGGAAAAAAAAGGGCAAAGAAGAAGGGGAGAAGAATCACAGTTGCCACAGAGGTGCGTGCAGGTCAATTTTCTATCAGCAAAGGCTTTGTGTGAGGCCACCTCATCCCCACCACCAGAAGCCAACAGGTGCCTGTGGGTGGTCAGGGCAGCATTCCTGGCAGGGTGGATGTACATCCACCAGCTGCTGAGCACCAGAGGTTCCACATGCTGAGATCACTCATCTCAGGTAGTGCTCAGGGGACACAGGGATGGTGCCAATCCATCATGCCAGACCAAGGAGACTGTGTCTGTCAGGACGAGTATTAGGGCATTGGATTCCCAGGAACTCATCTCCAGCTCTGGTGTAAAAAGAAGTCTAAACCACAAAGCAAAGGCTTTATGTCCCAGGGAATTTAACATTATTCTTGAGTGCTCTTCAAAGGAAAAGAATGTAACCCTAGAGCTGGACAATCTGCTTTAAGTCATCCTCAGGTTTGATGTCACCATGGATAAACAAAGGAATTCTGGGGCCAACCATGATGAAAATGGCAAATTCTTTCTTGAGCAGTTACACCAGGTGCTACCTTCCCTGCTCTGAGGGCAAAGCAGCTCCTGCCCAGCTGGCCAGAGGGCTCCTTGGAAAGTGGAGCAACATTCCCTGAAGGTGCCAGGAGGGATGAACTTGGCCACTGGACTTGGATGTTGTGGCCAGAGGATTTGCTGCCTGTGGACTCTGATTGTGCAGCTTTGGAAGCCCCTGGGCCAGGGGAGTTTGTTCCCAAAGCAGGGAAGGACTGTAAGGAATCCTTCTTCCTGAGGAGGAAGGAGCTGAGTGAGTGGCCATGGGGCTATTCCTTTGTTATCATATTGGGCCCAAACCACAACAGAGAGGAGTGAAAGGAGGATTAAACAGTTTGCATTCATGTCATATTCTCACCAACGTCCTCCTGATTCACCCACCTAGAAGGCAGTGGTCCCTGGCCATTGCAGGGGGGTTGGAACTAGATGGTCTTTCAAGGTCCCTTCCAACCCCTAAGGTTTTGTGATTCTGTAGTTCAAGGAAAAAAAGTGGATCATCAGGCTGCCTAGCTCTGTCTGAACCCAAGGTCACTATATCCTCAATGCTCTTGCAGCATCTCCATTTGGTGAAGATGCCTCCACACTGTCAGTTCCTTCAGCACGGAGGCTGAGACAGTAACAACATCCAACCACATCCATTTTCCCACTAAAATAAGGATTTCTTTGGCTCCATGCAAAATGCTTTAGTTCTCCAGCTCCAGTGCACCAAGCTGTGTGTACCCCACCTCTTCTGGACACTCCAGCCATCCCATGGGACTCAGAGGAGAACAGGCTGGGTGAGTCAGCATCCTGCCTCCAGCAGTGGACGCCCAAGAAGGAACGTAGACTTAGGACAAATATGTGACAATATTTCCTTAAAACACTTCCCAGCATTCAACAGCCTGCGGGTTGTTGGGAATTTCCCAGGTAAGCAAAGGGATCTCAAGTAGTCTTCAGTGAATTTCTCTCCCAGTTTTTTCCAGTCTCCTTCTGGGCACACACAAGCTTCCCAGATCCACAACATCCTGCAGCAAGGTGCTCCACTGCTTATGACACACTAGGTGAACCACCTCTTTGTCAGGAACTTGTCCCTCAGCAGCCTCTTTTGGTGTCCCCTCTAGCTTTTGCATTGGCAGAGGTTGTGGAGACTCATCCCCCAGCCTCCATCTCCATGCTGCTGCAGAAATACTGTCCTATGTCCCTTCAGTCCTCACTTCATCAGCCTGAGAAGTCCTGACACTTGGCAGCACAGCTTCTCCACAGAGCAGGTCAGCAGAGGGAGCTGATGGTCTGAGCCCTTCCAGCAGCTCATGCCTCTGCTTTTGTTTCAGCTTTTAATGCTCAGTCTAAATATAAAACAATAGCCATTGTTTCTCCAAGCTGCATGGCTGGAAGTTCCAGGGGAACACAATCCAATCACAATTAAGGCAATGCACTCCAAAGGAAGAATCCTGGTACTGAAGATAATATTTTATTCTGAACAAAGGCAGGTTTCAGGGCTTGTTACAAGACACCAGCCAAGAGAACAAGAGAAGCAAAGACAAAAAAAATCCCGATTTCAGATGACCCCTCGACCTTGGCACGTTGCCCTCATTTGTGTTCTCAGAGCACCAAAGGTCCTGCCTGGAATGCCAGGTACCATCAGGATCTGGGGGACCATAGCTTGCCTTTTGCTGGAAACCCCCTTTAAGCTTTGGAGGTGTCATCTAGGCTCTCTGTGCCTCAGTTTCTCCTCTGAGCTTTGCCCATCTTTGTGGTAGCTGCCTCAGGGCAGGGATAATGATGTGGTTAGAGAAAACCCCAGGTAATGTAACCCAGCCTGGCCCAGTCTTCATAGATGAACCTTGTCACAGCTTGGAGGAATTAAGGGACTTTATGGGACAGTAAAACCCCTGTGAATCATAGGAACATAGATAGAATGACAAAATCATAGAATCATAGAATCACAAAATCATAGAATCATAGAATGGTTTGAGTTGGAAGGGACCTTAAAGATCATCTAGTTCCAAACCCCCTGCATGGGCAGGGACACCTCCCACCAGACCAGGCTGCTCCAAGCCCCATCCATCCTGACCTTCAACACCTCCAGGGATGGGGCAGTCACAGCTTCCCTGGACAACCTGGGTCAGTGTCTCAACACCCTCACAACCAAGAATTTCTTCCTAATATCTAACCTAAATCTCCCTCTTCAAGTTTTAATCCATTAGCCCTTGTCCTCTTACCACTTTGTTTGTCAAAAGTCCCACCCCAGCTTTCCTGTAGCCCCTTCAGGCACTGGAAGGCTGCTATGACATCCTCCCTGGAGCCTTCTCTTCTCCAGGCTGAACAACCCCAACTCTCTCAGCCTGTCATCACCTGCATCTGGCTGAAAAATCTCAGTTTCCAGAGTCTTTCCCCACCTTCTTGGGCACGTTTCCCCTGTACAAGGGCTTTGCCTCAGCTTGGAGGAAGCCTGGAGCTGGGGGGATGTTACCCTAGAGAGGTGATGTTGGTGAGGTCTGTAATGAGATCCAGGGCATGGAAAGCTCTGTCTTCAAGCCCTGAGCTCCCCACACATCCCTAACCTGAGTGTGGGAGCCACCACATGAAACAGGCTCCCTGGGAAGCCAATTGCATCAGGAGACCCAGGAGCCTCCAGAAATTCCAGGGGCAGGGAGGGGAGAAGGGTCTGGTTTTTGCTCCGATTTGGACCTAAACCAGCTCATTTAAATAAATAAATAAATGAATGAATGAAATAGAATAATAAAAAATTACAACCCACACTTGATGACATTTCCCAGCAAGTGTAAAGCCAGTGAGGTCCCAGTTCCCCCATCACCCCTGGCTTGGGCATCCTCCAGAGCCCACGTGCTCTGGCCGCGCTCCATCCGATCCGCAGCGCCGAGGAGCCTCCGTGTCTCCTGGCAGCTGGATGGCACCCCCGGCTGATCCTGTGCCTCTAAACTGTTTAAACAGCATTAATGGCTTTTACAAATTCCCTTTCCAAACAGCCCCAAGTGTCAAGCCAGCAGCAGCTGAGGCAGCATGCTGGGGCTTAGGCGTGTTTAGGTAAGAGTGGGTGCAGAACAAGCTTCCAGAGAGCTCCACACCAGCTACTCAACAGCTGGGAGCTGGGGACTTAACTACATCTCCTGCACCGTGGTGGGGTAGGTGCCAGGCATCTACAGCAGGGCAAGGATTGAAAGCCAGCAGAGCCAGAGGCTTTGAGGGATCTCATTTTTATTTCTCTTGGCAGCACCTGTGGCAGGTGCTGTTGGAGAAAACAACAGCAGACCCCAGGGTATTCTCAGGTATGCAAAAAACCAGCAATAAATAAAGTGGTGGTGGTTTGTTTGTTTGTTTGTTTCTTAATCAAAGGCTCAGCTGAGAGTGCTGAACATATGACAAGCTTGAACACAGGGCCAATCTCTGTCTTGCACCCACCTACTTGAGGTAAGAATTGGAGCTGCCTGGCGTAGGGTTGTGCTCTCAGTCTTCAGTCAGGATGTGCCCCAAGCTCCTCAGCTGGTGAGGAGGAGGCTGAGAAACTCAGTGTTTCT
>NW_009951940.1:507649-539231 GCF_000747805.2 Chaetura pelagica
TTCAACACTGCCAGGGATGGGGCAGCCACAGCTTCCCTGGGCAACCTGGGCCAGTATCTCACCACCCTCACAGCAAAGAATTACTTCCTAGTATCTCAATCTCTCCTCTTTCAGCTTAAAACCATGTCCCCTCATCTTATCACTCCCTGCCCTTGTCCCAAGTCCCTCCCCAGCTTTCCTGGAGCCCCTTCAGGCACTGGAAGGTGCTCTAAGGTCTCCCAGGAGCCTTCTCTTCTCCAGGCTCAACAACCCCAACTCTCTTATTGTGCTCCAGCCCTCTAACCATCTTTGTGGCCTCCTCTGGACTTGGCCCAATATCTCCATGTCCTTCTTGTGTTGGGGCCCCCAGAGCTGGACACTACACAGCAGGTGGGGTCTCACCAGAGCAGAGCAAAGGGGCAGAGTTGAAAAGGCAGAGGCAGAAACATGGCACATCTCCACATTTCCACACCCAGACCTTTTGGTCTGGATCCTGTCAGGAAGCTGTCAGGGCACACCAGAGCTCTCCAGGCCCACATGTATTTGTGCAGCCTCCCCAGTGCCTGGATGGGCTTTGTGCCTGCCAGGCAGGTTGTGCCATGTTCGTGACAGTCATAACAGCACCAGGCAGGATTATCTGTCCTGGTAGCAGCCCAGATTCCCCCAGGCTCACCCTCTGCATTCACACAATGGCAGCTGTGCTCAAGAATCTCTCTTGTCCAAATAAACCAGGCTGGGGATACGTTTGTGCTTTGATTTACATCAGGATAAATCAGCTGTTCTGCCCTAGTGATCAGCTCTCTGCTGGTAAAGGAGGAGTGAGATCAGGTCAGCACAGACCTTTGGAATGTCTACAGGAGAGATTTAATGTGACAGACAAAAATGGTTCAGAAACACAATTCCAAAGTAAAATTAAGTTGGTGTTCTAACAAGGCAGATGACAAACCACTAAAACAAGCCAGTACAGGGAGGGGTGGACTCATCAGTGCTTGATGCCTTGAGATCAAAACCAAAGGCTTCTCAAGCCAAACACGGTTTATGGTGACTGAGATGCATCTCTGAACCACCCTACACTGCAAAGCATGGAAGTACTGGAAGATTTGGGTTTCTCACCAAGGTTTGCAGCCAGTATGGAGCCATCCTCACACTGATCCTGATGCCAGCTGAGAGAAAACTTAGCCAAGACCAGAGATCCAAACCTTAACACTGTCCATGCTCCCAGAACAGTCTTCCTCATGTCCATCCAAACTGTGTCCCACCATGAACCAACAGCTCCTTCCCTCTGGGTCTGATCCTTTGGTCATGCAGTGACACTGCCCTGAGGATCCACAGTGCTCCAAGAGCAAACTCTTGGGCTCAAAACTTGCTCTGCACGGACCTGGAACGACACAGACCTTGTGTGGTCCAAGGGCTGGTTCTGGTGGGACAGCACCACACTGGGTATGGACTGATCCAGTTGAAGATGTTTGACTAGATGACCTGTAAAGGCCCCTTCCAACCCAATCTATTCTATGATTCTGTGGTTCTATGACAGACTATGCCATCAAGCTGTTCCACATCTCACCTCCAATTGCAGTCCCACAACTTCTGTGAAAGAGGAGCTTTGTCCAGAAAAAAAAAATAGGAACAAGTCATCCAAAAAGCAAAATCTGAGGGAAATTACTTCTCTTTGCCAGGCCAGTAGATCCTTCTCAAACATGTTTTTCAATCTGTGCACATCTGGAGCTAAAACAGATGGTGAATAAGAGCATCCAGAGTTACATGTGATGGCTGATCACTGCTCATCCACAGCATCTTTTCTTAATGGCTCATGCCAGAATTCTTTTGGGCAATTTACTGAGCAATGATGCAAAAGCCTGAGGCTGCTGAAGTCAGAAGAAGGTTGGCCAAGGACTCTGAAGTTTTGCAATCTGGTTTTAGCCTGGATGGGGTGAGAGGGATCACACAGCCAAGAGGATTTGGGAAGAGACACAACTTCTCGTCAGCACAGAAGAAAAATCAGTTGTTTGTTGCAGTGGAGGTTGTGGGCACCCTGCAGGAAACCTGGGCCACAGGAGGATTCAGTGTCATGAGTTTAGGGCTGGCAAAGCTGGGGGGTCTCAAAGACAATGCATGTGTAAAGGACAGGATGGAAAGAAAAGGTGTGAAGACAGGCTGTGCCCATTGATAATGCTGTCTAACATGGCACATTCCTCCTGGCCCAGCAATAACCTGGGATATGTCCAACCCATGGTGGTGGACCTACCACAACATGCTGCCTGGGATGGTCCTGCCCCATGACCCTCAGGTGACATGGGAAACCATATTGGTGACACGACTCACCCACTTTACCCAACTGCTCCTGATTAGGCAGTCCCTGCAAACCAATCAACACACACTCCAGCCTTCCTGAAGTCCAGAAAAGTGCCACCATTTCCCACCTGTACAGAGGCTGCTGGTTTGTTGAAGCACCCCTAGAGTGCCAACTGGTATCTCCAGCATCAAAGTGCTGCATTATAGAATCATAGGATGGTTTGGGTTGGGAGGGACCTTAAAGAACATCCAGTTCCAACCCCCTGCATGGGCAGGGACACCTCCCACCAGCCCAGGTTGCTCCAAGCCCCATCCAACCTGCCCTTCAACACTGCCAGGGATGGGGCAGCCACAGCTTCCCTGGGCAACCCGGGCCAGGGTCTCACCATCCTCACAGGGAAGAATTTCTTCCTAATGTCTAACTTAAATCTCCCCTCTTCCTGTTTGAATCCATTCCCCCTTGTCCTATCACTGGACACCCTGGTAAAAAGCCCCTCCCCAGCTTTCCTGGAGCCCCTTAAGGCACTGGAAGGTGCTCTAAGGTCTCCCTGGAGCCTTCTCTTCTCCAGGCTGAACACCCCAACTCTCCCAGCCTGTCTCCAGAGCAGAGCTGCTCCAGCACATCTTCAGAAATGCCATTCCTGAAAATTTCCAGATCTTTCTCCCAGCCAGTCCCTGCCCTGGTTTTCATGTCCAGGGACCCTGCCTCTCAGCTGACCCCCCTGGTTTTAGTCAGAACTTTTGCCTTTTCCCATCTTCTTTCCTTTCTCCCATTCTCCCCTATGGACCAGACATCTCCTGCAGCTGTTTAACCCTGGTTAAGGTGTTGATTATGGCCAAGTTGCAGCAAAATCAGATTTTTTTTACCTTATGTTGGGAGTTTTTTGATTTGGGGAAGTGAGTCTCTACCTATTCAAAAAATAAAGGCTGAGAATTTATTTAGGGAGGACATGTAACCAAATGCATTTAAAAAAAAAAAACAAGCAAACAATAAAAACACAGAAAGAAATGCAGTAACTAAACCTCAGAGCCATTAAAACAGACACTTTTCACTGTCTGTGACCTTGATGGGAAGATTTTGATGTGCCATGACAAGCTGCTTTCTCAGCAGCCCTTTCTAGCCCATCCATTTCCAGACAGGACTATGTCAGTTCTGGCTACTGCAGCCAGCTTGGAAATGCTCCTTTTGCAGCCAAGGAAACTGCACCAGAGCAGATGAGACAAACAGGGAATGGCAGTATCAAGAAGGCAATTCCCAGAAAAAAAATAATCTTCTGGCAGATGAAAAGAGGATGGAAAGGAAAACTGTCCTGGACAGAAAAGCCTGTGGAGGAGAGATAAAACAATGCAGAGCTTCAGACACTACAGCTCCCTCCAAACCACTGATTCTCCTGAATATAAAAACAAAACAAGGAACATGAGGGGACAAACCAGTTTGAGGTAGGAAGGAGCTGGTCAAAATGCCTGGAAAAAGAAAAAACAGCAGTTTCCAACCAGGTTGGACAGGAGAGGAACATCCAGCAAGTGGGCACACCAGCCCAGCAGGGCAGGGAGTCATTGAAGAGCTGGGGTTGAAGAGAAGAGATGTCCCCATCCCTTCCCTCCCACCTGAGGGGGGTACAGCACCCACAGCCAGCAGGGCACAGGGACAGAGCAGTCACAGCCAGAGGCAAAAAATGGGCCCTGCTGGTTGCTGATCCAAAGGGTAAAATGAGCTGAGGTGTTGTTTTTTTTTTACTATTTCTTGTTGATCCTTTTTCTTTTTTTGGCACCTCCAACATTTTCCACTGCCACAGCTTTGAGCTGTGCTCATCCCAACTCCTTTCCAGCAGGATAAGCCTTTCTCCTACTCTGGTCCAAGTATCCAGGGGACTGGAAAGGGGTGGAAGATACTGAGGAAGTCCCCAAGGTCCCCTCCTACTCTGTGCAGAGCCAGCTGGTCCCAGTCTTCAGGGGACTGGAAAGAGGTGGAAGATACTGAGGAAGTCCCCAAGGTCCTGGTTCCACAGTCACATTCCTGGAAGGAATGGGGATGTTTAGCCAGAGTGATCCCTGTTTGCAGATTCCACAGCTGTAGATGCAGTTTCAGAGGTTTGGCTTTGAAGCCCTGGGTGTGAGTTCAAATCTAACAGTCCCTGCTGCCTCCCTGCATTGCTGCTTCTTTTCCATGTCCCTGGCAGGTGAGCAAGGAGGAGATGGTGAAAGGTCTGGATGGGATGACTTAAGAGGAGCTGCTGAGGTCACCTGGATAATTCAGCTTGGAGAAGAGGAGGCTGAGAGGTGACCTCACTGCAGTCTGTGGCTTCCTCACCAGGGGAAGAGATGGGGCAGGTCCTGGTCTCTTCCCTCCTGTGAGCAGTGACAGGACCCAGGGAAATGGCAGGAAGCTGGATCAGGGGAGGTTTAGGTTGGGTATCAGGACAAGATTTTCCCCCCACAGGGTGGTTGAGCACTGGAACAAGCTCCCCAGGAAAGTGGTCACAGCACCAAGCCTGCCTGAGTTCAAGAAGCCTTTGGATGATGCTCTCAGGCACATGGTGTGGTTCTTGGGGTGCCCCACACAGGGAGAGAAGTTGGACTCAATGATCCTGATGGGCCCCTTCCAACTCAGCATATTTTGGACTCTATGATTCTATGGCACATACTCTCCTGGGCCTTGGGTAATTATTGCTTTTGCTACTCACATTGAATGGCCACATGTTCCCACTGACATTTACTTCAGATGACTTCTGCTTCTTCATCAAATGATCACGTCTCTCTTTATGGAAAATGTTGGTGCTTTGGGTGTCAAGCTTTGATGCTTGTTCCCTATGGGAAAGATTGGTTGAAGTGGGGTTTCAAACTGCAGATGGAATGGATGGGCTGGAAGAACATCTTGGTTTGGAAGCACCATGAAAACATCATCTCAGGTTTCGACAAGCTGAAAGTTAGGAATGAATTGCACACCAGGATTCTTCAGGCTGGACAAAAAAGAAGATGAGTAATAGATGGGATGACAGAGAATGATAAAACCATGGAAGGCACAGAAAGGGTACAGGGACTGATTTTTCATGGTGTCTTTTAATGCAAAATCTAGGTCTTTAATCAAATCAACACAAGGAAACTCCAGAGCAAATCCAAGTTCTTCATGTCACGTGTGGTCAAGATGTGCAGATCCTTCCCACAAGGTCTTGTGGGTGCAAAAAACTGCACAAGTCAACAGGACAGCAGGGGATGAAGAAAAATACTAAATATGTAAAAGCAACATGCAACTCAGAGGACCTTTGATGCACAAGTATTGGAGGCAAGGAGAGCACCTGGAGGAAAAATGTCATGTCTGTCCACTCTGTTCTCATACATACAGACCAAAATGCTTCAACTCCCCTGTAAGCACAGAGGAGACACCCAAACACCCATAAAGCAACTTGAAAATGGCCCTGCTTCTGTGATTTGAATCAGATTGACCCAAAGACTGTGCAAAATAACTCTGAAAGTTTGTTCCCTCTGATGACTCCCAGTTCAGACAGGCCAAGGGGGAATGGCTTTAAACTGGAAGAGAGCAGATTTAGGTTAGATATTGGGAAGAAATACTTCAATATGAGGGTGGTGAGACCCTGGCCCAGGTTGCCCAGGGAAGCTGTGGCTGCCCCATCCCTGGCAGTGTTGAAGGGCACGTTGGATGGAGCAACCTGGGCTGGTGGGAGGTGTCCTGCCCATGCAGGGGGGTTGGAACTGGATGATCTTTAAGGTTCCTTCCAACCCAAACCATTCTGTGATTCTCCAGTAACAAAAGGATGAGTGGAGCAAAAATCCCTCTCCACTGTCATCACTATTTCCCTGGGATGCTGTCAGGAAGCAGCAATTTGACTGGAGGTGACAGTGTATGTTCCAGGATACAATTAATAATCTTTCTTTGCCACAAGGTGCACATGTAATAAGGTACCTTCTTGATGTTTCACCACAAAACAAACACCCAGATGTCCCTGATGCTGCTTTGATCCAGGGGAATGAACCAGAGAGTGCAGAAGTCCCTTCTGACCTGCATTTCCTGTCACTCTGTGATCTGGGCCATCTTTGCAGCTGTGCAGGGGTTGTTGCACTGGCCATGGGTCCGTCCAGGGTTAAACCCACAGCAGCACCACACGACCTTCTGCTGTCACCAACCACCCCCTAGGAGCTTAAGTCACCTGCCAGATCACATTTAGGTCCCTGGGATGTTCATGTACAATTTCCTGGCACAGACACAGCCTTTGCATCCTCTCAGCTGCAGCCATGCTGGGAGAGGTGAAGCCAAAGAGCCACCAGGCTGAGCTCCAGCGACATCGAGGTGTTGGACAAGGTGAGTTCAGCTGTGGCTTAAGTCCCCAGTGTTCCTCATTGCCTACAGCTCTCTGGACATAAATGGAGAAGAACATGTATCCACCTGATCCAGCCCTGTTGCTGATGGTCCTGAGCATCAACAACCACTCAGCATCCATTAAATGCCCATTGCCTCCCCAAGCAAGTGTCTCTCCAGCTCCATGCCCTCGAGTTCAGCCTCAGCCTCAGGGGAATGGCAGCACAACTTGGCTTTAACCAAAATTAACTGTCCTGGCACGAGTTCCTCTTTTTCAAGATACAGCTTTAAAATAATAAGGGGTGATTTTCCCCTTTCCTTGCTGTTACAGGCAGCCTGGGCTCCATTTTGAGCTCTTCAGAGATTGTCACCTACAACACCAGAGTGACCCCAGAGTACCCGTCTATTTATTTTCTCATGAGAGGCAATTATGCAGCTGATGGAGATTTATAAGTTGAAAACAGACAAGATTTTTTCCATGGCTTGTAAACTCATGGAAAAATCAGAGGGACAAAGACAGCTTGGGGCTTCGAAGCTGTAAAACAACACTCAGGCCATCTGATTTTAAGTGCTTTAGACCTTGTATCAATATTGTTCTTCCATTGGGGGGGGATAGGAAGAAGGACTCAACTGCCCCAACAGCAGGAGAAATCTTTTTGGAAACAATAACAAAACCACAGGACTAGGTAATCCCTGCTCATAAAAATAAAACTGCAGCTCAGATTGGATGCAGAAGATGGAATCAGGCAAGTTTATTCTGATGGTGCTCTGAGACCACAGGGATATCAAAGTGGTTGCAGAAGTATTTTGGAAGCTCCCCAGGCTCATCCTTTTGTCATCTTATCTTTCCTCTTTTAATTTGAAGGCATCGAGCCCTGGGTGCTCTAATCCAGCTCGGATCTCCTGCTCTGTTCCTCCTGTTATTTTAACTTTAGTCACAGCAATCCTTTGAAAAAGTGCCCTGTTCCCACTGCCTGGGAGCTATGGGAAAAAGCTATCTTGGTCCTACCAGGAATGTGCTTCACCTCTGCCCTGTGGTTTTGCTGCCTTCAGAGGAACTGGTGTCACGAAGCACCAGAACAAGCCATGGTGTTCCCTCAGAAGAGCTGGGGAAGGAGGAGGGAAAAGTGGATCAGGCTGCCTTGTCATTTTGCTTCTTAGAGTCAGGGGAAAGTTGGAGAGACCTGAGTTGGGTTGTTGTTGTTTCTTCCCTGCTTCTTGGGGATCGGGAACCTTTAAGAGTGGTGGGAAGTTTAAGATAATGTGCACTAGGGTTTTGGAAAAGCCATGTCCTGTGAGCTGCTGGAGGCCAAGTGGGATGCTGGAGAACATTTCATACAGTGCTGCACATCTGCAGCTGAGTCAAGGCCTCTCTGGTTTGTCTCTGTTAGTTAGTTCTCCACAGAGTACAATGGAACTCAGGACATGGAGATTCCTACATGTCTGGGTCTCCATCCTGAGCTGAATGCCAGCCTGGAGCTGCTGAGACATTCCCACCCACATGGCCAAAAAGTCTCATGGGTGTGAGGACCACAGAAATTACACCACAGAGGGTTGGATGGGGAAGAGCAGGTTTTGTAGCTTGGGTTTGTTGCAGGACCTACTTGGCACCTCAAAGTTCATCTTTCAATACAAAGGTTCAGTTCCTTTGAATGTGGAAGAGCTGAAGTGAGAGAAGAGGAGTCCAGTGGGCATGATGTGACTTGCCTCCCAGTCAGGAGGGTGTTAAGCTGGAGGACATTTAATACTGAAAAGATATATCTGGCATCCCCCAAAAAGACCCCCCTACCCATGGAAAATTAGAGTATCCTGCCCCAGATTCCTTGATGGAGCTACAGGAAGTGATGAAGAGGAACATGCTGAGACATCAGCACATCCAGTCTCAGAGGACGAGTCTGTGCAATTAGTTCAGGCTTTGCAAACATGGCCAAAATCTACCTTCCATGTCCAAAGCACTGCCTGCCTTTACTCATGCCACTGTCCTCCATCCCACAGCTCTGCAGACTCCAACCAATGGCCTCACGACAGTGTCTCATTCCAGGGTGTCTGAGAGGTCCATCTGAGGATGGGAGATTTGAATCCCCAGGAGCTACAGGAGGGCCATCACCTTCTGAACCCATCAACAGGCAACATTCCCATTATCAACAGGCAATATACCATTAAATGTGCCTTTTTAGGCAACTGGTGCCTGACCACACCTGACCATCTTCTCATACCCTCAAACCCAGTGTTTCCATCAGGTTGGCAGGTTCACCTTGTGACACCTGGTTGTTCAGAATCCAGAAGTGGGCAGGATTTACTTCCCTTGGTGTCCACAGGAAAATTCTCACTGACTTCAGAGGGGAGGGTCAGAAGTCACAGCCCCTGGTGCTGGAGAATGCACAAATTATGAGGAGGGAAATCACAGAGAACAGCTTACCCAAAGCTCCCCCAGGTCTCTCTCATGACCTTCTTCACCTCAGCCTCATCCTCAGGCACATAGACCTTCATCCATCAGTGAAAATGCCAGAGACATTGCACTTGGAACCTGATGTGCCTCCCCCAGATACCTTCAGCTGTGCAAAACAAGGTTGGGTCCAGTCTGGAAACATGAGCCACTCTGAGAGGAGCTCCTGCCCCACCAGCTGTGATGGGATAGAGCTGGTTCATCCTTTCACAAGGATGCTGGCCCAGCTGCCAAGCCTGCCTGTGGGGAGGCCACCCAAACCTGACTCATCCTCAAGTGATTCAGATTGTTCCCATTAGGACTTTGGAAAAGGTTATCACTCTTCTTCCTTCAGGCCAGAGCAGGATTGATGGATGGAGGGAAAAGGTAATAGGAACCACACTTGGCCTCCTTCAGAGGACTTCATCTGTGGAGGGCAGATAGAGATGTGTGATTCAGGACTTGCTAGGGGCTTGTCCTCCACAGAAATGCATTTTCCAGACATGAAATTAAGGGTTTTGTGGTGTCTTGACTGCCTCAGGAGATGACCTCAGGCTGGCCAAGCACCTCAGCTCTGCCAACCTGGGTCCCCAGAAGAAGAAAAGCAAGAAGAAGAAAAGTGGTGAGTCAAGGACTTGGCTGGCTGCCCTTGCAGCATCATTGCTGCAGTAAAGGCACTGGCCAGAGCACAAAACCCAGCCAAAGAAGCAGCATGTCCAGTGCCAGCACAGATCATGAACCTGATCTCCTACCATGGGTGGTTATTCATTCTCCCAGCCTTTGTCTTCTGTGACTTGGACAGTGTGGCTTGAGCACTTGCGAGTGAAGAGAGAGGCAAAAGTGTCCTTAAACACCTCAGTTTTCTCCATATCTCAGGTAAATAATGAGGTTCCCTGTTTCCTTCTGGAGAGGACCCACATTTTCCCTACTCATCTTTTTATCACCTGTAGAAGATTTTCTTGTTCTCTTCTTTATTTTTTTTTTCCTTCCTGCCTTTTGTGCCTGTTCAAAAGACAATCCAGCAGCTGCTTCCATTCTTTAGTGACCCCAACAGATCCCATGTAGCTCACTTTGCTGTGATGGGCTTCTGTGTCTAAGTCCTCTACTGCTTTTCTTGTAATTATTGATATTTGTGCCCCATTGTCAATAAGGAATTTTGCACAGACCTTGTTTGGGCTGGAGCAGCTCTGCTCTGGAGACAGGCTGGGAGAGTTGGAGTGTTCAGCCTGGAGAAGAGAAGGCTCTGGGGAGACCTTAGAGCAGCTTCCAGTGCCTGAAGGGGCTACAGGAAAGCTGGGGAGGGGCTTTTCACCAGAGAAGGCAGTGATAGAACAAGGGGTAATGGTTTTAAACTGGAAGAGGGGAGATTTAGGTTAGACATTAGGAAGAAATCCTTTCCTGTGAGGGTGGTGAGACCCTGGCCCAGGTTGCCCAGGAAAGCTGTGGCTGCCCCATCCCTGGAAGTGTTGAAGGGCAGGTTGGATGGGGCTTGGAGCAACCTGGGCTGGTGGGAGGTGTCCCTGCCCATGCAGGGGGGTTGGAACTATATGATCCTTAGGGTCCCTTCCAGCCCAAACCATTATGTCATTCTGTGATGCTATTGGGATCACAGTGACAGGTCCCTTGCATTTATCTGTGAGTCACTGTGAAACTAACACTTGCTGAGCAAGGTGGGTCACTTTTTAGTCTGGGGAAGTTGGTTTTTTGCCTGCTGCTTCTTCATTTAAGAGGCTTCTGTTGTGCCCCCCGTGGGGGAAACTTGCAACACATATTCTGTTTCAGATTCCCCTGGATGCCTGGAATGCTTTTCTTGTACGGCCTGATGTGGAGGCAGGGGAGGTTCAGATTGGTTATTAGGAAGAATTTCTAGACTGAAAAACTGATAAGGCACTGGAACAGGCTGCCCAGGGAGGTGATGGAGTCACCATCCTTGGAAGTGTTCAAGGAACATGTAGATGTGGCACTTCAGGGCATGGTCTCATGGCTGAGGTTGTGGAGGTTTTCCTGGGTGTTCTTTGGTGGAGTGTGTGTGGTTGGTTGTGTTTGCTTGTTGGGGTTTTTTTGTGCTGGTGGTTGGACTCAGAGATCTCTCCAACCATGACAATTCTGTGATTCTGTGATTTTGCCAACTCAGTGGGAGACCATGGGACAGTTTGTACAGTAGTACAAATATTGTCCTCTCCCTCTTTTGCAGATTTTGTTTTAATCCATGATGGAATAGGTCTGGGTTCTGGGGTACAATCACAATCCTCTACTGATTCATAATTGCCATTGGCAGCCCAGAGGTCCCTGTCCCAAGTGCCAGGATCCACACAGCCCATTATTCTGCAGATTTGCTCAGCTGAGGCCAGGGGCAGCACTGGGTGTGTCCCCAGCTTCTCTTGGTGCTCTTTCAAAAGTCAGTATTTCACTTTCTGACTTAAAGCAGTTTATTCTACACCTGCAGATCTTAATTTTATTTTTTTTTTCTAGGGAAGGCAACTGTCTGATTTCTTTTGTGCATGCAAGGTAAGCAAGCCCCCAGTGTGAGACAAACCATGGCTTTTAACTTCTCCTCATTGCATCTTTTGTTCCTTCCTGAGCACCTTCATTCCATCTGCTGCAGCCTCGAGCTCACGCCAGTTATTTTGGGCCCCTGCTATTCCAGGGGAGCAGTTCTGCAGCACCTGCTCAAATCTCTCCCAGCTTATTGCTGAGAAATTACTTCCCAGCTCCCTGACACCAACCCTACCCCGTTGGCTGGCCCAGCACTGGGTCCAGGGCTGGTGCAGAATCACCTCCTGCAACCTGCTGGCCACGCTTCTCTTGATGCAGCCCAGAACATGGTTGGTGTTCTGGGCTGCAAGTGCACACTGCTGGCTCGTGGAGCAGAGAAGACATGAAAAGCAGGTCTTGGCCAATATAATCTAGATGGGAGGGCATGCTTATGTCATCCTGTCCCACCCAGAGTGGTCAGAAGTAACCTTAGAAAACCTCAGGACCAGAGGCTGTTTCCAATACCAGCAGAGAGCTGCTGCACAACCCACATTTGCTGATCAACACTTGACATGGCTTTGCCTCAGAGCTCTGCTGGCAGCCAAATATAATTAACAGCATCACTTTCCTGTTAATCTGTGGCCCACACAATCATTTGGCACATGGAAGCAAAACAATATGTTGCTGAGATCTACTTCATCATCCTCCCCCCCCATTTTCACATCCACTGTCCTTTGCCCAAAGCTCCCCAAGCCATCAATAGGAACTAATCAATAACAGGCCTGGAGTCACTTCCAGGAATGAAATGTGTGCCTGTTTCTAGTAAACTCCTAAAAGCAAAGACCTTGGCCTCATTACTCAAGCAGGCAGAAAGGCTTCCTAGGGTGCAAACTGACAAGCTACAAAACATGCCATCAGACCAGCTATCCCACCAACATGCTACTGGTTCCTTTTGTGCTAACACATCTTCCTGATGGGCTGGAGGCTGAAGGCAGCTTGATGGAAACCCCCAGTTATGTAAATAGATGGAAGGAGCTTGGCTCTCTCTCTTCAGAGCTTACACAACACAGCCCCTCCAACAGGCTGGTACAACGGAGCAGATGGTGATGTCAGAGGCCAAGTGCACTTCAGGAAAGAAGCATTTTCTGAGCTCAGAAGGGTAATGACTCCTGGGTCTGTGTCTTCTACCAACAACTGACTGATGGGAGCACTGTGGTCTTTGCCAACCAACCTGCTGCTGCAGCAAGGACCACCATGACCTTCCTAGCTCCCACGCTGCTTCTGTGCAGCCAGGCTGGTCAGGGAGCTGGTCCAGCCTGGGATTAAGCCATGTTTCATTTTTCCAAGACCCTTTCACATCAGTTCACTGAGGCAGTTCCCAGGAAGAGACATTGACCCAGTGCAGATAGGGCAGGAGAAACGTGTGGCTTGGTGGGAGGGGAGGGTGCAATGACTGCAGAGCTCTGACCAAAGCAGAGGGAACCAAGAGCTTCTCATCCTCAGACATGACTTCTGCTCACCTGTAGGCAATAGAGGCAACTTCAGAGAGGGTGGGTGTTTGCCTCTGCAGGGTGTTCCCACACAGCATCCTCTCGTGGCAACCTGCCCCATCCATTTCAGAGCAAGATCCTGCTGCTTAGCTCAAAAAAACAGCAAAAGTGGATTCTGCCAGGTTTTATCTGCAGGATGTGGTCTCCAGCCTGGAGAACAGTGACCTGAGAGTGGTGACTCTGGCACTACCAGCAGATCTTTTTGATCTTCTGTGTCTATATCCTTATTTGCTCCGTGCCAGAGCAGACATGAGAAAACCCAACGTCTGCATCCTCTTCTAGGCTCCTTTGTACCATCAGAGGACACTTTGCATTATTCAGAATCAGGCTCAGGTTTTGGTTGGTTGTGGGGTTTTTTTCACAAATTGTTTTGTGAAACTCTTCTGCCTAAAATGACTGTTCTGGAGAAGCCAGGGAGAAGCTGCTGCATCTCGTGTGGAGTCATATGACAGCTCCTGTATCCATGTCACAACACATAGAACCATAGGATGGTTTGGGTTGGAAGGGACCTGAAAGACCATCCAGATCCAACCCCTCTGCATGGGCAGGGACACCTCCCACTACACCAAGTTAACCTAACTCAATCAAGTCCACCACTAAACCATTTCCATCAGCACCACATTTACATGCCTTTTAAATCCCTCCAGGGATGGTGATTCAACCCCTTCCCTGGGCAGCCTGTTCCATTGTGTGACAATCCATTCCATGAATAAGTGTCCTCTAATATCCAATCTAAACCTTTCCTGGTGCAACTTGAGGCCATTTCCTCTTGTCCTGTCACTTGTTACTTGGGAGAAGAGCCTGACCCCCACCTCCCTCCAACCTCCTTTCAAGCATCTATGGAGAGCAGGAGCAGCCAAGGTGCAAGTGCACCAGTGGCCAGCTTTGCACTGAACTGATGTTCCCATGGAACACAGCTCATCCCCACTCTTAGCACAGCTGGGAAGGGCTCTCTCTCTGCACAGCAGCCCAGCTGCTGCTTGGAATCCACCCCCTTGCTCTCCAAGGATGGGAGCAGGTGGTTCCCTCAAGAACTTGACCTCCTCCATCAAAGGCTAAACCATGCAAAATTCCCAAGCACCAGATGATCTGCCATGTGCAAATGGGGCTGTTAGTTATGATCATCCTTCTCTGACCAGTTGAACCTCTATGAGTTGTCCTGCTGACTGATGGAAAGTTAAGCCTTAAGAGCTCTGAAGGTTGGGCCACTGAGCCTCAAAGCCACTGTGCTTTGCCAGTTTGTCTGAGACACTCTGAGCAGTACAGGACCTTGTTGTTGCATTTTTATTTTTATTTTTAACCTTAATTTTAGCCAGAATGGAAGAGCAAGCTGATGGAAGAAATGCAGCAAGAGCATTTGAAATGGGCATGGAATTTTACACAGGATGGAGCTCCCACAAATAGCTCCAAAACAGACTGCTTTAAAAGATTTAAAATAACAGATTTTTATTGGTGTTAGAAGGGAGATTTCTCAGGGCTCTGTTTACTGTGTCAAGGCTGGAAGGGAGGGAACATGGATTTCCTACACAACAGAAAGCAGGAGCTGGGCTGTTCCTTGGCCTGGCAGCACATGAGACCAAGCTCTCCAACACACCCTGTTCAGATAGTGGCATTGCAGTCCTGCAGGTTCTAACAGTAAAATGCTCCTGTAGATCTAGATGAAAGACTCTTGGAGGTCTGCTCAGATCACAGGTTTATTGGTTTGAGAAGAGGAAGGGTACCTGTGTAGATCAGGTGAAAGCTGCTTGGTCATTGAGAAAGGGGGAGGGAATCCAGGTTACTGCTGCCACGGATTCATTCTGTGAATAAAATGCTTTCTCATCTCCCTGGGTCTGGCCTGATCCCTCAACTTCTGCAAAAAAGGGAAAGGAGGGAAAGGAAAAGCTCCCAGCAGAATAAGGCCAGCCCAATTTCCCTCTCCTGACACTGAAGCCCCTTCACAGGGGTCTGAGCAGCAAAGCAAGGAGAATGCAGCCTCTGAATGCATCTCCAGCTCAGGGGACAGTGCACTCGGGGAAATAATAACCCCTGGCAGAGCCCCAGGTGAGTCATTATGTCTTTATGAGCCATTGTTATTGAGAGATCAGCTCTGATTCACAAACATCTGCTTCTGCAGGGAAAGAAGAAGAAACACATTTGAAACCACAGAATCATGGAAACACAGAATGGTTTGTATTGGAAGGGACCTTAAAGATCATCCAGTTCCAACCCCCCTGCATGGCAGGGACACCTCCCACCAGACCAGGTTGCTCAATGCTCCATCCAACCTTGAACACCTCCAGGGATGGAGCTTCCACAACTTCCCTGGGCAACCTGTGCCAGTGTCTCACTACTCTCACACTAAAGAATTAATTCCTAATGTCTCACCTTCCTTCTTCCAGTTTAAAGCCATCCCCCCCTCATCCTATCACTCCATGCCCTTGTAAAAAGTTCCTCTCTTGTAGCTCCTTCAGGGGCTCCCTCCTCAAGAACAGATGTCTAAAATTGTGGTCCTAAACCTCTCCTCCACCAGCTACACTGGAGCCTGAAGTCCTCAGTGTATCTAGGGAGGGGTTGCCAATCACAGAATCACAGAATGGTGGGGGTTGGAAGGGACCTCTGGAGTCCAATCCCTCTGCCAGAGCAGGATCCCCTGGAGCAGGTCACACAGGAACACATCCAGGTGGGTTTTGAATGTCTCCAGGGATGAAAATTCCACAACCCCACTGGGCAGCCTGTACCAGTGCACTGTTGCCCTCAGAGGTAACAATCTTTTTTCACTGGGAGCCTGAAGATACCTTCTCAAGCCTGGAACTGCCTGTGTTTCCACACCTGATCTGCTCACCAGCCCCATCTCAGCACTGAGCCTTGCTCAGGTCAGTGGCAGCTCAGCCCAGGAGGCACCTCAGCACCACCAGCCCCTACATAAGAGCAACCAAAGGGATGAAAACTTGCTTACTCAGATTATTTTTTATTTTATCCAATAGCTTGAAAAACTCACTCGAAATAGGCACAAATCTCCCAGCTGAAGTCCCTCCTGCACACAGGAGGGGTCCAAATACACATCACCCAAATCTCCATTGCCAAGTTAAAATATCCAGGGATGGTGGAACCTCCTGTTCACCTCTCTAGAAGATCTTCCAGTTTCCACTAGGACTCCCTGTTCAGAGAGTGCACATCCTTGTGCATCTACACAGCCAGGCTCATGGAAGAGATGCCATGGCATCTAATGAACATGGAGATCATTCCCAAAAAGCACCAGATCCTGGATATACTCCTTCAGGGTTCACAGAGCAAGGGCTGCAATGGAGGTCTCCAGCAAGAGCTTCCTGACTATGAGGCATGACAGAGGAGAGACTTCAAATCTCAGCCACCCTTGGGTTTCATCACCATCCACTCATCAAGGAATGCTTAGGTTTTCCATTCAAATGGAGAGCTCTGCATGGGTGGCTGTTGAGTCCCTTCAGTTGTATTTTGCATAGTGGTTGGTGGATCTCATTCCCCAGCCATTTCTAAGAGCCCTGGCCAGGATATGCCACAATTCCCTTTCAAACCAACACCTTCATGATCAAGAGCACCCCTTGAACAACACTTCATGCCCTCCAAAAGCTTTGAAAAGCTGTAAAAATCCCTGGCAGTTAAACAAAGAGTTAATATTCCTGCTACCTAGGAGGTTATCACTAAGATGGGACTCCTGCCCGGGAATGATGGCTTATGGGCACAGTTCCACTGTGATGGTTTCTTCTGAACTAGCTGGTCTGCCTTCTTCTGTTCAAGAGGTCCATTTGTAGTAAAAATCTATAAATAGTCTGATAGGTTGGGAGAAAAAATGAAAAAGGGCCACTGCTGGGTCATTTAATGTATAGACAAACATATGTTCGCTTCGTCGGCCATGTAAACCTCAACTGTTCAAGTTTATCATTCACTGCCAAAAAAGCTATTATAGCAGCTTGAGATTTCAGAGACAGTTTTATTCCTGTTTCTGATTGACCTTTGGAGGGATTTTTCAACTCAGGACAAAGAAAAAAGAAAACAAAATGAAACGAAACAAAACACAACAGCCCCTCACAAGTTTTGTGTGCTCTGAAACGGAGCTCAGAAGGTTTAACACATTGCTAAGTTTAGACACTGTGATTTACTAGGACCTCTTTTTTCTGTTTTTTGTAAGACTCTGTCTTCCTTCAGCCATGTACAGTGTATTGGTTCTGACAAGGACACCGGGAATCTTTGAGGCTTGAGCATTATTTATGGTGCAGAGTGTGTGATCCAACAGCCAAGAGACTGGACTTATTACTTGGCTCTGCTATGGACATGCTGAACAACCTGAGTGTTCCCTTCCTGTGTGCCTTCTCTCTGGTGATGGTACACTGGGGTCAGGAACTATTTTTTCACTACTGGTTTTCAAATGAACCAGTAGAGCCCAGTCATTCTGGTGTTACCATATGATGCTTCCTTGTCAATAATCCCTGTTCCCTGCAAGGTTTTATTACGAGTTTCTGAGGTGACATCAGTGTCAGCTGGTGGTTGGGGCTGTTGATGAGTGCTGGGGGCTAGGTTCAGACTCCTCTCAATGCTTGCTTCCAAGAGCATCAAGGTGTCATACAGATGGTCTAAGAATGGGTTTGTTGAGTACTTTTGTTAAGAACTGGACAAATGTATAATAAAAAGGTGATCCATGGACCTGGAGAGCACAAGGGTTGAACTGCTGTTGTGAAACACCACTGGAGCAAGCTCCACATTACCTGAGGCTCTAACATCCAAGTGCTCAAGTGTTTGCATCACACTCCCCAAGTCAATGAGGACTTACAAACCAAGTAGAAAACTATCAGCATTTAGGGAATTAAAGCCTCAAGTTGGATCTCCTGGAAGTTGTTTGGCCAAGCAAAGGAATCTAGATTTGCTCTTAGCCAGAAAGAAGCCCTAAACATAGGGCTGTGAATAATCAGCTGTGAATAATTCAGCACTAATGAACACACTTGCAGGTTCCACTTTCTGGAGGTGTTCTCCAAATCCTTCACAAGCTTCAATGCTTTACATATCCCTGGAAACAGGTCAATGCACAGATCTGCTGCACAGGCCCAGGGGATCGATGTGCACCAAAAATCCCAGGATAAAATCTGAGCCTTAATCTGACAGAGCAGGATCTCCACAGGAGACAAGCAGAACCATAGAATGGTTTGGGTTGGAAGGGATCTTAAAGATCATCTAGTTCCAACCCCCTGCATATGCAGAGACACCTCCCACCAGATCAGGTTGCTCCAAGCCCCATCCAACCTGCCCTTCAACACCTCCAGGGATGGAGCAGCCACAGCTTCTCTGGGCAACCTGGGCCAGGGTCTCACCACCCTCACACCGAAGAATTTCTTCCTAATGTCTAACCTAAATCTCCCTTCTTTCTGATTGAAACCCCTCATTGAATTCCCCTTCATCTTATAACTCCATGCCCTCATAAAAAGCCCCTCCCCAGCTTTCCTAGAGCCCCTTCAGGCACTCGAAGGTGCTCTAAGGTCTCTCTGAAGCCTTCTCTTCTCCAGGCTGAACACCTCTCTCAGCCTGTCTCTATAGCAAAGGTGCCCCAGCCCCCTGACCATCTTTGTGCCCTCCTCTGGACTCATTCCAACAACTCCATGTCCTGTTGGAGGCTCCAGAACTGGACACAGCACTGCAGGTGGGGTCTCACCAGAGAGGAGCAGAGGGTGAGATTCACCCCCCTAGACCCACTGAAGCAGCACCCAGATACAAACATCTGCCAAAGGTGGGGGAAGGCAGGGCTCGTGCTCCCAGTCAGGGTACTGATGCAGGTGGAAAAGTAACTTTATGTGCAGACATGAGAGTCAGGCCTCCAACCAACCCAGGTCCAAGTGATGATCCACCCCCAGGGTCGGTGTGCTCTCCCTGAGTACCCCTGCTTTCACCATGAACCCCCTCAACTCTTCCACCCCTGCTTGCCCACACCAGGCTGACAGCAAATCCTGCCCTTCTGCAGAGCACAGAACATAACCTGGTTCACTGCAGGGAGAACAACACAATGATGTATTGCAGGCCTTGCCTGCTGCTCTGGGGTGGAAGGCAGCTGAGAGTTTCTTAGGGGAGACTGAAACCATCCCATACACCCCTCATCCAGTCAAACTGAATATTTTTGTCCACGTAGATCAGAATGAAACTTCACCACCATTCAGAATCTTGAATCACTAGAAACAGTAGATACCTGAGAGTTTAACCTAAAGGGTAAATGACAACACAAAGCCATGAAACACAAAGGAACTCATCCTCACTCCTCTCCCTTCCCCACCCCTCCCCTCCACCCTGAAGACACCCTTTTTGACCAAAACGAGCCGTGGAGGCTCGAAGAGACACTGACGTCAACATAAAAGTAAACCAGAAGGGGTCTGGTTCCTGTATCCTCCCAGAGCTGGGCTGAGGGCTGGGCAGGCTCTGGTCGCTGGGTCGAGGAATCCAGGAGCAGGCTGAGGGAGCAGCAGCTGAGCTTTCTCATCCCTGGCTCTGTGAGTACCGGCGTTCCTGGGGCTGGGAGCCAGGAGGGAAGAGGGAGGGAGAGCCAGCAGCTGCAGCTGGGGAAGGCAGGGAGCTCCAGGCCTGGCTGGGATGAGGGTTTGGAGGGGTTGCAGGTGGGGACCGGAGTCCTGGCAAGCCGAGGTGAGAGCCAAGCACGTGGGGTTGGATGTGGTTTGGATCCACACAGGTGGGAACAGCTCTGGAGAGGAAGGGGCTCCTGCCCCAGGTGCTGCAGGGCAGGGAGTGTAGGGGTGGTGCTAAGAGAACGGCTCATGGAGGGAAATGTGGGGGGGTTTTCTGGATACTGAACTGGTCAGTTTGGATGCTGAAGTGAATCTTTGATGGTCCGTTTTGAAGCAGGCTGGGAGAGGTGGGGGGTTCAG
The DNA here is from genome assembly GCF_000747805.2 of Chaetura pelagica. Taxonomy (NCBI): domain Eukaryota; kingdom Metazoa; phylum Chordata; class Aves; order Apodiformes; family Apodidae; genus Chaetura; species Chaetura pelagica. The sequence continues at coordinate 527,564 of NW_009951940.1, forward strand.
CCTGGAGAAGAGAAGGCTCCAGGGAGACCTTAGAGCACCTTCCAGTGCCTGAAGGGGCTACAGAAAAGCTGGGGAGGGGCTTTTTATGAGGGCAGGGAGTGATAGGATGAGGGGGAGCAGTTTCAAACTGGAAGTTGAAGATTTAGATCAGGTATTAGTAAGAAACTCTTCCCTGTGAGGGTGGTGAGAGCCTGGCCCAGGTTGCCCAGGGAAGCTGTGGCTGCCCCATCCCTGGCAGTGTTGAAGGGCAGGTGGGATGGGGCTTGGAGCAACCTGGTCTGGTGGGAGGTGTCCCTTCCAGTGGCAGGGGACTTGGAGTTAGATGGTCTATAAGGTTCTTTCCAACCCAAACCACTCTATGATTCTATGCTTCTATGGACACACATACATCCTGCAAGTGTCCCTGCACAGAGATACAAGGCTTTTGGCCTCAGGCTACTAAGAAGTGGTCTGAGGAGGCTCAAAATGAACTTTATCATATAGGGTTAGGAAGCAGAAAGCTTTGGAATGGAAATACCTTCATTTTGGGTGCTGCGTGGATGGGGAAAGCAACTGGTGCAGAGCTGGAGTGGGTGAGCGGGAAGATTTGGCCCAGTAGCTCCATCAACAAGTGGCTTCCAGCTGAGTCATGTCTGGCCACACTGCATCACACAGAGACCAACTCCCACTGTGTCCACAGCCCCTGCTCAGTGACAGAGGGATGAGCTGGCAACGCAGCTCTTCGGACTCATGTCAGCTGTGCTTTGGTAACACCAGGTGCCTTTTCTTCTAACATTTCTGACATGCCAGGGCTGATTTCACTCCTTCAGCAAAAATCCAGCCGTTTGCCTGGCTTGGCAGCTCCTTCAGCAAAGCTGAAACTCCCCCGTTCAGAAATGAAAGGAGCAGGCACACAAATTTAATCCCAATTACGTGCGCGTGACGGTCCCAATTGAAAACCACCGGGGCAAATGCCTTTGTCACCCATGATTAGATGCAATCATGCATCTCAGCTCACTCTGTAAATCCCTCACTGAGCAGGGGAAAACTGGGCAGCACTGGAAAAAAAAGGAGGCAGAAATGCCCATCACCTCGTTGTTGCAGGATCTGCCGGCACAAGTGAGGGCAAATCCCAGCAAAACCTCTTACCTAAGAAACTTTTCTATCTCCTTTTGTGCACAGAAATCCCTGTCAGCCACACTTTGAAAATCCCTCCTCATTTCTTACAAGGGCAAATGGCAACCTAGCAATGAAACTGAGCAGCTACTTTGTTAATTGATTGATTTCTGGGTATTTTCACTTCACTTTGATTGAACCTCCTTCCACATCTCCCAAGAGTGCTGAGATCAGTCCCAGGCAGGGAGCCATCCTTCCCTCTCTGTGAGTGTAAAGGTGCCAAAAAGCACCCTACGAGCCTTCATTCCCCGTCCTTTTGAAGAAGGAGGCAAAGGCCAAGGAAGGAATTGTACATGAAACATCTCTCACAGCACGTTCTCCCAGAGGCAGAGCAGGCAGAAGGGGGGAGGCTGCTGAACAGAGCAATAAATCCCACCGAGCGCACGTCCAACGTGGCTCTGCTCCCCCTGATGTGCATCATGCCCTGAGGATGACGTGGTTCCTGTGGGGACATGGGCTGCCCTGCTCCTACATCCCTTTTCGGGGGGGGAGACCAAATCCTGCACTCCCAACTTGCCAGGGAGGGCTGTGGGACTTTGACCACATTTTGACAGGCTGGAGACAGGCAAACAGGGATGTTGGGTGATCAGGTGCTCAGCACGCTCAGGGAAACCTCACCCTTCTAGGAGATGTGAGTCCTGACCTCTAAAAATGGAGACATCCAAATTCCTGAGCCCTTCGTAGAGCAGGAGCCAAAAATCCCCCATGGGAGTAACACTCTTAACAAACACACAAAGCACTTGTTGTTCGGACTTCCCTTTACACCACGGGTTTCTATCCATTCCCAGTGTCTAAGTTTAGGGGCAGGTGAGACAACCTGTTACCTAAACGTCCACATTAACAAACCTCCTGTGGCATCTAAAGTGAAGTCTACAGCCCCTTCTGAGGAAAGTCTGCTGCTCCTTAGCAAGCTCACCTGCAAATACTGTAAGGGCCTTGCCATCCCTTCTTGCTCTCTCTTTCACCTCTCCTCTCGTGTTCATACTCACAGTTTAATTAATGCTCTTAGATGTAGATTTTCCTCCCTCTCCAAATGACTGATTTAAGGACACTGGAGCAAATCCTACTGATGGCTTAGCAGAGAAACATTTCCCATCCAGTAAGTCCTGGAGGGGCAAGGCAGAGAGCCTGGCTAGTCATGACAAAGTCCAGAGACAGAACAAGTTGTGCTGAGGTGAAGGGTGAAGCAGGGGAAGAGAAAAGTGAAGCCCAGAGCCGGAGCACAGTGGGGCAGGAAAGCTGTGTGGGTCAGATGGGACTAGGCTGAGCTGGCTGTGACACTCCAAGAAAAGATGTCACCCATCAGGATGACACTAACCAGGGATGCTGCTGCTCAATCTCAGCGTGGTATTTACTGAGATCAATACACCATTAGTCTACAGACACAAGAAGAATGGAATTCTTTATTACCTCTTCTGCATAATCCATAAAAGATGTGCATGTCATCTATCACAGCCTGGGAAGCAGCACTACAGCCACTGTCACACAGCAGAAAGGATGGCTTCTTCCACCTTGGTGCAAAAAGATTTGCTGTTAAATATCCCTTTCTCTTCATGGCTCCATCCACCTTCTCTACAAATATCTGCCAAAAAGATGGGGCTCTGGGAAATGACCCTGCAGCTACCAAACATGGGGTATGGACCCACACAGAGACCACAGCAGGTGTTGTTAACCCACCAGGGTCTTCTCAGAGTGACAAACCCAGAAGGGCACATTCAAGTTGGTACCTGGGCCCAGGAGGAGAGGACACCAAGGCAGGCTCAGCAGTATGACCAGCTTCTTGTATGACATAGAAACACAACATGTTTTGGATTTGAAGGGACTTAAAAGACCATCTAGAGGCCAATGCATTAGCAGGCTTATTAGTGGGACATTTAGCCAGGCACAATTTCATTCTCATTCTGAAGGGCTTCTTCTGGCAGGATGGAGAGAGAAAGCTGGGATGTCATCCCAGGTTTCACCTGCTTGGCACTCACATAGACACAGTCTCCCAGCAGCCAGGCTGGCTCCTTTTGCCCTGCTTGGATTTGCCAGGAAATACATCTCTGAGAAAAATCCAGGCTGCCACAGGATTTCTTGCTGTCTCCAGCTACCAATTATGCAGATGAATTGATTGTCATTAGAGTGATGAAGCAGCTCAACAAATAAACTTTCAGGAACAAGGCAGCCCATTTTTCACACACCAGCCTCAAAGGCTTCCTGCTGCTTTGATCAAAAGCACAGAAAATTGTCTCCGGGCTGTGCTGGTGTTAGACACAGACTTGTGAGGGCTGGAGCAAATCAGCAAGGGGCAAAGATGTATAATACACCAGTAAGTGCACACTTGTGAAGTGTTGTGCAAGGCAGGCTGAGCAGATAGTTTCTGAAGGGGTCCAGAGTTGTGGATCAGTGATGCACAGGGCAGGGTTGCATGAGGGAACAAGGGACTTTTTACAAGGGCAGGGAGTGACAGGACAAGGGGGGATGGTTTCAGGCTGAAAGAGGGTAAATTGAGATCGGATGTTAGAAATTAATTCTTTCCTGTGAGGGTGGTGAGACCCTGGCCCAGGCTGCCCAGAGAAGCTGTGGAAGCCCCATCCCTGGAAGTGCTCAAGGCCAGGTTGGATGGGGCTCTGAGCAACATGATCTAGTGGGAGGTGTCCCTGCCCATGCAGGGGGGTTGGATCTGGATGATCTTTAAGGTCCCTTCCAACCCAAACCAGTCTGATTGCATGATAAGGTGCAGCCCAGGGAAGGAAGCTGCCCCATCCACCCTTCTCCCACCACCCTCAGAGGGTTTGGGCAAACTTGGGAGTGGTGCATGGGCCTTTCCCACCCCTGTCTCTGCCACACAGGTACAGGTCAGCAGCACAAAGAGAGCTGGTTCTCACACCCCACTGTTGCAGGAAGTCACCAGAAAGTTCACTCTGACCAGCAGTTTCCTCGGAGGATACCCAGGACTGAAATAGCAAGGGGCAGACATCAGGAACCAGAGTCACTGGCAGCAGAAGGAAAGGAAGAGGAATCGTGCTGCCTCTGGCCCCTGCCTGGATTAGGTCTGTCTCATACCAGGGCTGTTCATCTCCTGCTCATCTCCCACACATGACAGCACTAAGTTCACCCAGAGAACCAGAGCTGCTAAGACACTCGCAGTAATAAATCCCAAGGGTATGATCCCTCATGAACAGCTTACCTTGGAAAGCATATAAGTATTTTAAAAGCACTGATTTATTAATAAACTCAGGATGGCTCAAGCCACTAGCTCTTGCCCAAGGGAGCTCAGCAGTTGAGCTCAGCATCTTGTCTCACAGAATTGGACCTGATATATGACGAGCTGTGATCAGATGGTGTGTCTAAAAATACAGAGCCTGTGGTTTATTTTTCTTGGAAAATGGAAAGACACCCAAAGAAGCAGAGCCCAGTTTAGCAACCACTGCAGGCTGGATTTTTCCTTAAAGAAGCCAGCAGAATTTACCCAAAAGATGCCACTGGAGTTGTGCTACAGTCTTGGGATTCATTCCCAGCTCTAGCACTATGAGTGCATCTTCAGGTTGCCCAGGCTGCTGTTGTGGGTCCAGCTCTGTATTAGAGATGTGCTGATTGCACATCCCTGCCCTAGAAGACACAAGCAATAGGATTCCTCTTACTCAAAGGAGGTCTCTGCAACAGGACCACTGCAAAGTGGTCATTTAGTACAGGCTTGTATTAATAAACTAAACCCTGTGAGATGAACCCACCTTGTACCACTCCCAGGGAATCATAGAATCATCAGATCATTTGAGTTGGAAAAGATCTTAAAGATCATCTAATTCCAACCTCCCTGCATGGGCAGGAACAACCTCCCACTAGACCAGATTGCTCCAAGCCCCATCCAAACTGGCCTTGGACACTTCCAGGGATGGGACCTCCAGAGCTTCTCTGAGCAAAAGCTGCCACAGACCTCTGTGGACTTGTTATCAGTTGTCTCTTCTCTATACCAAACAAGCCCAGTTCTGCTGGTCTGTCCAGGTTTCTGTTGAGCTTCTCATGTAAGGCAGTTGCAGCTGCCTCTGCACCCTGCTGAGATGCCAGTAGAGAGGCAGCTGGACCATCAGCTGGCCTCAGCTCATTCCCACTGCTTTGGTTTGGGCTTTTTCCAAGGCAGAGACACATGCTCCTTTTTTTAGCCTATTTAACGTTATTTATTACATCTAATAGTGCTTTTGTAGAAAAAAACATCCCACCAGATGACTCAAAGGGAATGTCAAATAGCACCTTGCAGCACCTCCTGACATCACAAAGTCTGAAGCTATTGATAACAAGATGAAGTTACGGGAAGGAATGATTGATCAATGTCAGGCTGAGCTTTTTCTGCTGATAAAAAAAAATTGCCTTGAGGTCATGAACACAAGCTGGATTAAGACCTTGGTCTTCCCTCTACCATGTCATCCATTGCCCACATCTCAAAGAGCTCAAGGCCTCCTTGATAACCAGCAGTGACAATCTTTTCCTTTCTATAACCTCATCCCAGGCAGAGAAATTATCCCCCAGCATTTCTGAACCATTGTGTTCCCACCTGACTCCACAGCAGGTTCTCTCTGCCCCACGTGAGAGACAAAGAGTCTGTGATCCCATAGCAAAACCCATCATCACCACAAACAGTCCCTGCTGGATTCTGCTGCCCACTCATTTGTGTTCAAGAAAAAAACTTGTTATTCTGGCACTGCAATTTCCAGTAAGAAACCCCTTGAAAACAAATATATGATTCCCTCCTTCCCTTCCTGAAAACTTCCCAGTAAAAGTTTATGGGTTTGTTTTTGGTTTGTTTCTGCATCTTGTGCTTGGAGGGGTCATTTCAATGATAGGGAAACTGAGGCACCTCCCTAGAAAAGGGGGGGTTTTTGTCCCTGATGAGGCCCCTCACACAGAATTCACCACAAGAGCAGGGACTGCCTTCAGGGACAGGAGCTGTAATTCCAAACAGCTGAAAACACAAAAGAAAACACCCCCTGCAAAACAAAACAAAACAAAAGAAAATCAGCTCATGTCCCAGCTTCTTCCAGAGGCAGCAGTTTTAGGAACCACTTCTAACCAGGAGGCAGGAGAGGGGTTTTGTTGTTGTTGTTGTTGGGATGTGTTGGGTTGTTGTGGGTTTTTTTCCAAATGGGGCCTTTTCTTCATGCCCCCTAGAGGGTTTTTCATCCCTGTGGCATTTCCTACCATAACCCATCAGATTTGTGCTGCCCTGTTCACACCACTGAGCTCAGCCCTGCCCTGAGCCCTGTGCAAACCCTACACACCAGGGGAACAAAGGGGATGGCAGGGGAGGATTAATCTGTTTGCAGAGAGAGGGAGCAGGGAGGGGATGTCTTTCTCTAAAGCCATTTTGAGGAGAGTGGGTCCAAAGAGCACATTTTCTGAGTTGCAGGTGTTCCTTCCTCCTGGGCTGGGCTGCTCCAGCAGCAAAGGAGCCTGGCCATGGAACAGATGGCCCTGGAAGCACCCTGCTGCCCCTGGCCAGGTTTGTGCTCACTGCTCAATCAGAGCAGGTGGAAGTACCAGACTGGTTCCCTAAGGTCCCCATCACCTCCTTGCCACGTGTTTGTGACTGCCCCTTCTGTCCCCTGCAGCTTTGCAGGGCATAGAACACCTTGCACTCATAGAATCACAGACTGGTTTGGGTTGGAAGGGAACTTGAAGTCCATCTAGCTCCAACCCCCTGCATGGGCAGGGACACCTCCCACCAGCCCAGGTTGCTCCAAGCCCCATCCAACCTGCCCTTGAACACTGCCAGGGATGGGGCAGCCACAGCTTTCCTGGGCAACCTGGGCCAGGGTCTCACCAGCCTCACAAGAAAGAATTTCTTCCTAATATGCAATCTAAATCTCCCTTCTTCCAGTTTAAAGCCCTTACCCCTTGTCCTCTCACTCCATGCCCTTCTCAGAATTCCCTCCCCAGCTTTCCTGTAGCCCCTTCAGGTACTGGAAGGTGCTCTAAGGTCTCCCCAGAGCCTTCTCTTCTCCAGGCTGAACAACTTTAACCCTCTCAGCCTGTCTCCAGAGCAGAGCTGCTCCAGTCCTCTGACCATCTTCACGGCCTCCTCTGGACTCCCTCCAACAGCTTCATGTCCTTCTTCTGTTGAGTACTCCAGAACTGGGCACAGCACTGCAGGTGGGGTCATTTGAGGTTTCCTAGCCCTGCCACATGGTACCTCCCACCTCCCCCAACACAAGAGCAGATTGCTGGGAGCTGCCTGGGATCTCTCTCAAGCCACATCCCAGTGCAGCCACAACAAGCATCCTGCTGATCCCTGATTTGCAGTCCTCAAGCCTGAGCTGGGCAAAAGCCTCTGTGCCCAGCTTGGACTTCCCCAGGACACATGTGCCCCAGCAATGCCAAAGCCCTGGCTGCCTGCATAGCTTTCCCCTCCATGCACCCATGTCCCTGTGCACCCAGTGACAAACAAATCCAACAGGAAATACTTTGCTGGGAATGGGGAGAGCTCTGCAGTGAGGTTGTGACACTGGACATTGTGTTCTTGGCAATTAGGTCCTGAAAGTTTGAAAAAATAGCCAGCAGGAGATGGCTGCTGGCCAGAGCTGGGCTGGGGGGACATGAAGGCCAGAGCAAGACCACACAAGGGATCCCAATGAGGGTGGGATCACAAGGGGCAGTTTGGTGCCTTGCTGGGTGGCCAAAGGGTCTTTGCAGCTCATTTTGTTGGTGCCTTGATTGAGGAACCTTGTCCCTATTGTGAGAGCAGTGGTGAACTTTGAGAATCACAGAATGTCAAGGGTTTGGAAGGGACCTCCAAAGATCATTGAGACCAACCCCCCCTGCCAGAGCAGGACCAAAACAAACTAGGGCAGGTCACTCAGAAAGGCCCCCAGAGAAAGAGGCTCCACAACCTCTCGGGGCAGCCTGTTCCACTGCTCTGTCACCATCAGCCTCACAGTAAAGAAGTTCTTCCTCATGTTGAGGTGGAACTTCCTGAGCTCAAGTTTGAATCCATTGCCCCTCGTCCTATCCCAGAGCACAAGTGAAAAGAAGTTGTCTGGGTAGAATGGGATGGAGAGAGGAATCCTGACTCACAACCACAGGGTGTATTCCTTCCAGGACAGTGCACATCCAACTTCACACATCATGCAAGAACTGGAGACAGGCAGGACCAACATACTCCAAACCAGCCACCCTGGGGAAAAACCTCTGGGTCACCCAGAGAAGCCACTTGCTCTTCATGCCCTGCAGAACCTCCAGTACTTTTGCAGCTCAGCTGGTCTGCCAGCAAAGAATGCCAAGGCCTGGGGAGGGAGATGGAGTGGGAGGCAATGGTCAGAGAAGTTAGTTCCCAACCAGGCAGGAAGGGAGGCAGGCAGGAAGCTGCTTCCCCCAGGAACCACTTGTTCCTCATCAAACAGACAAAGCACGGCTGGGTCCCGGCAGCAGAGGAGCCCATGTGGCCACTGTCTGATCTCCCTCCTGGTATCAGCACACAGATGGGAGCCAGTTCAGGGCCAGATGCTAATGGTGGCCTCTGCCCTTCACAGGCCCCTGAGGAAGAGCCTGTGATCACCAGCAGCTGGCAGAGGAGACTGTTGTCCCAAGACCACCTGCTCCTTCTCCAGGCAGAAGCAGCTCAGGTTTCTTTGCCTCTTTGGTGCCCCAGCACTGCAGGAAAGGGAACGTTTCAGGGTTCAGGTCCCAAAGGGGTCTCTGGTCCCCTAGATGTCCCAGCATGGCATACCTGGACCACGATGAGGACAGCAGAGTGACCTGCAAGAGCCCCACAGCTGAAGTCCCCTCTGCACTGGTGATGGAGCAGGACTGACTGAGGGAGGAGCAGCCCCCAGCCCTGATCCCCTCTGAGCTCCCTATCCCTGCAGATCTTGTGCCACCCACCCAAGCCTCCATCCCTCTGCCACAGGGGTGCTGCACCCACCTGACTTCCTGCATCTCTGCAGGGGGCAATTTTGACTCAGCTTGAGTAAATGCAGCTCTGTGGGATCAAATCCAGCTCTTGAGCTCCTTCCCATGCCTCCCACAGCACAAGCAGGACCCAAGCTGGATGTAGGACAAGGAGTCAGGGGTTTTCCCTGGACTTTCTCAGCTCTGTGAAATCAGAAGAGCTCCAAGCTGTTCCTATCAAATCCCAGGTCCTGTCCCAGCTGTGGGCAGGGGGATGTAAAAGTTAGGGCAGGTGCTGTCATCTGTCAGGCAGCACCTGCCAGATCCCTGCTCTGCTCCATCATGGTCTGCTGCAGGGCTGGGACAGAAGCCAGTGTTTTGCTCCCTGTCCTCTGACAACATTCCCACACTGCTGTCCAAGGCCTTCCTGCCAGGGGAAGGCAATGTCCACTCAGCTCGTGAGGCATAAGGGCGTGTGGTGGGATTGAAGCACCAACATCTTTGCAAGGAGGGAAATTCCTACACATCTGGGGAGAGTCTCAGTGTCCACAGCTCTTCCCTTAAACCAAATGCCACGTCATGCTTTCCTGGTAGTTACCTTCTGTAAAAGGTGACTCCTGGAAGGGGGTCCAGAGCAGCAACTTCTCCACCCTTGGTCCATGTGTGAGAACCAGCCCAATTCTCTGCATCTGACTCACAGCATCTCATAGTAGCCTTGGAGGCCATAGGAAATCCAGAAGTCAGGACTCATGGGCAGTGTGTAACATAGGGACACATTGGAGTTTTTCCCAGCACCTTTACAGGCCTAGGGATCCTCTGGAGTAGCTGCACAGAATCACAGATTCATCCTGGTTGGAAAAGACCATCAAGTCTGAGCAGGGCTCATCCACAGAGCTTTAAACTCAAAGTGGGAGGGGGTTGTAGCTGGGTTTGAACTAGTGGGGCAATGTTCTAGTATTCATGAAGACCAGAAGGCCTCCCACCTCCCAAGGTGCCACCAGCCTGCTCAGCTGGCTCCCTGAGATGCCTGCACACCAAAGCAGGCAGCTTGGGGAATGAACAGGAGGAGTTAGAGGTCTGTGTGTGCTCTAAGGGTTATGGGCTGGTGGCAATGACAGAGACATGGTGGGACAGCTCACATGACTGGAGTGTGGTCACGGATGGCTCTGTCCTTCTTAGGAAAGACAGGTCAGCAAAGGGAGGTGGTGGAGCTGCTCTTTATGTGAGGGAGCAACTAGAATATATTGAGTTCTGTCCAGGGGCAGATGAGCTGCAAGTGGAAAGTCTGTGGGTACGAATTAAGGGGCAGGCATTAGTCCTCATGGGGGATTTTAACCACCCAGATATTTGCTGGAAGGCTTACACAGCCATTCACAGCCTAGGAGGTTCCTCCAATGCATCAATGATAACTTCTTGGTACAAATGGTGGACAAACCAACTAGGCGAGGAGCTGCTGGATCTTGTGCTCACCAACAAGGAGGGTCTGGTTGGAGTGCTGACAGTCAATGGCAGCCTTGGCTGCAGTGATCATGAGATGGTGGAGGATCCTGTGTGGGAGGAACAGAACATCCAGCAGGAACAGAACCCTGGACTTCCACAGGGCCAAGTTTGGCCTCTTCAAACAATTGTTAAGGGAAGACTCATGGGAAGGGTACTAGGTGGTAAAGGGGCTCAAGATAGTTGGTCAACATTCAAGGACCACTTCTCCCAAGCTCAGGATCAGAGGATCCCAATGAGTAGGAAATCAAGTGAGGGAGCCAGGCGACCTGCATGGTTAAACAAGGACGTGCTGGGCAAACTCAAGTGGAAAAAGACAACCTATGGATCATGGAAGGAGGGGCTGGCCACTTGGGAGGAATATAGGACTGTTGTCAGAGGGTGTAGGGAGGCAACTAGGAAAGCTGAGGCCTCCTTGGAACTTAATCTTGCAAGTGAGGTCAAAGACAATAGAAAGGGCTTCTTCAAATCCATTGCAGATAGAACTAACACTAGAGGCAGTACAGGCCCACTGCTGAATGAGGTGGGTGCCCTGGTGACAGAGGATAGAAAGAAGGCAGAGGGACTGATGCCTTCTTTGCCTCTGTCTTTATTGTTGCAGACTCTCCCCAGGAGCCCCAGATCCCTAAAGCCCCAGAAGAAGTCAGGATGAAGAAGGAATTTGCTTTGTAGATGAGGATTGAGTTAAGGATCAGTTAAGCAATCTGGACATTCATAACAATGGGTCTGGATGGAATGAACCTGTGGGTGCTATGGGAACTGGCAGAGGTCATTGGTAGGCCACTCTCCATCATCTTTGGTAAGTCATGGACAACAGGAGAGGTGCCTAACGACTGGAGGATAGCAAATGTCACTCCAGTCTGCAAGGAGGGCAAGGTGGGTAGGGAGAAACTTGATGAAATTCAACAAGGGCAAGTGTAGAGTCTTGCACCTAGGGAAGAACAACCCCATGTGCCAGTACAGGTTGGGAGCTGACCTGCTGGAGAGCAGTGTAGGAGAAAGGTACCTGGGGGTCCTGGTGGACAGGAGGGTGGATCATGAGCCAAGAGTGACCATGAGTGTGCCCTTGTAGCCAAGAAGGCAAATAGCACCCTGCGGTGTATTAGAAAGGGTGTGGTTAGTAGGTCAAGAGAGGTTCTCCTCCCCCTCTATT
>NW_009951940.1:540023-552916 GCF_000747805.2 Chaetura pelagica
GCTCTGGGTGATCCTGCTCTGGCAGGGGGGTTGGACTGGGTGAGCTTTCCAGGTCCCTTCCAACCCCTAAGGTTCTGTGATTCTGTGATTCTTTGATACTAATTTTGGCAGAATCAGCACCTTCTTCCACCTCTCACCCCAAGACACTCACTGCAATATTTGATACCGTCAAATATTCAGCAAACAACCTTGTCATTTTTCCACGTACTAAAGCCTCACTTTTTTCTTTTTCTTCTCCTTCCTTTCCCCTTCCCTCTGGGAGGGTGATGTGACTGAAACTGACTGCAAATCAAGAGATGATAGGAGCTTTTCATTCATCAGCCACGCTTGCAGTTCCTCCTGAAGTGAAGTGTGGGAACCGTGGCTGGGACACAGCGCGGTCCCCGGCCCGGATGTGGCTTCTCCACCTTAACAGCAGCATCTGCTTCCCAATATGGCATGTTCTGCACTGTCTCAGGCACAACTTGAAACTTTGCAGCTGTTGCCACTCTGAGTCGAGCTCTAAATGCAGCCAGGAGGAAGAGGTCAGGGTAGTGGGGGAGTGCAGGGCACTCGTTATCCTGTGAGCAGGGATGGGAGCAAAGCTCTCATGCGTCAGGCAGAAGTAGAAAGCCAAGCCAGTCCTTGCACAGGGAGGGCCAGGCAGTCCCTGAGCAGGTGAACAGAGCATAGGTACCAACATCTCATCCTGCAGATAGGTCTCCTCTTTCTTTCAGTCTTGCATTTCTAATTCCAGAGAGCTATTCTCTAACTGCAAAAGTTTTCTTCGCTGGCTGGAGGAAACCTGAGCACCTGCCACCACAGAAAATAAAAATTAGAGGGTCCAAGTTTCAAGTCCTTGGGTTCAGAGAAAGGACGTGATGATCTGAGGGCTGGAGCAGCTCTGCTCTGGAGACAGGCTGGGAGAGCTGGGGTGTTCAGCCTGGAGAAGAGAAGGCTCCAGGGAGACCTTAGAGCACCTTCCAGTGCCTGAAGGGGCTCCAGGAAAGCTGGGGAGGGGCTTCTGAGAAGGGCTTGTAGTGAGAGGACAAGGGGTAAGGGCTTTAAACTGAAAGAGGGGAGATTTAGATTGCATATTAGGAAGAAATTCTTTCTTGTGAGGGTGGTGAGACCCTGGCCCAGGTTGCCCAGGGAAGCTGTGGCTGCCCCATCCCTGGAAGTGTTGAAGGGCAGGTTGGATGGGGCTTGGAGCAACCTGGTCTGGTGGGAGGTGTCCCTGCCCATGCAGGGGGAGTATAAAATCTTTATTGTTCCTTCCAACATGAATAATTTTATGATTCTATGATTCACCCATCCTGCCCAACATTCTAGGTTGGTTTCTTCTCTTTTGTTCTTCCCCCTGTTCAATCCCAATATGGAAGGAAGTGAAGGGAAGATTATCACCCAGACAGGACTCATGGAGGTCTTCCAATCACACTTGCTTTCCAAGTCATAAGGAAGTGACAAGCAGATGAGAGCCCAGGCACGTGCCTGAGCTCGAGATCAGTTGTCAAAAGCTGGATGCCTGGAACAGGGGGCACATAAAGTCAAGGAGGATGTTCCTGAAACTGGGGGAAGAATCTGCCCCTCAATGTGAGGGAACTCAAAATAGAAAATCAATAAAATAACCAGACAAGAAAGATCAGCTCAGCTTCCCTGGGAAAGATCCAAGAGTGAAAAACTAATTCCAGAAAATGAGGTCAACCTTTTTTAATAACCAAAGCTACTGTTTGTGCTCCAGCGAGACATGCATGTGTGGAGTTTACCTCTTCTCTATTTATGGATTTGACCTCTTGACCTGGAATTCAATGCCTCTCAGTTGATCCTGTCGTGTTGTGACGGGCCATATTCTGCATGTTTATTGCATTGGCACCAGTGGTGGCTTTATCTAGAGGGTGAGGGAAAAGAGCAGCCCAGAGCTGGTACTAAAACCCAGCATCCATCCTTCCTGTCCTTCTAAACAACTAAATTTGATGCAGGTTCTCACTTTTCTTTTTTCCCCTGCCTTTTTTTTTTTTTTTTCCTTTCTCTTCTCCTGGAAAGAATATCTGTGCAAGCCTCACAAAGGTTTGCTTTTTTTGGTACCAAATTTAGAGTAGGAATGATCATGGGAGGATTTGGGAGGATTTGGGTCCTTCCAGCACTGGTTAGCTGAGACATCTTGAAAGCTGATCTGGCCACATGTTCTGAACCCATCTCAACAATGTCATCATTCATTATGCTTTGCCCAATCTCAAGCACTTCTCATTCAAGTCCCCTCTCTAAGATAGACCTGATACCCACCATGACTCTACCATCAGTAGGAAAAGGCTGTGTAAGGATGAAGGAACATGATGTTGGGCTCTTCAGTGGAACCTCAAACTCTCTGTTTCCATCTTTGACTTATCTACACTCCACCAATTCAGCCCAGTGTTTGGCTAGGTCTTACTAACCCCTCTGCCAAATGATTTCAGCCAGAGTGTCACCAAAGTGTGTAGGGTCACCCTTTGTGTCCCAGTGGTTTCTTCTCAGGGTCTGGACAGCTGGGTTGGTTCAAAGCACATCACAGGCTTTGTGGCATTTTCCCCAGCACCTTCCTCCTACTTCTAGGGATGCTTCTGTCTAATTCCAGTTCATACCAGGAAGAAAGGAAGGTCACCTGGTGTCATTGTGGTGGCCTGGAGCTGGAAAGTCCTCAGCAAGGAGGTTTTGTTCCCACAGAGACACAGGAAAATTGACCTGAAGAGGGGACAAGAGGGGGGCAACAAAAGTTTCTGTACTAGAGATGTTCAGGCATTAGCACCATGGGGAAGGCTGGAGCCCTCTATAGGGTTTCCAGCACTCCATAAATTTCAGAGAGGTTTAGGGCAAGGAGCCAGATGTTTGGGGAGAAATTCTGAACACTAAAGACAAGTGGAAATTCATTTTTTTTTTAGTAGTGTGTATTTTTTCCCATTAGTTGCCAGGCTATATTTAGAAGAGGGGGTGGGAGGGGAGAGAGAGAGTGAGTGAGAGAGAGATTAAGCATTTCTTCCTATTCTCTAGTCACTGCAGTTGTTCAGCTTGTAGGAACAGATGTCTCTGTCCTGGGGTGATTCCATTCAGGTTCACGAGGAAATTTTCTTATCAGCAGCTCTTCTAACATAGAAAGGAGATCAGGCCAGAGGTAAGTCAGCCTGTTGTGCAGGAATACATTGCAGGGACTGTGGCAGTGAATGCTTTGGGATATTGGTGTGGAAAAAAAGGGGGGCATGGGACTGGGGAGGTGATGGGGGGGGCCAGGAGGGAATCACTGGAGGCCAGACCCTAAGTCCAGAGTGGAAAGCATGACTACTGCAGCAGGGATGGTGTTGCAGAGGGTCCTGTGCTCAACGTGTGGATGAGCAGCTCAGGAAGCCCCTGGCTCTGCCCACGTGGCAGGTATGGAAGTTCATCAGGAGGTGCCTGACCTGGAGAACCAGGCTGTGAGGGGCTTCTCCATTGTGAGCTTCTCTGCTCTTGGATTTCGGGGTGGTGCTGTGGTATTTGATTGTTTCCTGAGGAGATGAGGGGTGATGAAAAGTGTGTGAAGGTACTTGCTTTTCACCCTTAAACAGTACTGTGCCAGCTCTGCTGAGGAGTGGGGTGCTATCTTGTTTGTCTCTGGGTATTCCCAGGAATTTTGGGGAAGTGAATTCAGGCAGGTTTTTGGAAGCCAGGAGAGGAGACAGGGCACTGACTGACACAGGGTCAGCTGTGACTGCAGATGTTTTATCTCTGTTTGGAGTGGAGCAGGAAAGAAGCTCTAGGAAAGATGCTGTTTTCTTTCTCTGAATCCATTTGCTGGGTCAGTCTAAAGGGAAACAGATCCTCTCCAAGGTCCTCGACCAGGATCCTTCAGGAATGATTTTCAGAGCACTCATTACCAGCTCAAAGTTCTTCCAGGTAAACCTGGAAAATCCAAAACTTGCAAATCCCTGAAAGCACTGAGACCACAGCACCTAGCAAAGGGAAAAACAGGAACCAGTCTCCCAAAGGGTTAAGATCTGGTTAACCATCCTGGGATGCCTCAAAAAAAAGTCTGCTCCCTGACCAGGTTTCCCATCTCACTGCATTCCCTGGGCCAAGCCCGTGGCTCTGTGCCTCAGTTTCTCTGGGTAGCACAACATGAAGTTAACACAGGGCTGCAAAGCTGCATCCCTGGTGAGTTGGTCTCCTGCTCATGGGACACCTGACCCCTCTCCCCACTGCATCACCCCTTCATCCCTCCCTGTATCAGTGTCACCTCCATTCCCTGCACTTCCCAGGGTGTGAATATTGCCTCTTGTGTCCTGCATCCCTGGGCCTGGCAGGACCCCACCTATTCCTCAACAGCAAACCCCTGTTGCTGCTCTTCCCCCACTGTCCTTCTTGGCATTTTTGGGCCAGGGACAGACCGACCAGGCAGCTGCAGGCAGAAGGATTGCTAGATTTGTAATTAGAAAGGTGCTTCTCAAAAGCAAGCAGAGATGCACAGGCTCAATTTAATATGCCATTATGTTGTTTTGCACTTGTCTGTAAAGTTCCTGTATGTGCCTTTATGGTCATTTTCCCTGCAGGCTTCTCCTTGCACACAGCCACTACTGCTGTTGTTCCAAATGGACATTTCTAGCACTTTGTCCCTGGCACCCTTGAAATGCCAGATGGATCACTGCAATCCAAATAAAATCTAACATATTTCTCTGTTACAACCTCCCAAGAAGACAGGCACAAATACATCTCTACTGGTTGGACCTGTAATACTCCAAACAACAAGTTTCTTTCCAGATGTGGGTTTAAAATAGACAGATTAGATATAGATATAGATTTAGATATAGATATAGATACAGATATAGATATACATATAGATATAGGTATAGATATAGATACAGATATTGATACAGATATAGATATAGATATAGATAAAGATATAGATACAGACACAGACACAGATATAGATATAGATATAGATATAGATACATATACATATACAGATATAGATATGGATATGGATATGGATATGGATGTAGATAGATGATATAGATAGATGATATAGATACAGATATGGACATAAAGATACAGATATAAATACAAATATAGATATAGGAAAATATAGATGTAGATAGAGTAGAGATAGAGATAGAGATAGAGATAGAGATAAGATAGATTATATAGATAGATTATATAGATATGGATATAAAGATACATATATAAATACAAATATAGATATAGGAAAAAAAAAAATATATAGATATAAATGTAGATAGATAGAGGTAAAGATAGAGATAGAGATAGAGATAGAGATAGAGATAGAGATAGAGATAGAGATAAATATATATAAATATAGATAGAGATACAGATAGAGATAGATATTGATATGGATATAGATAAGATACAGATATAGATACATATATAAATATATAGATAATTATATAGATAGAGGTGATGTAGAGACAGAGATAGAGATAGAGATAGAGATAAAGATAAGAGACAGAGATAGATATTTAACCCTCCTGGAAAAAAATTCCCCCCCCCAAAAAAAATGTGCTTTCCCCTCACATTGCACTGATCCACAAGGGACAGAGAGGGACACACACAGGAAGTCATGCTCCGATTTCTCTTCATGTATCAGAGCTAGAAATACACAGCATCTACTGCAGAGATGTCACTCCATGCTTCCTTGTGACAGATGGCACTTGGTCCTAGCCCTGACAGGCTATGAGATATTGGTCTTTTAAACGCTACCAGCATGATTTATAGAGAATTCACCAAGTCAATTAATGTTTCTGTCACTCCAAGGACAAGATCTGGTAATGCAGGAAAGTGGGACATGAAAAATATAACAGTATCAATGAGGTGATGTAGAGGCCTGAATGTTTCTGGAGTAACTTGAGTGGCTGCAGCCCAGAAACCAACTGTGTCCTGGGCTGCATCAAAGGAAGTGTGGCCAGCAGGGCAAAGGGATTCTGCCCCTCTGCTCTGCTCTTGTGAGACCCCACCTGGAGAACCATGTCCAATTCTAAAGCCCCCAACATAAGAAGAAAATGGAGCTGTTGGAGTGAGTCCAGAGGAGGGCCATGAAGATGATCAGAGGGCGGGAGCAGCTCTGCTCTGGAGACAGGCTGGGAGAGCTGGGATTGTTCAGCCTGGAGAAGAGAAGGCTCCAGGAAGACCTTAGAGCACCTTCCAGTACCTGAAAGGGCTACAGAAAAAATGGAGAGGGACTTTTTATAAGGGCATGGAGTGATAGGGGAAGGGGGAACAGTTTCCAACCGGAGGAGAGGAGATTTAAGTTTGACATTAGGAAGAAATTCTTTCCTGTGAGGGTGGTGAGACCCTGGCACAGGTTGCTCAGGGAAGCTGTGGCTGCCCCATCCCTGGGGGTGTTCAAGGCCAGGCTGGATGGGACTTGGAGCAACCTGGTCTAGTGACAGGTGTCCCAGGGTTGGAACAAGATGACCTTTAAGGTCTCTTCCAACTCAAGCCATTCTATGGTTTTATTATATGATTCTATTAACTTTTCTACTCAGTGTGGTATAAACAAGCAAGTGAAGGAGTAAACCCTTTATTAGCACTTTAGGCTGACCAGTACTAGCAAGACTTAATAGAAACATGTTGAAGGACCTCTGGGTGCCCACCACTGCTGGGTGCTCATTTGCAGGTCTGGAGAAGCAATGTATGTGCAATCCCACTTGGTTGCTGGGCTACTTATTTCAGAGGCTGAGGCTTTCCTGCTGCAATTGGGCATAGAGAAGGTACAAGCTCATAAGAAACCTGCCAGCACATGAATTTCCTCCTCTGTGTATCTTTGGGAGCTTCATTCCATATTTTCCATGCATGCAGAGCACAGGGTATGAGGAGAACCATGCAGATCTTTCCAGTTTATAAATAGATTGTCTGTGGGGTGTCCAGGTCTGGTGATCTGTCACCTGGTTTGAAGCAGTAGGTTCAAGATGCAGAGAGTGGTCATCTGGGCCAAGTCCCATCTGGGTCACTTTGCTCCATGAAGAAGAGGAATGCAGTTCAGAGAATTATATGCTCTCCCTCTTCTAACTGGCAGTGATCCCTCATGGCCTAGGATGACCTAGGACTAAATAATTGCTTGGGCACCCACAGGCTATTCCATGTTCCAAACTGAACTAGGCATCTGAGTCCCTCTCTCTCAGAGAACCTAATTTTGGCCTTAGCCTTTCTGGGAAGCACAAGGTCCACCCACAGCATTGACCACAGCATGGTCACCACTCAGGGCAATACCCATCACTCATCCACAGCAGGGCCTTGGAGATGATGGACCATATTTAGGCTGGTTGGGCATGTCAGGCAGAAGACAAATATCTCAACAGAACATCAGCAAAACCAGACTTTGCATTTGCCTCCACACGTCCTTCCTTTGTGATTGTTTCCCTGACTTGAAGGACAACCCCTGGCTATGCCTGCAACTGGACATCCAAGTTTTTGCTTGGCCAGATGGGATATCTGATCCTCACGGGCAACTTTAGAGATGCAAAAGTCAGTAAGGGAGATTAATCCTTCTTGCCCTTGTGCAAGACAAGTTCACACCCTTCTCCTTCCAGCCAAAGGCTGTAGTTCAGCCCATGACCATTCAAACCACTGGATAAAGCAGGAGTTGCTGGACATCATGGTCTTCATTCCACATGGACAAGCATGGCATGGCTGACGAGTGCAGATACCAGGCAATCACTTACCATCTCTCCTCAGTCGGGCTGGTTCCACCCCGAGGAAGATAGAATTTGGTGTAAATCTAAAAGTATTTCACTTCAGGAGAACAATGAGAAGCAGGAAATGCTCTCTCATTGCAAAGAAGCCGGCCGGCCCTGTTTGCAGTGTTTGGATGTCACAGCAATAGTGAATTTGCAGGGAATAAGCCCTAGATGAAAGGATGTGTGGTGCAGAGGGCTGGAAAACTCCTTGCAGGTTTTTTTTAGAGGAAACAAGGATCAGCCTCAGTGCCTCCTTTGTGTGTTTATCAGCCCTGATTTCCTCTGTCCTTCTAATGTTTTTCAATCTGTTGGTTAATTTCAACCAAAATTTGGCAGAAGGGAAAGATCACCTTGATTTTCAGGAAATTAGGCAGCAAAGAGAGGAGAAAGTAAAGCAAGTGTCAGAGCCAAGGGAAGAGCTGGAACGTGAGTGTTCACTGAGGCAGCCAAGTGTCCACATGGGAAAAAGTTATAATAAGCATCTCAACCAGGACAAAACATTCATCCAACCCTGGGAGCCACTGCAAGACATGCAACTGTAAGAAAGCAGGTGTCATTTAATATGACACTCACAGAACTATGTGTTTTGTGGCTCCAAATCACCTTTGTTTTTTTTTTTTTTTTTTTTATTCAATGGAAAGGAATAATCCAACTCTGGACTTGGTTTGACTATTTCCAGCCTCAATTCCCCAGCAGTTGGGGTTTCACACACTCTGTCCAGCCACCCTCAGATCTGGAGGCTTCTAGGAAACATCAATACCCAGGAATCAAGTGAGAGCTTAGATCTGATGCCCTCAAAAATGGGAACTTCCCCACCCTGGGAATAGCCCCTTTCTGCTTCAGGGTGCAATCTTTCTCCCCCAGACATTAGCTCCCTTCTCACTACACAAAGGCTGGATGGGCACCAGCTTTTCCCTTTCAGCAGCTGGATTCATTCCCTTTCTCTCCCTTGCTCCCTCAGTTCCCACTGTCAGAAAACCCACCCTCCCCTGGCTGAGCATGAGGCACACAAAACAAGCTCCACCACGTATAGGGCAAGGTCCTCGACATGCAGAAAAACACCATATTTGGCCAGTTTGAGCCAGAGTTCAGTGAGAGCTTGCCAGGAGGAGAATCATACAATTTAAGCTGAAAGAGAGTGAGTTTAACCCTTCATTTATAAATAAGATGATAAATCTCCCAGGAAAGTTTAAACATGGAAAGGTTGCAAAACTAAACACATGCTGCTGCCACCCTGGGTGGCAGAGAAACACGAGCAGGCAGGGCAGGGTGAGGGGGACAGGGGGGGTGATAGAGGAGCCAGGTTGCCATATAGATGTTCTGATTCAAGACAGGGAAATGAGAAAAGCTGGATCTGTTTATACTAAATAACACCCTCTCAGGCTTGTTAATGCCCTTTTCATCTTCCTGATGGCAGCACATGGCTCTCTTGTTCTCTGTCCCTGGGTCTGCACTCAGAGATCCTATCTGCACACACCAATAAATAACCCCTTTGGAGAGCAGTCAGGACAAAGCTCAGCTGCACAACCTGCCTTTTCTTTTTTATCCTGTTGCTTGAATGGCTGAGCCAGATCCAAAAGTCCCCCGAGTCAAGGAAGTGAACCCCATTAACTCCAGCAAGTGGAGCGTGAGGCTCAAGGCTGACACCAAGCAAACAGTTGGGTGGAATGAAATACAGGATGGTCAAGGACATCCCCCTGGGACAGACATAGCACTGAGCTGCCCGTGCTCACTGTGATGAGCATCACAAGTGTGATGCCAAGCAGCAAGGGAGCAAGGGAAGAGGCTGCAGGACCTGGTTCCAGCACAGTGACCATCTGTTTCCTATTTGGCCCAAGGACGATGGAATTGGTTGAGTCAGGCAACAATGAGAAAGTCTTTCAGAGAAAGTCCCCCTCTCCCAGTGCTGAGCAGGGACCTTTGTTGGGAAGAGGGAAACCAGGTCAACTTCCAGTCTCCATCCCTCCCCTTATCCCATTCCTACCCACATGCCTGCTGTACTTTTAAGGAAATGCTGCCCAGGGTCTCACAGAGACAAAATGCAGCCTGAGAGGTGTAACCTAATAGCACAGGCCAACTGGAGTGGTTAGACAGTGCTGAGAAGGATGCCTGTTTACCCATCTTGGGCTTTGCAGACTGGCAGCTCCAAGAAACAGGGATTGCATGGAAATCTGGGGGGCTGAGAGCTACATTAGGCATAAAGAAGGCCAAGCTTCTAATTCTTTGAAGATATTAGGAAAGGGGTTAGTACACTGGCCATTTACTCCAAAAGTAAAGATGACTGTGGTTCTTGTAGCACTGCATGACCTTGTGCCAGGGCTGCAGGCAACAAAGAATATGAAAAATAGCAAAATAAAGGTTTGCAGAGGCTGCAAAGTCTCTCATGTATTTAGCCATGAGCCCATTGGCTCCTATATGTCACCACTCCACGGTGATGGGTAGCTGAACTGACTCACTTTAACACCTACAGGAGTACTTCTGATGGCAGAAGACAGACCTGGCTGGGGTAATTTTTTTGATGGAGGCTCAGGGGGAGGAACAGAATTGGAAAACTTGGGGAATTTTTGCTTTTCCTCAGCCATGAGGTCACGCTGCCGCTCCATGCCTTGTTCAGCCTCCTGTAAAATGGGGCAACGGACCTTTGTTAAGTGCTTGGAGACCCACAGTGGAAAAACACTTAGTAGCTGTTAACCAGGGGTTTGGTCCAGCTCCATCTAGTTAAAAGCACCCCGAGGAATGCTGTTGTTTTGCCAGTCCAGCTCTTGTCCCTTCTGCTTGTGAGCCATGAGATGAGGGCAGCCCCAGCCAGAAGGGAAAAGGCTGTTCACCCAAACATCCATCAGCAGCAATTTGACTAGAGGAAGACTTTTCCCAAGAGGCAGCTTTTCCACGGCCTGTCAGGGAGGAAATCTTCAGAATTAATTTAATTTATTGGGACTTCTTTCCCATAGTTGCTTGGATTTTGAGTTCAGACAGGGCAGCGATGGAGGGGGGAAAAGAGAGAAGCTGTAATTCAGCTCCTCTCTTCTATATTCAATATGGCAAACAAAATGCTACTGATTTTTTTAGTTGTGTGCTGTTTATTTCACTGCACATGGGGCTCATGGAAGAGGTGACTGTGTGAGCCATCACACTGCACACACTGATGATTTTAATTTCTGTGTATGGACAGTATTGATAAGGAGACCTTTTCCTAAGTGCCCTTCATCCCTCAGGAGCACCGTGAGGATGAGGAACATTTGAAAGCATTTTGAGTTACTGATTTCACTGAAGCAGGAAAGGAAAAATGTGAGATGAATATCAGGTGTTCGTGATAAAGGACCTGAGCTTGAAGAAAAATCTCCCAGCAGAGGCAAGCTGCTAACAAGGTGAAAAATCAGAGCAAACAGCCCTAGAATTGCAATAGGACAAATGCACGTGCAACTCAATGCACTCTAGGGTGTGGTACGTGATGGGGTGGGTGATTTTGTCTTCTCCACTTGCTCCACTATCTGTGTGCACACAGATATACAAGCTCATGATGCACTTGAAGAGCAACAATGTCCTTCTTTAGAACATGGAGCTCCTGGAGCAGGCCCAGAGAAGGCCACAATGATAATCAGAGGGCTGGAGCAGCTCTGCTCTGGAGACAGGCTGGCACAGTTGGGTTTGTTCAGCCTGGAGAAGAGAAGGCTCCAGGGAGGCCTTAGAGCAGCTTCCAGTGCCTGAAGGGGCTCCAGGAAAGCTGGGGAGGGGCTTGGGACAAGGGCAGGGAGGGAGAGGACACGGGGGCATGGATTAAAATGGGGAGAGATTTAGGTTAGACATTAGGAAGAAATTCTTTAGTGTGAAGGTGGTGAGACACTGGAACAGGTTTCCCAGGGAAGCTGTGGCTGCCCCATCCCTGGAAGTATTGAAGGGCAGGTTGGATGGGGCTTGGAGCAACCTGGTCTGGTGGGAGGTGTCCCTGCCCATGCAGGGGGGTTGGAACTAGATGATCTTTATTGTCCCTTCCAACCCAAACCATTCTACAATTCCCTGGTGCAGTGGCTTCCACAGTACTCCTCTTGACAGCATCTGCAAAGAGAAATCTGGGAGCAGCTCCAGGCATCTGCGCATTTCGGTTTGCTTTTGTAATTAAAAAGCGAAACAAACAAACAGAGAAGATCAGATGGTGAAAATATCAGAAAGTCTTTAAAAAATGAGCCAGCATTCTCCCTCCTCCCCATGCATCTCTCTTAGGTGCCAGATTTTGCAACTCCACCACCTTCAGCCAGTCTTGGGGCCAGTTTTTCCTGTTGCTCTCTGACAGTGGACAAGGAGACAAGACTCTCCCTCAGGAGTCTGTAGGCTCAGTCAGACCCAGACAAAATAATGTGAACATGTGCTCTACTTTGGCTGCCACCAGAGTTCAGAGCAGGGTGAGGTAATCTGGTCATTCCCAAAACAAAAGATGTTCCAGTGTCTGGTTGCTGCTGGAGGTGGCCTAAGTGTAAGAGTGGAGAGGAGAAAGGATTTCTCCTCTTTGACCCAGCAGTTCTTTGGGACATTGCAGGTGTAATCCTTTGGGATTTCAGTCCTGCAGCATGATCTGGCACTGGGTTTGATCTAAGGAGGGTTTTAGGGTTGAGCACCAGCCATTTGAATGGACAGTTCAACTACTTGAGCTACTTAAAGATAAAAAATTGTCATTTGAATATAAACATCCTTCCAGGTTCAAGGATGTTAAACCAACTTTTTCTTTCACACCACTGCCACAGACTAGATGAGAGGCAAGAAGAGGCAACAAGCTCCAAGAATTTACAGAAGGAACTTCACACCTGGCCTTCTAAAATCTTAGTCCTAATCTCTTCTTTTGCCCAACAATTGTTCTGTTTTGCACACACCTGACTTGAAGGAGCCATGCAGAAAAACCACAATAGGCTGCAGCATCTCTTGAGGACTCTTGATCTTCAATGTTGACCATTTACCAAGCATTCTTAATTGCCAGCCCTCTCTGAAGTGAAAAGAAGCAGCAAAGCAACCCCACTTTTGTCACTCAGTCCTCCACAGAAGCCTGTCAGGCCATAGTGTATGATTCTATTCACCAGTACAGGCTGGGAACTGCTCTCCTGAACAGGACATGGGTGTTATGGTGGATCTTTGGCAGAAGAAGAACCAGCAAGCAGTGCACACTCACAGAAGACAAGGTACAGTGGTGAGGTGTCCACCACACTGCTCAGGAGCTGTTTGTGCCTG
>NW_009951940.1:552958-602356 GCF_000747805.2 Chaetura pelagica
TGCTCTTTGGACCCAGTTAGGACTGTCCCTGCAAAACTTCTGCTTTTGGGCCAGCAGGAACTCTCCTGAGGATCCATTTTTCACTGGAAGCCTTCTGACCTAGGTTGCTTCCTCCTGCACTTTGCACAGGGCCATCAACACCTCCAAGCATCTCACAGGCAACCTTTGGTCCATAATCCTCCTACCCAAAAGCAGCAAAAAGGATTAGTGCAGGCAGAAATCCAGCTGCCAGAAGATGGGTCATGCCTGGGGGATATCTGGATCTCCAGACTCTTGTAGCAATTCAAGCCTTCCTCATTGAGCCAGCAGCCCAGGCACCCTGGCAGTTCCCGGGAGCCCTGGAAGATGTCTCCTTGTCTCCTGGTCCTTCCACACTTGGCTCTTTGGTAGCAGGGATTTCAAATCCTCATAACTCAAGGCTTTCAGCATCATTCTCTACTGATTCAAGCTGGGATTTTTTTAACCTCAAAGTCCTGCTCAGCCACTTTGAAATATTCCAGATATTTTTCAACCATTTATTTTTATTGAAGCCAGCCAAGTCTCTGTATATATTGGGCTCTTTTTTTTTTCATCTTTTTAATATACAAATCAGTTTAAAATAGTGTGTAAGTCAGGAATGATTTGGAAATTAAACTGTCAGACCCTGGCAGGAGTAGCAGCTGATGCCCTTGGGTTGAAATATCCCAGCTGCTGATGCTCTCAGTGCAGATCTCTACAAGGTGCCACACAACCTGCTTGTGCTTTCCTGGAAATTCAGCCATCCTTAGATTTTAGGAAAGTCTTACACTTCCTGAAAATGCTGCTTCATGTAGGTCTCTAGTGGAATCACCTGGCCAAGGGAAAGGATGTGATAATTTAGGAGTCAGATGCTGGGGCCATGGTTGTGCCAATAGGTTGGGAAAATATCCCCTGGCTGCCAGAACTACCTGCTCCTATGGCAGAGCAGGAAGAGACTCCAGTTAGGAAGAACCTTCTCCAATGGAGGAAGGACTCCAAGAAGCACCATGGAAACAAGACTTGGTAGGGACCCTTTATTGACCTGACCCTATTACAGCAAAATGGCCTGTGCCCTCCATGAGCATCAGTGCCCCCTGCTTGGGCTCAGCAACCCTATTTCTCTGGGCCATTTGGTGGCTCAAATATGACCATGTGTAGCCCCCTCCCAACTTTCCTTTCTCTTTTGCTCCTTTTGCCATAGTTCACTTCCCTGTTTTTCCTCAGGCCTTATCACAGAATCACAGAATGATTTGGGTTGGAAGGGACTTTAAAATCATTTAGTTCCATTCAGGGACACCTCCTACTAGACCAGGTTGCTCCAAGCCCCATGCAACCTGGCCTTGAACACTTCCAGGGATGGGGTTTCCACAGCTTCTCTGGGCAACCACTTTTGTACTGGGTAGAGGAAGAGAAGCTTGAAGTGGGGATTGTGTGCCTTTTTCAAAACACTGGAAGACTAATTATAAACCCAGGAATTTTCCTAGTAATTATTGGTAATCCCGTATTGACACATAACACACTCAGAGAGCACAGCCACAGGTATAACTAGTGGAGATGTACAAACGTGTTGCTTAAATTGTTCTTGGGTGACAATATTTTGAGCCCTAAAGAGTGCTGACATAACCACCAAGATGCCTGTTTCTTTTCTTCCAGATTGCTGGGAAATCAGCAGCCATGCCGACCTCCTCCACCCAACTGCCAGCCCTTGACTCTACCAACTCCAGCCAGCAACCCAACTCCAGCATCTACTTGTTCTCCAAGTTCATCCACCCCGACACAGAACTGTACACAGAATTTTACAGCCTGTGGATTGCCCTGATGGTGGTCAATGTCATCATCTTCCTGGTGGGTGTTGTGCTGAACAGCTTGGCTCTCTACGTCTTCTGCTTCCGGACCAAGACTAAAACCACCTCTGTTATTTACACCATCAACTTGATTGTTACTGATCTCTTGGTGGGTTTTTCCTTGCCTGTCCGGATCATCATGTTCTATAGTGCAGGGGACTGCCTGAATTGTTCCCTGGTTCATATCTTTGGTTACTTTGTCAACATGTACTGCAGCATCCTCTTCCTCACCTGCATCTGCGTTGACCGCTACCTGGCGATCGTCCAGGTGGAGGCCTCCAGGAAGTGGAGGAACCCCACCTGTGCCAAGGGGATCTGCATCTTCATTTGGATCTTCGCCAGCGTGGTGACCTTCTCCATCCTGACCATGGCAATACAGTTTGCTGCATGCTGCCTCTCCAAGATTCTGGTCCTGATGGTCTGCGAGTATTTCTTCCCCCTCATCATCATCATCTTCTTCACCACCAGGATCATGTGTGCTCTCTCCAAGCCCAGCCTCATGCACCAGAGTCGGGAGAGGAGGATGAGGGCTGTGCAGCTCCTGATCACTGTCCTCATCATCTTCATGATCTGCTTCACCCCTTTTCACGTGAGGCAGGTAGCAATCTCCATCAACCCTGACATGCCCCATCACGTCAGCCTCCTCGTCTACCATGTGACAGTGACTCTGAGCAGCCTCAACAGCTGCATGGACCCCATTGTCTACTGCTTTGTCACCAATAACTTTCAGTCAACCATGAAAAACATCTTCAGGAAAACCGAGCCAGAGCAAACCAGTGTGGACATCCTGGGTGTGAATAAGAACTCCAAGGGCTCCAATGCAATCATCGCCTTCTCAAACACAATAGGAAGCCCCAGGAACTTGCCATCACCCAGCAGTGTCCAAATATAACCCCCGTCTGATGGGACACACTGCAGGAAGCCAGTGTCATGATGCTGGAATATTGCAAGGATGCCTGGTACTATTGTCTTTGACTTCTCTGGGTTTCAGCCTGAGATTCAGAAGGACAGTGGAGGAATTTATTCCTCAAGAACATTGTGGCCTGTTTGGAAAATGGAACTTGCAATGCTCTTAGTACCAACAAGAAAAAGAAAGTCTATAAATTACTGTTCCCAACAGGAAAGTTTTCTTTGTATTTTAATACAGATGTTTTGCTAGCAACAAGTTCTTTACTGTGGTTTTATTTTTGTGTTTGACATCATGATGTGACACTTCCAGGATTACTTAGAAAGCAGGAAATCTCTATTTTCCAGAAAAGATTCTGGGCTTTAGGGGTAAAAGATGAGAGGGAGGTTTCCAGAGCTATCCACTACAAAGATTTTAGATGCCCACGGAATGGGAAAGAAAGTATTTCAACTCACCTGTCACTAATAACTACCCACTTCTTTCTAAAAAGGTCTGAACCATCTCAGGGAGTAGAAGATGAAGTCAAGCAGCAAAGTCTCCTCTCACTATTTCAAATATGATTAAAAACTACATGTGGGTGTGTATGTTTTCACACATAATGCATGGGCTTGGGGAGAGGTTAAGGATATGTTCCATCTTCATTTGGATCACTAAATTCCCTGCACTGCATATAAAAAAGCTGTGAAAATGAACCTGCTTTACAGCAAACTCTGCTGTTCTGCTCTCTCTCCCCAAAGAACAGCCAAGATGAAAAGCAGAACCAGACTATGATGCTGTAATACTCTTGGTTGATTTTTCTTCCTGGTCTGCTGTGAAATCAGGGCTTGCTTGTTCCCACTATTGGTCTATCCACTTAAATTGGTCCATCACTTAAATGCTGAAGCTTTGAAGGACAAATAAAGACTCCACCTCAGGCATCCAGCTTGAAATTCACCCTGGTATAAAGTCACTAGGATGATTTTAGAGCCGTATTTAAAAGGTAGGTGATGCTAAGGAAGCCAGGGACTTCTGTCCTCAAAGGTGGGTGACTGGTTTAGATTGCACTGTACCCATTGAACAATGCAAATACAAAACATCACCCTAGGAAAACAGTAAAACCTGCAGCATGAACAGCAATAACCTCTTATTGCTCCACTTCTCCTCACGCACATGCCAATTACCCCTCCTTTTGCAAGGCTACTATGAATTCATCCTGAGTGGCTTTTCCTGCCACTCAATAGTGTTAACATCCAGAAGAGCAGGATTTATGGTTGGCCCAAGATGGGACATCCTAGAGTATTCTGCTTGCCCAGGGTCTGACCATGGGACAGCCACTTCCATTTCACAGGAACATATGATTGATGCTTCAAACTCCCTCCTTCAACTGAATTTGCAAGAGTTTCCCTCCTGCAACACGTGTGGTTCCCCTAACCTGCTTCCCTGACCAATCCAATGGCAACACAACTTGAACAGTCAACATCACTGCAATGCAGGGATCAATCCAGAGATGAGCATAATTGTTCCCAGGAGCACTGGGTGTCCCGGTTCCGGTTCCAGGCACTTAAGTCCATGAAGAGCAATTCAGCTCATGGAAGCAGAGACAACTCATTTGAGTGACCCTGACCTTCACATTGCCTACATCTCCAGGGATATCCCTCCAGTGGTGAGGCCACACCTTGAATACTGTGTGCTGTGTTGGGCTCCCCACTACAAGAAGGTCATTGAGGGGCTGGATAGTGTCCAAAGAAGGGCAACAAAGCTGGGGAAGGGTCTGGAGCACAAGTCTTACAAGGAGCAGCTGAGGGAACTCGGGTTATTTAGCCTGGAGAAAAGGAGGCTGAGGGGACACCTCACTCTCTGCAACTACCTGGAAGGAGACTGGAGTGAAGTGGGGGTTGGTCTCTTCTCCCACGTAGCAAAGGATAGGAGAAGAGGAGTGGCCTCAAGTTGTGCCAGGAGAGGTTTAGACTGGATGTTAGGAACAATTTCTTCACCAAAAGGGTTATCAAGCACTGGAACAGGCTGCCCAAGGAAGTGGTGGAGTCACCATCCCTGCAGCTATTTAAAAACTGTGTAGATGTGGTGCTGAGGGACATGGTTTAGTCATGGATTTGGCAGTGCTGGGTTAGCAGCTGGACCCCATGATCTTAAAGGACTTTTCCAACCAATATGATTCTATGACTCTGTGGGATGTAAGACTCTCAGCCAGACTAACCATCTGCACACCTCTGCCACCATTTTCCACTTGTAGAAAATATTTGATGCCTCAAAGCTCTGCACTTCCATGCAAAGCCCCAAAACTCATGCTCACCAACCCACAACATGGTTTCAGACCTTTCCATGACACCTAAGCTGTTTGTAATGAGAATGTATCTCACATATACAGAGCTGTCAACAGCACAGTCTTCTGCCAAGACTATTTCAGAGACAGGAAGAGAAGTGAAGGCTCAGAGCACAGATTATTGTAGTTTCTTTGTTCCAACAAGCTAGAGCTTCACACCTCCCTTTCTTTTGCTATCAACAGTATTTTTCCGTTATACAAAAATGTCTTAACATCCTTCTCACTGCAGTTGCTCATTTGAGCTCAGTAGAAAACCGTTAAGATTCTTTGCTTAGATTTTTAAGTTCCTTAACAGGGTTTCAGTCAAAGCTTCTCTGCTGTAAACTTATCTTGTAACAATCTGAATTCCCTTTATTTTCTGTGTATTATTCTCCATAAAAGCCACCAGAGATTGGAGAATTCCCTTTATTTAGGACTGCCTATTGCCTTTTCCAGAGCTTTCAGTGGTCCTTCTTCAATTTATACCAGCTCCAAAACAGGGTCCCTTAGAAAAGACACAGTCTCCCAAAATTGGAAACAGATTAAATCACCCACAAACTAGGCTGCTTTTTTTCAATGACTTTTTGTGCTGTCTCCTTCATCCATGTTGTATATACATCTTGCTTCTACTTAGGATGCAGCACCTGATTTTGTACTGTTTAAAGTCACTCGTTTTTGCTCAGGGCACAATGCTGACATTCAGCACCAACATCTCAGCTATCACCAGAAATTGTAGAACCATAGAGTCATTGAATGCGCGAGGTTGGAAGGGACCTTAAGGATCATCCAGTTCCAACCCCCCTGCATGGGCAGGGACACCTCCCACCAGACCAGGTTGCTCAGAGCCCCATCCAACCTGCCCTTCAACACATCCAGGGAAGGGGTTTCCAAAACCTTCCTGGGCAACCTGTGCCAGTGCCTCACCACCTTCACAAGCCTTCCTCAATTTTGTGTTTCTGGAGACTGGGGCAAGATCTCTTACCCCTCAATCTGCACCATCCCTCTGCTCAGGTTATCTCCTGGGGTTGCCTCTTACTGATCACCAAAAGGGATTGCAACAAGTCCTGTTCCTACCCTAACCTGCCTGAGGAGAACAACCAAAGCCACACATGATACAATCAGGAAGCCTCAAAGGGCAATGTCAGTAACTCCACACATCATTAAATACACACAGAGGCTGCTAAGGTAACGCACATACAAGTCAGCTTTTTCCAGGGCAGTCTTTTATGCAGACTATTTAAAGACTTAGATGTCAAATTCCCAATGGTTTCAAGTAAAAGCAGGCACTTAACAGCCTTTAAGGATCTGGATCATTACCCAGAGGCTGATATAGTAAGAGGATGGATGGGCATTGAGTATCATACTCCATCACCAGGTCTGCACTAGACAGACTACGGTGTTCCCTAAAGAGCTTGGCAGCAATAAAGAGCTCTGTAAAAGCCCCAGCCTTTCAGGGGAATTACAGCACTCATTCCTCTTTGATGGGCTGTTGTTCTCTTGTGCATCTAAAATCCTGTAAAGTGAATTAGAAATACCCTCTTCTACCAGCTGCCCAGAGAGTAGCAATAAAGAAAAAAAGAAGAGAAAGGGAAAGGGAAAGGGAAAAGGAAAGGAAAGGAGACTGTGAAAAACCTCACCTGTATTTCTTGGTATCTCAGCCGTTCCTGTGACTGGAGATCCCTGCTGGGCATGAGCTCACCTGCCTGAGTCACATCACACTGATGTTTATACACTTTTGGCATGACAGGGGATGGGTGTCCAGGAATAAAGTTTAGTTTCTTTCTCTCCCTGCTGCATGTGCCTCACATCCAGCACAGCCCATGTGTCCAGGCACTGCTGTCTTTGCAAGGTATTTCCAATCACAGCCCAGAAACCTGTGGTGAGGCAGAGGTGCAGAATAGCCCAGCCCTCAGTCACACTGCAAACTGGGCCCAGCAAAGCTGAAAACCTCCAATTCTACACCACAAAAGGAGCCCCTGACACCACACATGGGGTTATCTCTAAGACTGGCTTCCTTCTGGGCTCTGAGAACTCTCTGCTCTCCCTCCATCCCCTCCTTGGTAACTGCAAAGAGGAAACAGCCTGGCTATGTGGAAAGGCAATTTCCTCCTTCCTTGTCCCTCTAGGTTTTGCTGTCCCTCAGATGTGTGAACAAGAGTCTCATTAGCAGCCTAATCAGCATTCATAAGTATTACCAGCAGGTGTGGGCTCAGATTGAGGAAAAGCTGAGGAAAGTGGAATTGCCCATATTAGGGCTATGAACACAGGTCACCTGCATTAGCATGGAAGGAGCACAGCCCTGCCAGCTTGTGCTGTACCTGTTGGCTGACTCCTTCTAGGGGAAAGGGCAGGAGTGGTCTTCCCCCTCTACTCTGCTCTCATGAGACCCCATCTGGAATGCTGTGTCCAGTTCTAGAGCCCCCAGCACAAAAAGGACATGGAGCTGTTGGAGCGAATCCAGAGGAGGCCATGAAGATGATTAGAGGGCTGGAGCAGCTCTGCCATGGAGACAGGCTGAGAGAGTTGGGGTGTTCAGCCTGGAGAAGAGAAGGCTCCAGGGAGACTTTAGAGCACCTTCCAGTGCCTGAAGGGGCTACAGGAAAGCTGGGGAGGGACTTTGGACAAGGGCTTGTAGCGATAGGATGAGGGGTAATGGATTTGAACTGGAAAAGGGGAGATACAGATTAGACATTAGGAAGAAATTCTTTCTTGTGAAGGTGGTGAGACCCTGGCCTAGGTTGCCCAGAGAAGTTGTGGCTGCCCCATCCCTGGAAGTGTTGAAGGGCAGGTTGGACGGGGCTTGGAGCAACCTGGTCTGGTGGGATGTGTCCCTGCCCATGCAGGAGGGGTGGAACTGGATGATCCTTAAGGTTCCTTCCAACCCAAAGCATTCTGTGATTCTGTATTTCTATTATTTGGGAGGAGAAGGCAGGTCTGATCCCCACAGCTGCTCCAGGACAGAGGAAGATGAGGAAGACATTACAGAGGAAGGAAAGAAGAAGAGCCAATGACTTAAACGACACATGGGGCTCCACAGACAGAAGGGCTGGGGAAAAGAAGCTTATACAGGGGAAAGTCATCAGGGAACAGGAACCTGATATCCAGCAAAGAATGACATAGGAAAACAAGTGAGGGATTGGCTTGTTTTTCCCCTTCTGGGCATCATTAGTCCCAAAACAGAAGCTCTGGGGAGGATTCCAGTGCTTGCATGAGAGCTGGAAGGCTCCCATTTTAGGAAGAAAAAGCCTAGAAGCAGAGCATTTTATCCCTTTCCTATGGTGAGGCCCTGGAATCGGGCAAGAGTGATTTCCCCACAGTTGTCTGAGCCTTGGTAGTGTTGGGATAGAAGACAGGAAGGCCTCTTCTGTGTTGGGAAAGAGGGAGAGGGCCTTCATCCCTCCACCCTTGGGAAAAGGCTGCAGGGGTCACAGGGGGGGATCTGATGAGTGTGTGTGCTCATGAGCCAGTAGCAGCATCTTGTGTGTGTTGGCCACGTGAGGAACAGGAATAGCAGGGGAGGTGCTGGGTGATGCTTATATTGGATGGTGCCACCTGAAATGTCACCTCACAGCACACTTCCCATGCTCTGCAGGGCATCCCAGGTAGAGGCAAACCAGGAGATCACAGCACATCCCCAAGCACAAGAAATTATTGGGAACTTCACTGCAGTATTTCAGTGTTTTGGGGTGGGAATTGCTTGGCTATGGGTACCTAACAGTGATGCAGAGGGACTATCCACTGCAATACTCACCCCCTTCCCATCTCTCTGATCCCCTTCCCCACATGGAATTCCTTTTCCTCATGGCTCCAGTCTGCCACATCCCTGCTCCCTTTGCTGTAAGACCTTGTCCCTTTCTGTTCCCAGGTCTCTAGGCCTTAACTGAAGAGAATTCCCAGTCCTGCTATCCTTGTTTTTTTGCCATCTCAGGGTGTGTAGCCACAAGTCATCTCTGGGATGTGCAGACTGATTTTTTTTCCTTTGCTTACCACTGGCTGTCCATACCATCATCTGCACAACAGTCCCATACCAAGCTGAGAGGAGGATATTGGACCAACAGAGTTCTTTCCCATGGAAAAAGATCTGGCTTTGTTTAGACCTGGCTCCAGACCATCCACACACCCAGAGGCTGCAAAAAGCACCAATACTTCCCTGGCAGAGATATGAGATTCTCTAAGTGTTTTTATAATTTGCCTGTTCTGGCAGGATATCAAGGTCTGTGTTCATGACACTCTCCTTCTTCAGGAAGTTGACTATGGCATCACAAATCAGATTCATTTAGGTCTGGGTTTGAGCTCTAATACAAGGGATTTGCTTTTTCCTTCCTGGATGTACACAGAGCTAACAGTCCGACTCAGGACTGAGGTTGTCCTCTCCATCTGCAACAAGAAAGAGCCTCAGATGAAATAAGGCTGAGTTTACATAGAGGAGAAAGTCCTTGTTCCCCTCACAGCAATCTCAGTGAAAGGTAGAAGAGAGGAGCTTCTGCCATCCCAATGAGCCTTCTCCCAGCTCCACTCCCCTTCTTGCACATGCCTTAATGAACCCAAGTCTTAATACTGGGAAGGGCAGACTGTTATCCATCACCTGTCAACACTGGGCCCCAGAAAACCAAAGACAAATATTTACCATAGATGTTTAGTTTGACTACTCAATAGAAGGCCATCTTGGCCACAGCCTGCAGTTTTGGGCACCACAGTATAAGGAGGACATTGAGGTGCTGGAGAGGGTGCAGAGAAGGGCAGGGAGGCTGATTAGGGGTCTGGAGAACTGGCCTTATGAGGAGAGGCTGAGGGAGCAGGGGCTGTTCAGCCTGGAGAAGAGGAGGCTGAGGGGAGACCTCATTGCTCTCTATAACTACCTGAGAGGAGGCTGTGGTGAGGTGGGTGTTGGGCTCTTCTCCCTGGTGACCAGTGACAGGACAAGAGGAAATCGGGTCAAGCTGCACCAGGGGAGGTTCAGGCTGGATTTTAGGAAAAATGTCTTCCCAGAAAGAGTGGTGAGGCCTTGGAACAGGCTGCCCAGGGAGGTGCTGGAGGCACCATCCCTGGAGGTGTTAAAAAACAGGTAGACCTGATGTTTCATAAGATGGTTTAGTGGTCTGGGGGTTGTAGGGTGGATGGTTGGACTTGAAGGTCTTTTCCAACCTTGACGATTCTATGATTCTGTGGTTCTATGAAAAATTAAAATTAAAAATAAATAAATAAATAAAAATACAGATATATATATACTTAGGATGACAAGGAGTTGAAACAAAAGTATAGCATGGACAAGCTTATCTCTCATCACTCTTGATGTTATGTCCTTTCAATTCAGTTTGAGCTAGACAAAGAAACCTCTCTACTTGCCTCCCACCAGCCCTCACACCCACTCAGCCCTTTTCTCTCAGGTAACAAGTCTGACCTGCAGTGCTGTGAAAGTGTTGAATGAGACATGAAGCCTTCAAGGCTCTGCTCTTGACTATGAGATGTGACTGAGTAGGTGTGGGACTGAGCATCTTGTAAGGAGGGAAAAGTGTCACTTCAGGAGAGCTTTCTGGAGACCTGACTTGAAGGTGCTCATTGGAAGATAAACATGGGTAGAGGTACCAGCATGAGCTGAAGTGCTATGTCTCAGTAGGCTGCTGTGATCCAAAGTTTGGTTCTCAAATGGGTCCTGGAGGGAAATACATCTGAGCACCAGATCAACCTCAGACAGCCATGTAGATATGAAAAGTGCTCCATGAATTGTCAAACAGATATTGTCAGAATTTTGTCATAATACCAACCAAGAGCTCTGATCCAAACGTATCTCCTTCTCCAACCATGTCACCTTTGCTCTTCTCAGTAGGAACAGTCAAAGAGCAAGCACTAGCCTGACCTCCAGTCCCAGAAGGGGTATTCTTGGAGATGCCCTGAAGGCGTCACCTCTCTCTCTTTCAGAAAAGACCTTGGCTTCTCTTTTGTCCCTCAGTGAACCCTAACAGGACTTGCCCAACATGACCTTAGAGCAAGCAAACAAAATTCCCTTTACGTAGTTCAAGCACCCAGGAACAAAAGAGCAGCCAAGATTTTACTCAGTGCAGCTTCACTTCCATCTTTTCCAACAAGGCCTCTAAAACAGGCCTAGAAGTGCTTGTTTGTCTCTGCAGATAGAAAAGAGTGGAGATTGCTGCAGGCCAGTTAAACAGATTCTCCCAAGAGACTTGCCCAGGGGAAGTCCACATCAGAGCAGGGCACAGCATGAAAGCTTGGGCCAGAATCCAGCCCTTGGCTCATCCTTCCTTTGATCTCCCAGACAGCATCTCACCAGCCGGAGAAGAACCCCAATAAATCCATTTGTGAAGCTCATTAGATAAGAGCCTAAACCATTATCCAAGCTCCTTGAAGGTTTGGATAGCTCAGAGACTGCCCAAATCCTGGCTTCCCAGGGCAGGCCTCTCTTGATGGATATTATTTAGAGTTAGAAATGCCATCTACGCCCTCGGAAAACACGGGGGTGCTCGAGACGCCGGTTCAGACGGACTTTTCTGCACAGCTGCCCATCCACAGCACACGGGGTGGGAATCTGTTGATAGGTCCTCGACAGAAGTTATGGTTTGTTTATCTGGTAGCTTTACTTTGTGCCTCCTACCCAACCCGGAAACCCTTCCTCTCCTAACCTCTTGGCCTGCTATTATATACAGACTGGTCTACGCGATAATTTTGGTAACCATGCTTCATCTTCTGACAAACACTGCAGAAAGCAAACAGATTGGTATTGTCAGGATTCAAGCAAACTATTGGATGGTTTATCTATACAATCCTAACAGTTCTGCCACTGCTAATGCTTTACCTGCCCTGCAGAAGTTCCAGCAAGGGCTGGGTGTATTAACCCATGTAGTATCAAACCAGGCAGAAGGCTGGAAGGACTTGGAAGCCAGAAGGATTTCTTTCTAAGCTTTTTGGAAGCCTCACTCAGTCATCCCTGCATCAACCTATTTAAATTGGAGGGCCCCCCCCCCTCCTTTTTTTGTTTTTTTGTTTTGTTTCAGAAAAGCCTGCAGTTTTGCCCAAATGTTTCTTGGAGGTTTAGAGAAGACAAAGCACCTTCTTTGTCTTTGCAGTGTTACATTCCAAGCCAGGGATATTTGCTCTTTGTCTAACAGATTACTACACCCCCCCCAATGCCAGATTCTTTCTTTTCTCCCAGCAAAGGTATTTGTAAACAACACTCCAAAAACATTCAGTGACTGTCTCTTCCCACGAGGCATGTTGCCAGGATCAGACCTTCTGGTGGTTATTTGTTGAGCTTCTCCAGATGTTTCAGCTGCCTTTTTCAGGTAGAGGCATCAGAGAATGATGGGGATGGGAGACAGAGGCTGGCTGTTCCATTGCTTGGTTTAATGCAGGTTAAACCTCTTCCTCACACTGGCACAGATGGTGGGTGATACAGATGGCCTGAGGGACACAGCTGATGCTCAAGGACCATGGGAGCATGGTCCTTCTCTACCCACCACCCAGAGCTCCAGCTCTGCCAGCACCAATCCTTCACACTTATAGCTTTTTTTCAGCCCCTACACTATCTGGCCAGACCAGCTTAGCAAAGCCCACCATACTCTGCATTTTGGCAGCTATTTTGGTAGCTCTTCCAAGGCCAGGAGGAATGGAGGACAGGGTGGAAAGGGTGTTCTCTGCATGTTGTCTCCACAGCTGCCATGTGTAACACCAGCAGCTGCCAGGACAGGGGAGGTGGATGTGCTATTTGCAACTTCACATCCACGATCAATAGGGAAGCTGTTTGTCCTGCAAGCTGTTGGGGGTGGGCAAGAAAAATCAATTGGTTCTGCCAGGAGTATCCAGGAGGGTAATTTGTCAGCAATGCTGAACAAGGGAGCAGGAGAGTCCATAGGGAGAGCAAGAGAGAACAGGGCAGGACACCTGCACAGAAGAAGCTTGGGTGTGCAGAGCCACAGGGAGCGAGGATGGGTGGCAATGCAGAGTCTGTGTGTGCAGTCACAACTGTGTGATGGAAAAACAGGGCCAGGAGCCTGGCAGAGGCAGCTGCCAGCAGGGAAGTCCTCTTGTCTGAGTCTGGCAGCAGGAGCCTGTGGGCTGTAAAACACACCAGCAAATTCCTGCTACGTGGTGCTAATGAGAGGTCACTCAAATTCCAACCCAGCACCCCTGAGCAGACAGGGAGGATTCCAGTTGAGGGTGTTGAGACTGTTTTGGGCTATTCCTGGAAGTCCTTCTCACTTGCAGCTCCAGTAGTGTGGTACTGTTGGGGACTTGGCAAGTAAAAGGGCTCTTGATCCCCTGCTCTGGGGTCTGAGAGAGCTGAGCAACTGACTGAACACCCAGGGACACAAACACCCTGAGAAAGAATGAAAGCAAATGCACTATAAATCCAAAAGGGACAAAGTCTGTGAAATTACATGTGAAGAGAGGAAGAAACACCCCAGTGTGGCTAGGGAGAGGACATACAGACCCCTACCATGAGGGTACAAGCCCTAAGGAGACAGGGAGACAAGAGGGATACCAAAGGTACAGCGGGGGGGTGGGGTGAAAGGAAGAGGGAAACTGCATGTGGTTTCTGGTGAGAGATGTCAGGGGTTCATTTACACCCCATCCAAGGTTCACCCCAAAGGATTTGTGGTGTTTCCCCTCCTCATGAGCCATGTTTATGGTGGGAGAGCAGCCAGCAGCCTGGCCATGACCTGTTAACATGAGCAGATCAAAAACACAAGTCAACTTTTGGAGGGATTAACTGTTTAACCCAAGCCCAAAGGGGCAGGGGATCCTTTCACAGTCTGTCCAGTCTCCTCAAGGACACAGTTTCCTTCTCATTCACAGCAAGGTGCAACTTTTTTCCCTACCATCAGCAAAAACCCTTCACAGATTAAACATGTTTTAATGGCTCTCCAGAGGGGCCTCTTTGCCCAGCTAGCAGTGCATATAATCACAGGAAACAGCCTTCCTGAGGTCTTTCCAGCAACTGGAGAAAAGATAAAGCTGCTGAGACTCAGACATAAATATCCTACTGGCTCTTTTTTAGCCTTAGGCCTCATCCTAGGAAGTGGTTCATCCCTTCTGCCTGCAGCAGGAACAGAGGATGCTCAGCACCCTGCAGGATTGGTGTTACACCTGCTCTGGGTGCTACATCAGAACATGCCTCCCATTTGCCCTGGGTCCCTCCACCTTTCCAGGCTTTCACAGCTCTTCTCAGCTGGAACATGTATGATATATAACATATTAACTATAATTAACATACAGAGCTTAGTTTTCCTGAGCCATTCCTCAGCCCTGATCCCCCTCTCCAAAGACTGACCCTGGCAGCAGAACTGTGGGACCAAGGAATTGCTCAAACAGTTGCTATTTCCCCCTCTCTGGAGGTGTTCAAGGTCAGGCTGGATGGGGCTTAGGGCAGCTTGGTCTAGTGGGAGGTGTCCCTGCCCAGGGCAAGAGGTTTGGAACTAGATGATCTTTTAGGTCCCTTCCAACTCAAACCATTCTATGATTCTATTTTCTGGCTCATTCCTGTAAGCTAAAGTGAGACTGTCACTTGTGCCCATCAGGACACATCCCCTCTGTACCCTGAGAGTTGTCCTGTTGGGCCACACCTGGTCCCAGAGCAGTCAGTGCTGAAAGCAGAGTAGGATTTTGAGCATTGTAAAAAAAAACAACCTACACATCTGTGTGGAAGGGCAGAGGGCCAGGGCAGGCAGACAGGAGGTGAAGAGTCCCAGCTGAGCAGGCAGGTCATGACTAATGGCTTGACTTCATTTTTGAACTTCACTCCCAGACCTCCCAGTTTGTCCAGTTCCTTTGAACTGCCTTTATACTTGTGTCAGAGCCATCGCCCCCTCTCCTCCACCCTTACCCAC
Organism: Chaetura pelagica; assembly: GCF_000747805.2. Lineage (NCBI taxonomy): Eukaryota > Metazoa > Chordata > Aves > Apodiformes > Apodidae > Chaetura > Chaetura pelagica. Next base: position 567,848 of record NW_009951940.1, read on the forward strand.
CCCAGTGCACCCAGTCTCAGTGAACTGGAATCCAGCTCTTCCTGCACAGAGGTGGGATCCTAAAGCTGGGATCCTCCAGCAACCCCAGGGCTGCTCTGCACCTACAGCTTCGATGCCATGTCAACTATCATCAGCCCCATCTGTCCAGGGGCCTTGGCTTCCTTCCCACAGCAGCATCTGCCACAGGAGTTGTCCACCAGCATTCCCTTCCCAGGCTTTCAGGAGCAGCTCCACAACCATTTTGCTATGTTGGATTAACTTCCTCAAGGCCACCTAAAACATATTGCTTGATCCAGGAGGCTGGTACCCTTGTGTTGAAGGAATTTTTCCATTTTTCCATGTCTCTTCCCTTCCCACAGCAACAGGATGCCCAGATGATGATACACTGGGTGATATTCTTTGCTTGCAGAGGCAGTCCTGGGTGCATATACTGTTTAGGGAAATTTTATAACCATACACAGCAGGTTTAAGCTTTGTGGGTGTTTTTTTTATTTCAGTTGAACCCTTGTGGATAACAAAATGCCAAACTGCTTGAAATCCAGCAGGAAAACAGCGGATTGAAGCCAGGTCAAGGAATTACATGTTGGGGTTGTTTTGTGTTTGGTTTTTTTTCCTTGGAAATCCATTTTTTAGTTTGGTGAACTGGCACGGGGTGGGAAGAGGGAGGTTTGCTCGATTTCCCCCCCAAAAGCCTTTGCTGAACCCACTGTTCCCTCTGCACTGGTGTAGGGAGCATCTGCTCCCACTGTCCTTTCCTACAGCTTTTTCAGATACTCTGCAGCAGGGAGATTTCAACAACCAGCCAAGTCCCGTGGCAGTGGGTTAAGAACCCTGATGCTGCCAGCCCAAGCCGTGACCAAACCGAACCACTGCCCTCTGCTGAACACAGCCCGGAATCCTCACTCAGCTCCCCAGGGGCCCAGCACGTCTTGGCTGAAATCCCGTGTTTTGCTGGGAAGATGGGGAAAAACTCAAACTCCTCCCTATCTCAGGTTGTGAATCTCTCCCTTCAGGCCAGCTGCCCAAGCCCTGTGTTTTGTGGCTTCCATGCCACATCCCTGCTACACCCTTACATCCCCACAGGAGCACCAGTTGCTACCCCAGGCTATTTTGTGCCCAGCATCAAGCCCAGCCACTTTGGCTAAGGATTTTGGCTCAGATGTAAGAAACTGAGAGCAGTTTCCGACCAGAACTGCCACAGGAGCACATCGGAACAGGCAAAGAGATGGGAAATGTGTTCCCACCCGAAGGGAACCCACCACAGACACTTTGTGGGGATCTCCCATCAGAGGAAGACGAGCCTGGAGCCCTCCGACCTGAAGCTGGAGGTGGCTGGAGATGCCTCCAGGTGCTGCTTTGAGCAGAAAAAAACCCTCACATCTCGCAGCAAAAGCACCTCGAGGGCAGCACCCGGGAAGGGGATGGATGTTGGCCCTTGTCTGGGAGCACAGCATCCTCCTCAGCGCCCAGCTCCGGGCCTCCAGCGTGGGCTGGATGTTTCTCCTCTTTCTCCTCTTTCTCCTCAGCCTGAATGTCTGGCTCCAGCCAGGGAGCCTCCCTGTGAGAGGCTGAGGATGGAGAGGGGAAGGATGAAGGGGAGAAGGAAGGAGGAGGTTCCCGCCCCGCGCAGCCACCGCCAGATGGCGCTGTGGGAAAGGCCCAGGGACGCCATGGCCGGCCTAGGCCTGTCCTCTCCTCTGAGCGCGGCCCAGTCGGGATCCATCGGCATCCTGGCCGTGGCAAGGGATCCATGCTCAGCAATATGGGGAGCACAAAGGCTGCTCCCGGCTCGCCCAGATTCCCTCAGTCTGAGCTGCGGGGACGCGCTCCTCTCTATTTCCACCCCCCCCGGGATGTGACATGGCTGAGGTTCGGCCTCCCCGCTCGGCCCGAGGGCTCCCAAAGCCGTGGGACAAGGGGATGGCTGGGAATTGGCTTCAGGTGATGCCAGGCAGGGGCAGCCCCTCCAGCTAAACCCGCTGCAGACCCTGCTCCTCTCCTGGCTGCTGCTGGCATCTTGGCATCATCATCTCCCCTCTCCTTGTGGGACTAATTGCTGTAGGGATGACCCTGGGATGGTCTTTCCACCTTCCTTTCCACCCTGTAGCTCTGGGTTGGTCTAAACGGCAGCTTTCATCCTGTAGATAGATACAGGGGGGTCTCGGGGCGTCACCATCAGTGTCTTGACTTCCAGGCTGTGTTCAGGGTCCTGTAGACACCTGGCTGGAGCAATAAAAGGTCTGGAGCTCATCCAGCCCAAGGAAAAAGCCTTCCCAACAAAGCGGGTGCACTGCTGGACCCGGGGCTTGGAAATGCTCTGGGTGAGTCACGTCTGTGGGAACCCTGCAGCTCAAACCTGCACAGTGACAGGCTGCACCAGGTTTCTAACAGTTTCCTGCCTGAAACGGGGTTTTATTTGTCATCTTGGATTGTTAGTAAATGAAAGGGGGGGGGAAATTAATCTGTGACTTATCCCTTCCATTCTCAAACACAAAGTGCTCGTGGTTAGGCAAAACACCAGTAATTTCCTTTGGGTTACCAAGTTGCTATGGAAGGAAAAGGTCCTGATGGAAACGAGTCACTGCACATCAATCCTGTGAACCACTTATTTTGGAGTGCAGAGCACCAGACCAGACCACCATGGTGGTCTACATGTCTGAAAGAGCCCCCAAGAAGCCCTCTTTAGAGTCTTGCTCAACCACTGCCCTCCATGGACATCCCAAGCACTTCACAGTCAAGGTGAGACTTGAAATACAAAGAGCTTAAAAGCCTCCAAGGATAACGTGCCATTGCAAAAAGGCAGGAGACAGCAAGTGTGTTGCCAAAGTCATGGATCCATGTCAAATGATGTCACTGCTCCCTGCATTACAGAGGAGGAAGGACCCAGCCCAGTTCCTCTCTGACATCAGGGCTAAATTTTGGGTATGTAGATGAGATGGGCACTCAAAACATTTCTTTCTCCTTCTGAAAGCACCAGTGGAGTGCCTGCCCCCACACCCAACAACCAGTTTTTCACGTGGGCCAGTCCAGTGCAAAAAGGGGAAGGGAGAGAAAAAAAATCCCCCAGAACAAATCAAACCCAAAGCAAACTTCTGCAACAAGGAGGAAAGGTTTCCTTACTCCTGGCATTCAACATGGTCAAGGCAGCATATAACAAACTGAGAGCAGCAATGTTCATCCCCTTCCAATGCCCTCCTGAGGATACCAACAAATCCCACACACTTACCCAGGCACTTTCCACCTCTGCTCACAGTGTGGCACCTCTCCTGTGCAATCCTTCCCTCAGCTTTACCTGTTGCACTCTGGAACATGTTTCATCATAGAATCATGAAACCAGAGAATGGTTTGGGTTGGAAGGAACCTTAGACATCATGGAGGTCCAACCCCCCTGCATGGGCAGGGACCCCTCCCACCAGCCCAGCTTGCTCCAAGCCCCATCCAACCTGCCCTTCAACACTTCCAGGGATGAGGCAGCCACAGCTTCCCTGGGCAACCTGGGCCAGGGGCTCACCCACGTCACAAGAAAGAATTTCTTCCTAATGTCTAATCTATATCTCCCCTTTTTCAGTTCAAAGCCATTACCCCTCATCCTATCGCTACAAGCCCTTGTCCAAAGTCCCTCCCCAGCTTTCCTGTAGCCCCTTCAGGCACTGGAAGGTGCTCTAAGGTCTCCCTGGAGCCTTCTCTTCTCCAGGCTGAACACCCCAACTCTCTCAGCCTGTCTCCAGAGCAGAGCTGCTCCAGCCCTCTGATCATCTTCATGGCCCTTCTCTGGACTCTCTCCAGGAGCTCCATGTCCTTCTTATTTTGATGCCCTTCTTTGGAAAGGCTCCTTAAAATATCTCAGAGGCTTAGAAATACTGTTCTCCTTCCCAAGCTGGAGATGTCCACGTCCAATCGATTCCTATTTGATCCTCCATTAGTCTTTTCTTTTAATAGAAATACCTCATTTGCCCCAACATATTTAACATAAAGAATTAATTTTTCTCCCCAAACTTCTTTTGCTTTGCTTACAAAGAGCATCTTTCAGCCTTGGTTGAGTAAGTGATCCATACGCTCTCCTCACAAAATACATCCCCCCCCCCCTTCCCCTGATCATCCAAAGGGCAGTCTGACCCCCCCAAGCCTGTGTGCACCACTCTGGGGACCACCTCGTGCTTCAGTCCTCCTTGGTTTTACTTAGGCACAGAAACTTTTAATGGCTCAAAATGCAGCAAGGGAGCCAACATGTCCATTATCTCCCTTCCATTCCTGGTGACACACTGCCTGCTGCAAGGCCACTGAGGCCTCCAGATGCTGGAAACATTTTTTGATGTTCCTTTCCTAATCTAGTTGAACCTTAACAATTCAACAGGTCAGGCAGACCTAACAGGTTTTGCTACCAGCTGGTGAAGCACAACAGAAGAGCTCAACCCCCCCCCCTTTCCAGCAGAACCCAAAGGACAAGGAGGCCACCACAGCCTCCAGCCCCTGTGAAATGCACAATTCAATGGGGAGACAATCACCAGTAATCCTGGAGCCTTCCCTCTAATTCACATTCACGTGGAATGGGGGGCATGTAACCTGCCTGTGACTCATCTTGCTCTCCCTGGCAGTCTGCCACAAAGGAAGAACAGTTCAAAACGGCCCAGGGTGACTCCTCTCTGCTGCTTGGCTCCAAAGAAAACAGGAGAAGTTTCAAAACACCGCGATGGAACCGGGGCCACAACAACTCGCACCAGCCCCGAGCAGAGCAGGGCTCTGACACAAGCAGCCCCTTTGACAACCCAAGCTACAGAGGCAGGGAGCTCACCTGGATGGTGGTTTGACCTGTTCCTGAGGGACAGAAAGGTGTGGGGATGCATCACAGGCAGACACATCTGTGTGCAGCAGCCAGGTGACTCCAGGAACTGCCCCCTGGTCCATCTTAGCAGAGCAGTGTTGTATCCTGGGGTCGTTGCTGCCTCAGAGGCAGGGGATCCCCAGCCTTGCAGGTGAAATCTAGAATCCATGGAGGAAGTGCAGGGATAAATATACACGTGAAGAAATGATGCCATCTTGGCCCTGTTTTCCATCAGGGCTCTGGGTCCCCTTAAGCCCTTTACCCTGAAACATTAACAACTCTTGACCCAGAAGGCCAACTGCACCCTGGGCTGCATCAAAAGAAGTTTAAATTGTGCCTCCACTTGTACTTATAGATCAGATTTCCCGTGGATTGGAATGTCCAAGCTGATCTCTACCTCCATAAAAGTCCACTCTTCATCAAAGCAAGCAAGTGCCTCAGCATTTGAAGGAAGCATTTGTGCTCGCAAAGCACTGACTTCTCCAAAATCCCCTTCACATTGGTGCAGTTTTCTTGGAGAGTACCCCCTTCTGCTGCAGTGCAGGCAGACTCAGCCTTTCAGCTGACATCCTGGACTTGGGAAGAAGTTCGTCTGCTCAGGGTTATAAGCAAAAAGTGAAATTAGCAGTGGCTTCATCTCATTTAACCTCAAATTGCCTACGTCCACGCAGAAACGCCTCGAAGCAATTGGACTTTCCATTGGCACTGGGTCAAGCACCAGGAATTTGCATTTGAGTTTTAGCTCATACTGCACATCGAGTTTATCCAGACAACAGGGATTTATGAGCATTTATGATCAGCTTCCCTTCCACCTTCCTATTGCCACAGTAAATTGCTGAGGAGTGTTTCTGACAGCCTTTTAAAGCACAAGTGGTCAAAATATATAGGTATGGGATTTCTAAGCTGCTGAGGCTGGAGGAATAAAAATAAGGCTCTGCTGCTTTGCACAGCACAAGGCCTTGGCTGAGCACAGAGATTGTGTTCACATGGGGCATGTGAATGCAGGGCTGACCTGCTGTGAAAACAGCTTTGGGGAGAAAGACCTTGGGGTCCTGGTGGACAACAGGCTGACCATGAGCCAACAATGTGCCCTTGTGGCCAAGAGTGGCCAGGAGGTCCAGGGAAGTTTTCTTCCACCTCTACTCCACCCTGGTGAGGCTGCATCTGGGAGACTGTGTCCAATTCTGGGCTTCTCAGTTCATGAAGATTAAGGAACTACTGGAAAGAGTCCAGCCCAGGGCCTCAAAGGTGATGAGAGGAATGGAGCATCTGCCCCATGAGGAAAGGCTGGGCAAGCTGGGGCTGTTCAGCCTGGAGAAGAGGAGACTGAGGGGGATCTCATCAGTGCTTATCAATAACTAAAGGGGCTGTCAGGAGGATGGGGCCTGACTCTTTTCCTCAGTGTCCAATGACAGGACAAGGGGCAATGGGCACAAGCTGGAGCACAGGAGGTTCAAGTTAAACATGAGGAGAAACTTCCTTACTGTGAGAGTAACAGAGCCCTGAGACAGGCTGCCCAGAGAGGTTGTGGAGTCTCCTTCTCTGAAGACATTCCAAACCCACCTGGACACGTTCCTGTGTGATGTGCTCTGGGTGACCTTGCTCTGGCAGGGGGGTTGGACTGGGTGATCTTCAAAAGGTCCCTTCCAACCCTGACAACTCTGTGACTGTGACACTGAAGGTGAAGAGTTACAATAATTGTAAATTGTCCTGTTCACCCTCAGAAGTCCCAGCATTTTGAGGCACAGTGGTCACTGGAGCTGTGTTCCTGACTCTAGCTTCAGCCACTGTGTCCCACTGCCTTCCCCACCAGAAGAAACAGGGAGATGGAAAAATCAGTGCTGCTCTGGAGAAACTGGAATTCTGGCTCATTGAGTGCAGAGCAGGAGCTGGTGATGCAGCATGTTTATATAAAATATGTTCCTGGTAGACTCCTGTATCAGATCTCAAACATTGAGGCTTTTCAAAGACCTTGAGATTTATGCAGCTTGGTAGGAGCCATTTTAAGGTATTTTTTTGGTGCTTGAGAATGAGTTGGGCTCTATGGGGAACACAGTCATTGCATCAGGAAGTGGAAACCCCATCTGTGTTGCACAGCCTGACCCAGCAGCAGGTCCACAGCAAAGACTACCCCAAGCACATCATAATTCCTGCTCTGTGCTGCAAAAGATGGTCTGCTGAAGGTCACTGGATCACTGGAATTTGCTCTGTAGGCTCTGTCCTTGTTAAAGCAAAAAGAGGTCTTCTCTAAGTGTCTGTTTCCAGTGCTAAAGATCATTAATTAAATCTTTGATTTAGATTAGACATGAGGAGGAAATTCTTCACTGTAAGGGTGGTGAGGCACTGGCGCAGGTTGCCCAGGGAAGCTGTGGAAGCCCCATCCCTGGAAGTGTTGAAGGGCAGGTTGGATGGGACTTGGAGCAACCTGGTCTGGTGGGAGGTGTCCCTGCCCATGCAAGGGGGTTGGAACTAGATGATCCTTAAGTTCCTTTCCAACCCAAACCTTTCTGTGATTCTATGATGGTCAGTGTGGCTGTGAAGGAGCATCCCTTCCCAGGAAAATGAGGAATGGGGTGAGAAGCCATGCAGCACATCACCCCTCCTTGGACTAGTTTCTTGACTATGATGAGGCTTTTTATGTTCCCAGGCCATGAACCATCCTGTTACCATGAGCCATAAACCAGCTTGATCCAGCAACACAAACACTGTCCTGATGGTGTTTCTGTCATTGGATGCACTGGGGTGGGCAGATCATGCCAAGAAATAAATTAATGGTTAACATTCTGGGGTTTTTTTTTGTGTGTGTAAATAGCAACATCAGCAACTCTTAATGCTTGCAAAATATGGCATCATGGCCACCTCTCTTCCACGGTGCCCTAACACTGGCAGCAATACTTTGCTGAGATGTGCACACATAAGAAAACAGACAGAGAAAATCGTGGAGCCAAGAAGCAGCCAGACAGTGACACATGCCCTGTGCCTTTCCCCATCACCAGGACTTTGCTTTGTTGTCCTGCCCAACACACTGTGCTTTACCCCACAAAGCTCTGCAGAAGGACAAGCACCACTGATGTGTTACGAAGCTTCAGAAAGTGTCAAGGCTTCTTGGACTCTGGCTAGAGGAACTCCAAGAGTGGCCCAAAGTTGGAGGTGGCTTCCATGGGGAACAAGTTCTGCTGAGAGATCCCAGCCTTCATTCTCCTCTTTTGGGAATAACACCCAAATTTGAGTATTCCATAAAAGTAACACAAACTGAACCATGGCTGGAGGAAGTGGCAGAAATCTCACTGAGAGGAGAGCACAGCCTGAGCTGTAGCAGATGTCTGCTCAGGCACCAGCCAGCCAAAGTCCTCCTTTGCCTCTCCCCTTACAAAACAGCACTTGGATCCACCTCAAGATCTTGTGATGTTTATGAAATATTGTGGGGTCTTGGCAAAAGACACAGTGAGATGCCTGGGATTTGCTTACCTGGTCTACACATCTGATAGTTGAAGTGCATTGCTCAGGTCAAAAGGAGAGGTTAGGGGCTGTTTGTTTTTATTTCAAAAGCAGGAGGCCTTAAATCCCCAGTTCCCTTAATCATTTCTGTGTCTTTCACACTTTGGAAAAAATCTTCCTCTGTCCTGATTCCCATTTGCATCTGAAAGTCTTCACTCTTGGATCCAGGTGCTGGGCAGTGAATCAGGTGCTGTCCAGGAATAACAATCTGTCCTGTTCAAATTACAATGAGTCCCTTTGCTTTTAAAAACAGAGCTATTGGTATGGAAACATCTGACAATAATGATATTACTGCCTGCTGGTCACATCCCCCTTTTCCTACTGTCCTTCTGGACACACAGACCCTTGGAGGTTATAATGATCTTTTCCCATCTTCTGGTAGATCCTCCTGCAGTTAGTTGCCCTCACATATCATCACAAGGTATGATTTCTGTCTCTTTGGTTTTTTACTTTCAAGTAACCATTATAACCAGGAACAAACGATTCTCCTTAGTTTCAGAAGACCATCTTCCTCTCCTGCTGTACAGCCAGTGTTGTTTCCCCATTGTTCCAAAGATTATTTCACAGCAGAGACAAAGTAGGAGGATGGGAGAAAAGGACACACTCATGGAAACTTCCAGAGACTCCCTTCTCTAACACCTTCCCAGGCCAGCATAAGAGTCAGGCAGAGGCTTCTAGAAGACATCTGTGTCTCCAACCCCGTCAGAAGACCTCTGCAACATCTCCAGCTCTCCAAGGTCTCCTGTCACACCTGGGTCAGGCTGCTCAGGACAGGGAAAATGCAGGTTTTGTGCCACTACTCATATAATTGAATCATTGAATGGTTTGGGTTGGAAGGGACCTTAGAGATCATGGAGTTCCAAGCCCCCTGCATGGGCAGGGACACCTCCCACCAGACCAGGTTGCTCCAAGCCCCATCCAACCTGCCCTTCAACACTTCCAGGGATGAGGCAGCCACAGCTTACCTGGGCAACCTGTGTTCTTACCCCTTGTCCTCTCACTACAAACCCTTGCAAAAAAATCCCTCCCAGCTTTCCTGGAGCCCCTTCAGGCACTGGAAAGTGCTCTAGGGTCTCCCTGGAGCCTTCTCTTCTCCAGGCTTAACAACCCCAGGTCTCTCAGTATATCTTCATAGCAGAGCTGCTCCAGCCCTCAGATAATTTTTTAGTCCTCCTACTCGTTCCAGCAGCTCCATGTTCCTCCAGAATTGGACACAGATCTCCAGGTAGCGTCCCACAAGAGCAGAGTAGAGGGGCAGAATCCCCTCCCTTGACCTGCTGACCACATTTCTTTTGATGCAGCCCAGGGTACAGTTGATATCTGACTTGCAAGGCTCCTTATTTTACCCTTGCAAAATGAACGTGCTCGTATCAGCTGAGATAGTATCTGCAGGGTTTAAACTGGTGGTACATCTCATGGAAACTCTGGGCCAGATTCTGAGCTGGTTTAGATGGGTATTGCACCACCAAAGTTGTTTAAGTTGTTGCAAACCAGGAAGGACCTGGATCCTTTGCCTGCACGTGTTGTGACTTCACAAGCAGTAGCTAAGAAGAACATCTAGTGCAGAATTCCCAACTGTTTCACCAGGAGTGCAAGAACCTGACTTTCTCTGTCCTTCTCAATCATGAATATGCCCTCACCTCCCACATCCAGGGGAAGAGTGAAGCCACTCATCCCCTAAATTCCACCCAAATCAAACAGGAGTGGCAGGGTCCTTGTTTTACCTGACGTTCTGCTTGACAAGGAGCAACGTGAGGGCCTCTATCACAGCAACTGCTCGTCCCCAGCAGACGAGCTGTCTCCAGGCCCTCTGATTACATCTTTGCTGTTATAATTCACATCCTGCATTTATTAGTGATAAGGTCAAGAGCAGCAGATACAGTGGGAGCTGCTGAAAACTCTTGTTGTTGCCCGTGCTCCCAACGACACTCGCTGTGCTGCAGAAACCAAAAATAACTTCCTGCTCTCCCAGAGCGGCGTGGAAAATATTTCCCTGTGCTTTCTGGGTTATGGATAACTTCCCTTCTTTAGGTTTATGGTGGCTCTTTCTTCAGGAGAGGCTGAACACAAATATCCCATGGGGGCACGTGCCATTTCCCTCTGCACTCTGCAGAAGTGCTCTCACCCTGGAGATCTCTATGTCCTCCTTACAAGGGCAGAAAAATCACTCTCCCTCCCTTTCTCTGACTCTCCCTCTCTTTCTCTGACTCCTACTTATGCATAAACAACTTTAACTCAATATTTCTCCCTTTTTTTCTCTTTTCCAACACTCTCAGCTTTATCTTCTTACTATAGGACTTCTATTGTAACAAAGAGTGAGCTCTCCCATAGCAGAGAGCAGCAACGTTGCCTGTGTCCTCTCTTGCTTCTCTACATGAAATACACACAGTCCCTGAATGTCCCAGAGGCTCTTCCCTACTTGTTTTTAGGCAAGAAAAGGAGAAAATGCTCCAGGAGCTCTATTTCTTCCCTAAGATCATTCACATCTGCAACTGCTAATGGACCAGGAAAAGTACTTATGCTGAAGTGATTCAGATTTTTTTGCTTCTTCCTACCACTTTTCCCATGTCTTGCCCTCCTGTCTGTCACTGCCTTCTCCTACCTCTCAGTTGTGAATGCAGAGACTCTCTCTGCACTGGCAGGCTCTGCTCTGCAGGGTCTCTCTCAGACTGATTGTTCTGCCTGGAGAGGTGGAGACCTCATAGTGGCCTTCCAGAACCTGAAGGGGCTACAGGAAAGCTAGGGAGGGGCTTTTTTACAAGGGGGTCTAGTTATAGGATGAGGGGTAATGGTCTTTACCTAAAGCAGGGTAGATTCACATCAGATATCAGGAAGAAATTCCTTACTACAAGGCTGGTGGGTCACTGGAACAGGTTGCCCAGGGAGGTGGAGGAGGCCCCATCCCTGGAGGCATTCAAGGTCAGGCTTGACCAGGCTCTGAGCAACCTGATCTAATTAAAACGGTCCCTGTGCACTGCAGGGGAGGCTGGACTAGATGACCTATAAAGGTCCCTTCCAACTCCACACATTCTATGATTCTATGCTTAAAAGCTCATGAATTACCTTTGATGATCTGCAAACACTGTTTGTTTTTGAATTAAAGTTGTAAAGAGGAGATAGGAATGGGATATGAGAATCCAGCTGGGTTGAGAGTGAGCAAGAAGTGTATCCAGGGTCCTCTGGGAAGGTCAAGTCCTGCAGATAAGTCAACATACCATAAAAACCATTACAACTCACACACAAGGGGTGAACCTAGAACCTCAGAATCCCACAAGACCCCATTGTGCTGTCATATGGAGACATGTGGCAAGTCCCTGACCCCAAGCAGGGCAGGCAGGGCAGGGCAGGGCAGGGCCAGGCAAAATATTCCCATTGGGCAGGGGAAGAAGGGATTCAAAGCTCCTTCACTGTGGATTTACTGTTGCCCTGGCTGCAGAGAGTGATTCCTTAGCTTGGACTGACCAGCCTGGCTGATCCCAGACACCCAGATAAGCACATAAACTTCTGTGGTTTAAAGTCATGCTGAAGGCTTTGACTTTCCCTGATCCAGCTGCAAAAAAACCCACCAGCTTTCTCTACAGCTACAGCTGTGGTAATGACTCATTGTCAGAGCAAACATCTGTGTCTCATCTAACATATGGTGCAGCACAAAAAGGAACCAAGTTATTAAATAAAGAAACCAACAATGACCTGCTGGCCAGGCCAAGAAGAGGAAGGCTTCAGGCTGCTTTGCACTGCTCTGCAGTCTCTAGAGCACTATTAAAATATACAAGGATATGCAAGACCTGGAACAGGGATCAAATGCCCTTTTCTGACCTCCTATGCTGCATCCAAGTTAGAGGTACTGAGCACCACATGCTGAGAGCAGCCAGCTGCTTGGGAAGTAACCCTGGATTCAGGAGGAAGGAGTGAATCCTGCAGAGCAGGAGTAGGATCTCCACTGAGGTGAAATTCCCAACAATCTCTGAACCAAACCTGCAAGGAGTTAGGGAGCTCTGCACACCTAATTCTTCCAGAAAAAGCGTCTTCTACTTTTAACCTGCCACTAGAAACACCAGTGACAGGTGTTGGATGTGTGCAGAACAGTGTGCCTGCTCTCCCAGGTGGGGAAAGCAGGATGAGCAGACCCCTGAGATCCTGCTCCACATCCTTAGTTAAGTGACAGGGTCACACCAGGGAGGCCTGATCTCAAAAACCCACTGGAGGTAGTGAGGACTCCACCTGCCCTGGGACATGGTTTGAACAATGGCACAGTTCAGAAGGACTCTGGACACAACCCTGGACACAGGCAAAACACAGCCAAGGGTGTCCCTCAGGCAGTTGGGTGGATGCAGAGGGGAAAAAGAAAAACAACAAAACATCTTTCCAGTGACCTGTGTGATGTTCACTTCTCCAACATGAGTGAGGCCCAATTGATGTGGGGTGTTCCACGTGAGAAAAGCAAAAAGCTCCCCTGACCACTGGAAGTTGGGTTGGGTTTGGTACTGGGACTCATGGCCATGGGGAACCTAAGGACTTCCAAAAACCCAGCAGAACATTTCAGCCTCTCAGCTGCTGCTGCTGTAAACCTTGCTTTTGGAGTCTGCAGCCTGGGATGTCCAAACTCCTGGCCACATGAATGTATATTCTTACAGTGGGAAAATGACCCAAACATCTCAGATATCAAGAATTCCATTTCAGATCAGGGGAACAATTCAGAAGAGTTATTATTTAAAGTGTTTTTCTTTCATCAGAATCAAATTTTGAGGGTTCAGCTGCTCCCCTGACATCAAAACCAAGGTAATAGAGCTTAAACAAATATCAGGGGTGGTGGAGAAATGTCTTACCCTCCTTCCCTTCCACACGACTGCTGTACAAAGGCTCACACAGCCTTCCTGGACCTGGCACCACAGTCTCTCCCAACACAGGCCCTCTCACCGACATGACTTCAAACTCACACCCTTCATCCGTAACTGCAACCCCCCATCTGCTGTCTGAACCAGACCCATTACAGGGCACATAGTCTGTGGCCACTTCTCACCCTTTGTGTTGCCCACAAACACTTAGATTCACTGCTGCCTTCACACCAGACTCCTCCTGTTGCCTTGTTCTCCATCCCAAGCCAGATCCTCTCCAAGCCTCCTACCTTCTTGTCCTTCCTGCTCACCTCAAACCAAGACTCCAGCCTCTAGCCTCTTGCTCTCTACTTCCTTGACCCTTTTCTCCCTGATTCCCTGTCCTACTCACAAAGAGACTTCCCTACATCCACCCCCTAAACCTCACCCACTCCTTTTTCTCTTTCATGCCTTCTACATCCCCCTTGGCCCAAACCATGGTCCTTTTATGGGACCAGACACGAAACACAACAGCAAATCCCTCACTAGAGGCAATATACAGAGACTGGACTTCAGATCTAATGACTGGGAACCAATTCAAGTGTTAATCATTCTTCTTTGTTGTTCTTTATCCAAGTTGAAGCTAAATCTTAATCTCCTTAATCCCACTATTTCCATGTGAAAGGTCTGCAGGCAGTGTGGGAGATAAACTCATTTATTCCTTTTAGAAGGAAGATTGCATAGGCAGGAATTTTTAGCTCCAGTCCCCCAGGGTGCAAGAGCCCATGTTCTTCTTTTTTTTTTTCCAAACCTGATTAATTCTGCATCAGCTGGGCACATTATAGACACCATTTTCCTGCAGTCTGCAGTGTATTCCCTGGGCCACAGCTGCTGCTTCTGCCACTACTTGCTATTTGTGGAGCGATTGCGTCTGACAAAGAGCGATGGGAGAGATTTCAGGAATGACTCAGAGCTAAAGGCAATTTCTCATCCAGTTTTACATCCAAGGACAGCTTTTCACTTGGTACAGAAACATGAAAGGGTGAGGTTTATTCCTGCCCCAGCAACCCTCTTGGGATCTTGTTGATCGTTGAGCCATGGGTAGCCCATTGCCTCTCAGCTTTGCTCTGCCCCAGGCTCAAGAGACAATAACTATCGAGTCCTCATCACATTTCTTGGGTATCTCCCCAGTTGGTGACATTGTGCTGGTTTGGATGTACCCCTTTTTCCCCTGGAGGAGCTTCCAGTGAAGAGTCTCTCCATCCTGTGCTACTTTTGTGAATCACCAGGATTTACTCACTAACCTTTGTCTCCCCACCTGGATGTCCTGAGACAGAGCACGTAGATGTGCTGGGATCTTGCTGTTTTGCTCATCTAGGGACCATTGACATTGCCCATTTGTGCAGGAATTCTGCTCTTTGTCCCTTCTGGTGCATCTACACCCATCTTCATCCAATCTCCTTTCTCGCCAGTCTCCAATATTTCCATTTATAACTCCCCAAAATGTGCCAAATCCTTTCTGACACTGACAGCACAACAGCACCTTGGCAGCAGGGAAGATGTTGCCACACAGGAATCTGCACCTTGTTCCTTGTCCTTTTGGGCCCACAAAGAGCAAGTCTGGGACCAACCCACAGTCTTCTGCCTCCCACCAAATAACTAAAATGTGGGAAAACCCAGGGAGCAGACAGGAAAAGATTTCCTGACTGCTTGCTGGTGGCTTAGGAAGGCATGTCCACATATGCTCAGCAGCCAAGTACCTCTGAGGCATTTCAAACACAGTCCCAAGCTCCTGTGGAAAATATTGCAGGGTCAGCAATTTTCAGGCTGTTGCTCTTCAAACCCCTTTGCCAGGACCAGCTGTAAAGCTGCAGCCACTATGGTGTAAACAGCCAAGAACCACACGCTGAGCCAGTTAGATGTTCACACCAAGTTGTCTCTAGGGGATGGTTTCTCTTTGCTGGTAGCTCTCCAGTGTGGATTTAGAGAACCACAGAATCATAGAATCATCAAGGTTGGAAAAGACCTTCAAGATCATCAAGTCCAACCATCCAAACCACTAAACCATCTTATGAAACACCATGTCTACCTGTTTTTTAACACCTCCAGGGATGGTGCCACCACCACCTCCCTGGGCAGCCTGTTCCAAGATCTCACCACTCTGGGAAGACATTTTTCCTAAAATCCAGCCTGAACCTCATCAGATCTCATCTACAGACCCTAATCAGCCTCATTGCCCTTCTCTGCACCAGCACCTCGATGTTCCTCTTACCCTGCAGTGCCCAAACCTACACCCAGTGCTCAGGGAAGGCTAAGACAACAGCAACCCTCCCTTCTTCCCCTCCAGCACCGTTCAGAAGAGCACAGGGTCTCTCAGCTCCATCCTGGGGAGGTCTGTACCATCCTGTCCCCTCCTGCCAGCCCTGGGGCCACACGCAGCCCTCACGTGGCACTATCTCTTCCACTCCAGAAAAGCCCAACTAGCTTGTGTTCCCTTTGGAAACTAAGTTCCTGGATTTCATCACCAGAGGCAGATGTTGTTGGAGAAGACAGCACGTCCACCAGTTTCAAAGCGTGTGGCTTCACTGGTGCAACCTGCCAAGCTCAGCACATGCAGCAGGGACGTGGGAAGAACATCCTCAGGCTGGAGGGATGGATTAGCCCCAGCCAGCAACCAACCTGGCAACAGTGAGTGCCCACCAGGGTAACCAGAACTGGGGCTGTTCCCCTTCATATCTAGTCCTTCCCACAGCACTACCCAGAGCCCCTGCAGGAAACAAAGCAGCAAGTGGCTGATGTCAGCAGAGCAGGTTGCAAACTGCAACACTGCTGAGTTTCTGATCCAGTCCCAGAGCTGGCATGCTCCCCAGACAATTAAAAATGGATCTGGAGTGTTCAGTTACCAAAGCACCTCAGATATTAATAACTGGTGACAGAATATCAAGCAGGGTGGCATAAGACTGCAGTCTGGTGGTGCATCTGTGGGACCCACCTGCCAGTGGAGACCTAGAGAGCCCTTGTCCTCCACTGTGGGTGAAGTTGCCCCTGCTACCATTTCCCTACCAGCTCTTCACCTCTGCTTTCTGCAAAACAAGCAACATCATCCATCCTGCATCCCATGGGAACACAGAGACCTGGGCCAGGCTGTGCCTGCCAGCTCATAAAAGCAGATGGACAGGAGCTGCTGTTGCTCCCAGGTTTTAGTTTTCAGAACCTGGCTTTGTTCCACATAACAATATTCCAAATGTTTTGGAGGTTGGGTTTTGTTGTGTTGGTTTGGTTTGAGTTTTTTTTTTTCCCACAGAAGAGAATTATGTGACAGGTGATACAGAGGAGGATGGAACTGCATCCAGTTCTGGGCTCCCCAGTTCCTGGAGGATAAGGAGCTACTGGAAAGAGTCCAGCACAGGGTCACAAAGATGATGAGGGACTGGAGCATCTGCCCCATGAGGAAAGGTTGGGAGAGCTGGGGCTGTTCAGCCTGGAGAAGAGGAGACTGAGGGGGGAATCCTGCTCTGGCAGGGGGGAAGGACTAGATGATCTTTCCAGGTCCCTTCCAACCCCCACCTTTCTGTCATTCTGTGATCTCCTCAACAATTCTAAATACCTAAAGGGGGTGTCAGGAGGATGGGACCAGCCTCTTTTCCTTGGTGTCCCACGACAGGACAACATGTCTCTCAAAGCTGAAGCACTGCCCTTCCATTTCAGGAGGACTAATAGCAGAGATTATAATAATGATGATGGAGGAGTAACAGTAATTACCAGCAGATATTAAGGCTTATTTCAGCTGCCATTGTTATCATTATTAATAGCAGCAATTGTTGTCCCCCCTCTGGCAAGAGCAGATGGGTGCCAGCCTGCAGGCTGGGGAGCCAGGGGATCCAGAGGTGTTCCCCATCTCCACCACAGCCTTCCCACATGATCTCCAGGAAGGCATTTGGAAAACCACCAGGGACAGGAGGCAGCTGCAGGTTACCATGCTTAATTGTAGGTGTCTCCACGGGTGTTAGGTGCCTGGTCTCACATTACAGCCTCCAAAGAGCTAATTAGTGGAGACTAATAAGCAGTTTCACTGACTGTGCAGCTAACACACTTGCCTAAACATAAGCACATGTTAGTTGAGATGCTTGGACATATCTCTGACTGAAACCCACTTAATCTCTTCATGGCAGTTCCCCAGCCCTCCTTGCTCCTCTGCAACTGCTTGTTTTGACATCTCATCATGCATGACAAGAGGAGTCCAGAGCTCTGCATTTGACTGAAACATCAATTATATCACTAACAAAATAAGAGTTTTGTGGTGGAGCCACAGTGCTCAGAACTTGATTTAACTGACAGTGCTGGAGTCCTACATGAATCTTATGTCTGGGGCTAAGACCTCAAGATGAGTAATACACTGCATACTGTTTTGGGATGTATTTGCACATTTCAAACCATCCTGAATGCCTACAACATTGGGTGAGAAGACAGTCCAGCTCCATGTGCTCACCAGATAAACCATCCTGAATGCATACAACATCTGTGGGTAAGAAGACAGTCCAGCTCCATGTGCTCACCAGATCTCCAATAGTGTTTCTCCACCTTCCAGCCAGGAACCAGAAACCAGTGTTGGTCCTGCAGGACACCCTCTGCTCTCCAGGAGTGACACATGAGAAAAGAGACTCCTTGTCCTCCCCCCAGTCATGCAGCAGGTTGTACTAGAGACCTCCCAAGGTCCACTCCAACCTGAATTATCCTGCAACCACAGGCTCCTGCAACAAAGCACAGATGCCACCATGTGCATGTTGTGCCCACCAGTGTGGCCTCATGTCAGGAAGGACACTGTAAGGGGCTGGTTGTTGTTCATTGCAGATAAACAGCATCTGTGCCATTTGTCCTTCTCCTCTGTGCCAGGAGGCCTTGGGGAGCTCTGCCCTGGCAGCAAAAGCCAGGTTGGCCTGGGCAGACCTGGCTGTGGAAAACCTGCCAGGGCAGGGTGGCTGGGACAGCCCATCAGCTCAGTCCAACCCTGGGCAGCCACACAGCAGGGACAGAGTGTTGTTATCTTTGGCCTCTCTCCAGCAGGTGACTGACCTTCCTGCTTCTGAACAGGGCTGGTGCCAACAAAACACAGGATCAGTATGGATGTGTGAGCCAGGCAGGTAACAGCAGTTAACCCTCAGATGAGAGAGTTGGGGCTGTTCAGTTGTAGAAGAGAAGGTTCCAGGGAGACCTTAGAGCACCTTCCAGTGCCTGAAGGGGCTACAGGAAAGCTGGGGAGGAAGTTTTGACAAGGGCAAAGAGTGACAGGACAAGGGGAAATGGCTTTAAACTGAAAGAGGGAAATTATTAGGAAGAAATTCTTTACTGTGAGGGTGAAAATGTTCACAGCCAGGTTGGATGGGGCTCTGAGCAACCTGATCTAGTGGGAGGTGTCCCTGCCCATGGCAGGGGGGTTGGAACTAGATGGTCTTTAAGGTCTTTTCCAACCCAAACCATTCTGTGATCCTATGATTCTATTACAGTCCCGTTTCCTCATCTGCTTTCTGAGGATGATGACTTTGAGCCCTGGACTGCAGCAGCACAACTATTCTGGCTCTCCAGCCCAGGATGCTTTGGCTTTCTCTGCACCCAGCTCCTCCCTTCACCACACCTCCTCAGACAATCTCCCTCTGCCCAGCTGGTCTGCCCACAGATGGACACATCTTCCCACAGGACCCTAAGTGGTGCATGAGAGGTACCAAAAGCCAAGCTCCTCCTTGTTCATGTTGGTGGTGCTTGTTAGATGGAGTGTGTGATTTCCTCCTCTTGGTCCAGGGCCACGGGGAAGGACTCTTTGTTACTCAGCCCTCTGTTTAATCATTTACACCAGGTGGCACAGACACCATGTTCTCAGGACTTGGGTACCTGGGGGGGTGTCACACTGCAGGGACTCCCAGCCAGACCACCCTGCTTCTGCCACCCCAGGCTGATCCTGGGACCCACCCTGGAGGGCTGGACTATTGGGAAGGGGTTTCAAACTGCTGCTGAAGTCCAACCATCCAGCCACAGGTCTCCCAGGTAATGCCATTCCTGTGCTTCACACTGCTTGACCCACAGCTAGTTCCTTGCCCTCTCCACCCAAGGAGACATTAACTTCTTCCCACCCACCCTGTCACACCAGCCTGGTGACCTGCTGACAAACAGAACCTCCATGTCACAATGCTGACACTCTGTGAGCCCAGAGAGGTGCCAGTGGGGATCCTGGTCACTCCCCTGGGGTCAAGAGCACTTGGGGATGTTCTCATTTCTGGTGGGTGATCCTCTGGCCTTGTGCCCTTAGGAGAGCTTGGCAGGAGGAGATTGTACCTGGTATGAGTTAGCACAGAGCAAACACCTGATGTGGCAGAGAGCAGATCCAACACTAACCCACCAGTGTTTTGTGCAGAAGCAAGAACCAGCAGCAGGGCCTGATCTTGGGGTCTCTTTGCAGCAGGGATGGCTGACATGGTTCAAGGAGCTTGGTGCGTGTCATTCACCAAACGGTCCCTTCACAGCCCCAGAGCCCCCAGCACTGCAGGCACTGTGGGAACAAGAGCATCAGTAAGACATACACAGGAAGAGAAAGAGAAATTTTGGTTGCCACTGATGGGGAGGACCTCATTTCCAATGGAACTGGGTGGATCTTCAAACCACTGAGAGGAGGATTGGGAAGGACGTGAAGAAGTGACCTCGTCCTTCCCTCTGCCCCAGGGCAGAACAAGCCTGAACCCATCCTGAGAGCTCTCAGTTTAACCTGCCCTTGGATCATCCAGGTCCACAACATCCGTTGTCCCAAACTCTGCCAACCTGTTTCCTAACCTGTAAATGGAGAAACAACTAGAACAAGTGGATCCATTGCTGGGTTATTGGAGAGGAAGAAAGTGAGGAGGGGAACCTTTGGTAGATCATAGAATCACAGAATGGTTTGGGTTGGAAAACACCTTAACAATTATCTAGTTCCAACCCCCCTGCATGGGCAGGGACACCTCCCACCAGACCAGGTTGCTCCAAGCCCCATCCAACCTGCCCTTCAACACTGCCAGGGATGGGGCAGCCACAGATTTCCTGGGCAGCCTGGGCCAGGGTCTCCCCACCCTCACACTAAAGCATTTCTTCCTGATGTCTCACCTAAATCTCCCCTCTTCCAGTTTTAATCCACAACCTGTTCCAGTGCCTCACCAGTATCTGCTGAAAAGCCAGGAGCAGGCATTGTGCAGTGTGTGCCCAGGGGTGTTTGCACCTGCTGAAGTGAGTCTGATATACCTACAACCTGCTGCCAGTGGCTTATGCAAGATGGTCCAGGTGTGCACACACGTGCATCTTTGGTGGTTCTTGTGCTCCTCTGAGCAGAAGATGGGCTTTTGCCTTGCAGAGGAGCTCCCAGGGCAGGGACTGTGACCAGGTTTCCAAGGGATACCAGGTATCTCCTTTTTTATTGTAGTTTGTAGCAAGCTTTGCTTTTTTTTATTATTCTATTGGGCATGGAAAAAGGTGGGAATCACAGGGCTGGACTTCTTAAAAGAGGTCACTGTTCATTGTAGTTTGTAGCAAGCTTTGCTCTTTTTTTTTTAATTCTAGTGGGCATGGAAAAAGGTGGGAATCCCAGGGCTGGACTTCTTAAAAGAGGTCACTGTTTGGTAGACTGAGCCAGCATCTTGCTGCAGGAAGGAGAGTGGCAAGAAGATTATTATTTGTGTCCAATACTGCAAACATAGAATCATAGGATGGTCAAGGTTGGAAAAGACCTTCAAGATCAAGTCCAACCCTCCACCCTACAGCCCCCAACCACTAAACCATCTGATGAAACACCATGTCTACCCCATTTTTTATCACCTGACACTTGTGAGCACATGATTTCAAGTACACTCCAAAAATGTTCTAAAAAGAGCAGCATTTTTGTGGCACTAATTTTGATACCCCCAAGCTTTTGAAATCTACTGCTTTGGAAGTCATCCCAAGCCTCCAAAGCTGGTCCACATGAGCCCAGGTCTCTGGTCAAGAGCAAATCTACACTTGGGCTGCATCAGTAATTCTCAGTCCTGTGCAAAATCATGCCACCAGTTTGGGCTTGAATATTCATGTTGCATCAAGGCAGGGCTCAGGCAGGCTCTGTGTGCAGCAGAGATCTCAGAGTGCCTCACAGATGCCTACCAACCCCTCCTGACCACTGCAGAGAGACATAGCAGGATTTGCCCAGGATCTCCAGGTTCTTGGTGGGATTTTCCAGTGCTCCTGATTAAACATTATGGCTTGTTCCTGTGCAAGTAAACATTCACCTTGCTTCCCACAGGTACCATTTCCTACCCAGACACAGGGAAATGGGCACCATCTCTCCAGCAGGACCTGTCAGCTTGAGCCAGTGCCTCAATGACTAGGTTAGATGTCACTAAAAGCAAGAAGAGAACGTGTCTGCAGAGAGGAGGTGGTGAGGGCTACGACACAGGTCATGGTTCAGAGTCCTTGGGGTGCTGGGGCTCATCAAGCCTGTCCCAGCTGCCTTGAAATCACAATCCAATGGGCTGCACCTCCACTGGAAAACATGGAGACCCCCAAAGTGAGGCTGAAAAACAGCTTTTTAAACACAGATTCTCTCCTGCACTGTAATAAACACTCTAACATTCATCCCAGAAACTTCCAGTTACTTAAATATGCCAAAGGAGAGGGGGGGGGAAAGCAAAGACAAGCAGGATTTTTGTCTTTAATTTGGACCTGCCAGAAGGACCAGAGCAAGTGCAGCTGGTTCAGTGTCCTATACCTTCTTATGTCCTTAATTTAGCTCTGAACTCACTGCTCCAGTCACTACTTAGAACACTAAACCTGTGTCATTAAATCATCTCCCAGCCCTCCAGGGGACAGTTAAGACTCAGGATGGCCTCTCAGCTTTGCTGTCCAATTTAGCTCTGTTTAATTCCTGTTAGCTGAGAAATATGATGAAAATGTATCCAGGAGACCAGCAATCAGCTATAGAGCTTCTATCCTTGACAGATGCATGAGCCCAACTTTCCACTGATAGTAATTGCTGAAAACTAGGATCTCATGATTTATCCAAGGCTCTTAAGAGCTTGATATCTTGCTGCTTTTCCAGCACGGAAATGCAAAGCTTACATATAAAACCTGTCTTGAAAAGTTCTGTGCAATCCAATCAGCCAGTAAATTTCTTACAGATGATATAGCACACTGATCCTAGCATAATCCAGTGTTTCATAAATGTCTTAAAAGATTAAGGCATCATTTTCTGCCCAAATGACAGAGGAGATTCACATCTCTGCAGAGTAAACACTGGCAACAGTCTTGCATAAGAGCCAGCAATATTGCTAAAATTCTCCTCTGTGCTTCCTTAGAAGGGCAATTACACAATCAGGAGGCTCCATCTACCAAAAGCAATCCTTTTCCTTCAACAAAATGCTCTGGTGTAAGAGCATAAGTGCATATGAAGTAGGAAGGAAGAGAAGGTACCTGGATTGCATCTCCTGGCAGGCCTGGGAAGAGGATTTTAACTGTTTAAGGACTCGTCCTTGCTGGCTGTTTTCTTCTGTTTGTTTCTAGCTCCAGTTTGTGGAACCACAGAATGGTTTCAGCTGGAAGGGACCTTAAAGATAACGTGCAGTTCCAATCCCCCTGCCATGGGCAGGGACACCTCCCACCAGAGGCTGCACAAGCCTCATCCAACCTGCCCTTGAACACCTCCAGGGATGGGGCTTCCACAGCCTCCCTGGGCAACCTGTTCCAGTGCCTTCCTACCCTCATAAGGAAGAGTTTCTTCCTGATGTCTGACCTAAATCTCCCCTCTTTCAGTTCAAAACCCTTAGTCCTATCACTGCCCTCTCTGATGAAAAGCCCCTCCCCAGCTTTCCTGTAGCCCCTTCAGGCACTGGAAGGTGCTCTAAGGTCTCCTTGGAACCTTCTCTTCTCCAGGCTGAACAGCCCCAACTCTCTCAGCCTGGCTCCAGAGCAGAGCTGCTCCAGCCCTCCCAGCATCTCTGGGGCCTCCTCTGGACTCACTCCAGGAGCTTCATGTCCTTCCTGCCCTGGGAGCTCCAGAACTGGACACAGTACTTCAGGGGGGGTCTCACCAGAGCAGAGCAGAGGGAAACAATCCCCTCCCTTGACTTGATGGCCACGCTTCGTTCATGTCCACAACCAGAACATGGTTGGTTTCTGGGCTGCCAGCACACACTGCCAGCTCATGTTGAGCTTCTCATCTACCATCACCCCCAACTCCTTTTCCTCAGGGTTCTTCTCAACCCATTCTCCCCCAAAACAGCTACAGGAGTATGTTTGAAGGAGTGCACAAAGGACTCATGAATCATGGGCCCCAACATCTGAAGCACTGTGCTTGCAGTCTCACATGCCCCATCCTTCTTCATAAAAGACAAGGATTGAACCTGCAAAGGAGAAGGGGTCGGAGCAATGACTGAAAGACCTGCAGGTGCAGAATTGCCAAAGAAACCTCACCTGGAGCTTTGAAGAACTAAGACACCATCCTACTCAGTCTCCACATGTCTATATGAACATATCTATATGTATATATGAACAAGTCTCTACTTGTTCTCTAGATTCTGCAGCTTCCATGGGGAGACGTTGCCCAGGATGAGATGTGGTCATGCCTGTTTCCCTCCCCTGGCTAGGAAAGGTGACTCTGCAACACCCCAACTTCTTCTCTGCATCAGTTCTGTGAACAGATACAGCCATGGCCACTTTGGCACCATCTCCTGATCAGCAGAGAGCTACAGACAGCAGCTGTTTCAGGAAAAATGACACCAAGAGCCATGGATCATGTCTAGCTATGTCCCCCTTAAAGAGGGGATGCTCAGGTTGGACATTAGGAAAAAGTTCTTTCCTGTGAGGGTGGTGAGACCCTGGCCCAGGTTGTCCAGGGAAGCTGTGGCTGCCCCATCCCTGGAAGTGTTGAAGGGCAGGTTGGATGGGGCTTGGAGCAAGCTGGTCTGGTGGGAGGTGTCCCTGCCCATGCAGGGGGGTTGGAACTGGATGATCTTTAAGGTCCCTTCCAACCCAAACCATCCTATGATTCTATACAACCATCAAATATGCTAACTAACCTGTTACGAAAGATCTCTGCTGTGTTGCTAACAAGACTGGGCTCTGACACAGTTTGCTGCCCAGAAAGACTTCTCACCCTCACTGGGGCTTCTTCTAGACTTGGTGGCCCCAGAAGAGGTTGTCCCCTGGGGAGATAAGTCCCAATCATGCAGGGGCCCTGAGGATACCCATCTGGTTTGGGGATGGGCCTTGCACCTCTGTTCTTATTGCCTCTCATGGAGCATCTGCAAGGGGAAAATAAGGGACAGAAGAGACTGGATTTAACACACACAATCTCCTCTGAGGCAGCTGAGTGAGGGATGTAATTCACTGAAGTGTTTTCCCTCAGCAGGAGAGACCTTCCTGGCTGCTGCTAATGAAATAGCAGGAAACAGCATTTTCCTGCTCAGACCTGGCAAGCAAACAGCACAGAGAGGGGGGTTTTGGCAGAGTTCCTCTAAGAGAGCAGGAGGTAACATGATAACTGGCTGAATGGGTGTTCTACCAGCTCATCCAACCCAGAACTTAGAATGGGCAACTCCAAGCCCAAGAAGGTACAGGAGAGGACCTAGCAGACTTGAGGATCTAGCAAAACATTTTCTGCAATGGACAAGCCAACCTTGGAGAAGTAGAACAATGAAACCTGGGGTTTCTTAGAGACTGAAGTGGTTTTTAAAGAGATATTTTGGAGATTTTTTTGGTGACTTCTGCTCTGGGGTAATTTGTATTTCTATTAGTGGAGGCACTGAAAGAGACTTTTCCTCTATCCAGGAACAGTTGGGCACCTCAGTACCAGAAAGACATTGAGGTGCTGGAATGTGTCCAAAGAAGGGGAATGAAGCTGGTGAAGGGCCTAGAGAACAAGAAGAGTGGCTGAGGGAAGTTGGGCTGTTTAGTCTGAAGAAAAGGAGGCTGACCTCATTGCCCTCTACAACTGCCTGGAAGGAGGTTGTAAAGAGGCAGGTGCTGGTCTCACAAGTAACTGGTGACAGAACAAGAGGAAATGGCCTCAAGCTGTGCCAGGGGAAGTTTAGACTAGACATTAGGAAGAAATTTTTCACTGAAAGGGCTGTCAGACACTGGAACAGGCTGCCCAGGGAGGTGGTGGAGTCACTATCCCTGGATGTGTTTCAAAGTCATCTAGATGTGGCACTTTTGGGACATGGCTTAGTGCTGGACTTGGTAGAGCAGTTGGACTTGATGACCTTAAAGGTCTTTTCCAACCCACGTGATTCTGTGATTCAGTGAAACATTTGCAAAGGTGGTGGAAATGTTAGTATCTTTGATGCTTCACCAGACTTGGCTGCAATGGCTCAGGGATTTGAAAGTACAGGGGGAAAGCACGTGAAGAGAAAGCAAGGCAAGGTTAGTATATCAGAAACAATATGATACTCATTAGCTACATCAGCACCTGGCCTGGCAAAGCTCTGAAAAGATGGCTCAGACATTTCAAGATGAATTTGCCTCTTGCAGGTAGCACCTTCAGGAAAAGCTGGGCACACTCTGAAAGGAGGAGGAGGGTAAACAGAAGGTGATTGTCTGACTAATTTTGGCCACGCGTTGGGGCGGGCAGGGAACAGCCTCACTGGAAGCCTGTTTCACATCCAGGCAAGAGGTTGGTTGCAGGAAAACAAGGTTTTTGTTAGAGAGCATTACCACTGGAACTAAATACCTGTTGTGCTCTGCCCACGGGGAGGCTGTGGCTTCTCTTCCCAGCAGCAACAAAGCAACCCAGCCCCACCAGCAAGACAGCCATGAATCAATAGCACTCAAAGAAGAGAGAGTACAGGAACAAGCTGATAATACTCAACTCAGAGGACAGACCTGCTTTAGGAAGCCACTTCCAAATATTCTAAAAGAAAAAAAAAAAAAAAAAAGGCTTTAAAGATCAATCAGTCTTTGCAAATGATCCCATGTGATTGAGTTTCCATGGGTCTGGGGAAGGTAACACAGTGGTTGCAGCGGGAATCACGGGCACTTCTCCATCCTGAGTCTCAGCAGGGTTAGCACGGTGCTGGGGCAGGAGAAATGTCAGAGCCTGCACCAGGCAGAAGCCAGAACACAAAGCAAACTGCTGATGTTGCAGCCAAGGGGATTGAAAAGCTGAACTGACTTAGAGCAGGTCACTTCCACAGGGCTCACAAGCTGCCTCCAAATTACCCGCTCAAGTGAGCGTTAGATAAGCAGAGTGTCTTCCTGGGCCTCCAGGGGAATCCAGACAAGAGGGTTATTCAGCAGCTGGGTGATGACTAAAACTTTCTGAGGCAGGTGGGGGATAAATCACTGCTGCAGACTCAGCTGGGGCTGTGGGGCAGGCTGGGAGGGTGTCTGAGGAGAGATGGGTGGCTGAGCCCTGTCCAGCCCCCACGTCCCTGAGCTCTTTGAGGAAGCTCCTTTCAAAAAGGGCTTTCTCTATTTTTTCACTTGGGTTTGTTTTTTCAGTTGGGTGTCTCAGTGGCTGGGACGCCCCCTCACGTAGCCACTGGCTATGTCTGTAACTCTCCCCCCTGCCTGGCAATCTCTGCCCCACCACCACCAGCAGCCCAGGGCTCCTTCGAGGCCAAAGAAAAGGGGGTTTTCCTACACCTGCTGCGAAAGTAGGTGGGCAAGGAGAGCAAGATGCTTGGGATGGAAGGGTCTGAGCAAAACACCATGGGGTCAGAGTCCCTCTGTCCCCTCTGTGACACCAGGGGAGAGAACCAGCAACACAGCAGAGATCTTTTGTAACAGGTTAGTTAGCATATTTGATGGTTGTATAGAATCACAGAATGGTTTGGGTTGGAAGGGACCTTAAAGATCATCCAGTTCCACCCCCTTGCATGGGCAGGGACACCTCCCACCAGCCCAGGTTGCTCCAAGCCCCATCCAACCTGCCCTTCAACACTTCCAGGGATGAGGCTTTCACAACCTCCCTGGGCAACCTGTGCCAGCGTCTCAACACCCTCACAGTGAATTTCCTCCTAAGGTCTAATGAGTCAGTGTAATAATCTAATAATAGTCAGTTTAAGAGACTGTTTTCTCCATATCCTTCCCTTAAGTAGCAGAAGAAAGCAATTACACCCCCCTGGGCATCTTCTTCCCCGGGCTGGTCAAACCCATCTTCCTCAGCCTTTTCTCATGTCTTGTTCTTTCCACTGGACCTGGCCCAGTTTGTTGGTCTCTCCCTTGTACTGGAAGACCCCAAACTGAACAACCACAGTGCTCCAAACAGGGGAGTCATCACTTGCCTCAACCTGCTGGCTGTGCAAGGAACCTGCAAGGCACATGCAAGACACCAACCTCCACTAAATTCAGTGACAGGGGAATCCAAATCATCTCAGAAGGTCCTGAGAGTCTGTTCTCCCTTCCTGCACCACAACTTCAGAAACCTAATCTGAGAACAAGCTGACAGGTATCTCCTGTTACTTGTCAAATATGTGGCTGCATGAGCAGCAAGAACAACCTCTTGCACCTTTGGCAGCAAGGTCATTGCAACCCAAACCATTCCATGATTCTCCATGCTGAGGATTGTCTGCAGTCACTGAGCATCTCCTGATGCCTCCAAGTCCAGCACAAGCTGCCAGGCAGCCTGCAGCTTGGCTGCTGTGTCCCCCAGGTCCCTTCTGCTGCCTGGGCACAGAGCAGGGTGTAACACATGCACAGCTTGCAGGAAGCACCAGACAGACCAAGTGTGGCCAAGCTGGTCACTCCTGCAGCCCCGTCAGGCTGGGTAGGTCAGGATCTATGGTTTTGTGGCCACGTTCTGTGCTGGGCAGACCTGCACTTCTTCCCACCATGTCCTGATCTTCTCCCCAGCTGCCAGCCCTTCATGTTTCTCTTTGCTCTAACCCTTCCTCTCTGCATGGCTTGAAGAGACCACAGGCTGCTCTGCTCCACACTGCTCCTCCAGGGACCTGCCCAAGCCAACACCACCACGGTGGCAAAGGCTGTGGTTTTAATGAGCCCCGTGGGCAAGAGCCACCATGAAAGACCATGGGTCTGCAGAGCTGCTGGAAGGAGGGAAGAAGGGAAGGAAGGAAGGAAGGACGGAAGGAGGGAAGGAAGGAAGGAAGGACGGAAGGAGGGAAGGAAGGAAGGAAGGACGGAAGGAGGGAAGGAAGGAAGGAAGGACGGAAGGAGGGAAGGAAGGAAGGAAGGACGGAAGGAGGGAAGGAAGGAAGGAAGGACGGAAGGAGGGAAGGAAGGAAGGAAGGACGGAAGGAGGGAAGGAAGGAAGGAAGGACGGAAGGAGGGAAGGAAGGAAGGAAGGACGGAAGGAGGGAAGGAAGGAAGGAAGGACGGAAGGAGGGAAGGAAGGAAGGAAGGACGGAAGGAGGGAAGGAAGGAAGGAAGGACGGAAGGAGGGAAGGAAGGAAGGAAGGACGGAAGGAGGGAAGGAAGGAAGGAAGGACGGAAGGAGGGAAGGAAGGAAGGAAGGACGGAAGGAGGGAAGGAAGGAAGGAAGGACGGAAGGAGGGAAGGAAGGAAGGAAGGACGGAAGGAGGGAAGGAAGGAAGGAAGGACGGAAGGAGGGAAGGAAGGAAGGAAGGACGGAAGGAGGGAAGGAAGGAAGGAAGGACGGAAGGAGGGAAGGAAGGAAGGAAGGACGGAAGGAGGGAAGGAAGGAAGGAAGGACGGAAGGAGGGAAGGAAGGAAGGAAGGACGGAAGGAGGGAAGGAAGGAAGGAAGGACGGAAGGAGGGAAGGAAGGAAGGAAGGACGGAAGGAGGGAAGGAAGGAAGGAAGGACGGAAGGAGGGAAGGAAGGAAGGAAGGACGGAAGGAGGGAAGGAAGGAAGGAAGGACGGAAGGAGGGAAGGAAGGAAGGAAGGACGGAAGGAGGGAAGGAAGGAAGGAAGGACGGAAGGAGGGAAGGAAGGAAGGAAGGACGGAAGGAGGGAAGGAAGGAAGGAAGGACGGAAGGAGGGAAGGAAGGAAGGAAGGACGGAAGGAGGGAAGGAAGGAAGGAAGGACGGAAGGAGGGAAGGAAGGAAGGAAGGACGGAAGGAGGGAAGGAAGGAAGGAAGGACGGAAGGAGGGAAGGAAGGAAGGAAGGACGGAAGGAGGGAAGGAAGGAAGGAAGGACGGAAGGAGGGAAGGAAGGAAGGAAGGACGGAAGGAGGGAAGGAAGGAAGGAAGGACGGAAGGAGGGAAGGAAGGAAGGAAGGACGGAAGGAGGGAAGGAAGGAAGGAAGGACGGAAGGAGGGAAGGAAGGAAGGAAGGACGGAAGGAGGGAAGGAAGGAAGGAAGGACGGAAGGAGGGAAGGAAGGAAGGAAGGACGGAAGGAGGGAAGGAAGGAAGGAAGGACGGAAGGAGGGAAGGAAGGAAGGAAGGACGGAAGGAGGGAAGGAAGGAAGGAAGGACGGAAGGAGGGAAGGAAGGAAGGAAGGACGGAAGGAGGGAAGGAAGGAAGGAAGGACGGAAGGAGGGAAGGAAGGAAGGAAGGACGGAAGGAGGGAAGGAAGGAAGGAAGGACGGAAGGAGGGAAGGAAGGAAGGAAGGACGGAAGGAGGGAAGGAAGGAAGGAAGGACGGAAGGAGGGAAGGAAGGAAGGAAGGACGGAAGGAGGGAAGGAAGGAAGGAAGGACGGAAGGAGGGAAGGAAGGAAGGAAGGACGGAAGGAGGGAAGGAAGGAAGGAAGGACGGAAGGAGGGAAGGAAGGAAGGAAGGACGGAAGGAGGGAAGGAAGGAAGGAAGGACGGAAGGAGGGAAGGAAGGAAGGAAGGACGGAAGGAGGGAAGGAAGGAAGGAAGGACGGAAGGAGGGAAGGAAGGAAGGAAGGACGGAAGGAGGGAAGGAAGGAAGGAAGGACGGAAGGAGGGAAGGAAGGAAGGAAGGACGGAAGGAGGGAAGGAAGGAAGGAAGGACGGAAGGAGGGAAGGAAGGAAGGAAGGACGGAAGGAGGGAAGGAAGGAAGGAAGGACGGAAGGAGGGAAGGAAGGAAGGAAGGACGGAAGGAGGGAAGGAAGGAAGGAAGGACGGAAGGAGGGAAGGAAGGAAGGAAGGACGGAAGGAGGGAAGGAAGGAAGGAAGGACGGAAGGAGGGAAGGAAGGAAGGAAGGACGGAAGGAGGGAAGGAAGGAAGGAAGGACGGAAGGAGGGAAGGAAGGAAGGAAGGAAGGGAAATAATCCCATTTGATGTGACCCTGCATTTGCCCTGCCCCACTCCCTCCTCGCTGCCTGGGGTGTGGTAGTTGTGGTGGGTTTGTCCTCTCGTTGGCAGGTCAGCTCTGAACTTGCTCTGCTCTCTCACCCAGCCCTGCAAAAAAATCCACATTGCCACCAGCTGAACCAGCTGCTATTGAGTGCTGAGCCCATCCCTGGGGCCCTTCTGGGTCACACAGCTGTGGGGCAGGGGTGTTCCAAGGGTAGAGGGGGAGCAGGGATACGGAACCAGCAGCGTGGCTTCAGGAGAGCAACACACATCTGGCTGCAGCAGGGAGAAGGGGATGGAGAAAAACACTTCCAGATAGAGGTTGGCTTCAGTGAACAGCATTTGACGTGGTGCCAACCCCAGAACCAGCAGATGTTGAGGGAAAACAAGCAACCCAACAACAAAAGCCCATAGGGAAGCCTTCCTGTAGTCACAGGGGGAAGTTTCACGAGGCCTCGTCCATGGGATGTTTTTTAAATGTTGTTCCTTGCTAAAAAGAGGGCAGCCAGGAGACAGGAACCTCAGCAGTTTTAGGGGACTTTGATCCAGCCAAGCTTTCAAACAGTCTTGAAACCCTTCCCATGATGTAGCCTCTGGGATGACCCACCCATGAGCAGCCTCTCTCCATCCCAAGGCTCCTCCTGTTGCCAAACTTCCCAGCTTCCAGAGAGGACAGCAGAAGGAGGCAGCAAGGAGGATTTCTGCAGAATGGATCCATCTCTCATGAATAGAGTCTCCTCCCAGCATTAAGTGGTCACCTCAGTGGTGGGAGCAGGGGGTTTTGCTTTGCCTGGTGTGTGCAACCGTATGTGCTTGGGCTCATCTACCAGGCACAGCAACACCCCCTGCTCCCACCACTGGGTCAAGCAGTAAATCAGGCTCCTGCTTGGAAGAGGAAAAGAGTTTCTGCCTAGCCAGAACTTGGTAGGCAGCATGGGAGCTGTTGCCATGGCACTGCAAAGCAGGAGCATTTCTGGGCTGATGAGGATTAAGCATCAGCTTCCTGAAGATCACCTTGCACAGGTACAGACCTCCTTCCTTCCTTCCAAGCATCTCTTTTGCTCAGTGGTTTGTGGCCAGCTCAAAGTCATGGCATAAGGATGACCCCCTCATCTCCATCCCAAGTTCTGCCCCAGTTGATTTGCAGGGGAAGCAGGGATTTGGGGAGCAATGCTGCAGAGCACCTCCACGTAATGGACACATGAAGCTTCTCAGATGACTCTGGCTGGGAGGGACTGGTGACCAGCTGCTGTTGCAGGGAGTCATGGGGTTTAAGGCACATGTGTTAAACAATCTGCCCTCTTGCAAAACCCACCACTGATTGCCCAGAACTTCCCTTTGAGCAATAACTCTGCTGTGTTGATGTGGAGATTTCCAGCAATGGAGGAACCTACTGTCCACCAGCAACCCCAGGTGGCTGGTCACAGGGGTTCACAGCCTCCACTGGTTTAAAACAGGAGGGCATCTGACTAAAAGTCTGAAGGCATGTGGCCTCTGCTGCAGATCCCTGGACATGGTTGGGTTTTCTCAGTATGGCTGGGGTGTTGTTCACCCTTTGGAACCTCTTTGCACTGACCTCATGGATTCAAACGGGAAGAAGGGAGATTTAGCTTAGATGTTAGGAGGAAATTCTTCACTGTGAGGGTGGTGAGACCCTGGCCCAGGCTGCCCAGAGAAGCTGTGGCTGCCCCATCCCTGGAGGTGTTCAAGGCCAGGTTGGATGGAGTTTGGAGCAACCTGGTCTGGTGGGAGGTGTCCCTGCCCATGCAGGGGGTGGGACTGGATGATTTTTAAGGTCCCTTCCAACCCAAACCATCCTATGAGTCCATTATTCTCTTCTGCTCTTCCCCACTGCTCTGGGCTCTGTGTCTGTTCAACCCCAGTGGTTAAGAGGAGCCATGCTCTGTTTCCAGCTCTGATCCCCTCCATTGCCCTCAAGGCCACATGTTACACAAGATCTCAGATGTTCAAACAACACAAGAGCCAGGCCCAGGCTGGGGAAGGCCAGACCAAAATCCTGCCTCTGTCAGGCAGGTGTCTCTCAAATAAATCAAAGTGAAGGTGCAGGATGGACACACAGGTCCCACGGATGCCTATATCAGGGTGTATTTTTATTAGAAGCCAACCTCACGTGCTGTCAGAGGCTCCAGTGACCCTCAGCACTCACATTTTTGGTGATCCTGTTAGTGCCAGCAGCCTGGGACCTCACCTCCAGATGTTCTGCCCTCTTGCTGGCCCATGGGTAGAGTCAGGGGGGTCTGTCCCCAGAGCATCTCATCCATCTCCAGCTTCCAGCCTGGAGACAGGCAGTTGCCTTCCATTCATGTCCAGCCTGCAGCTCGCTCTCCCCAGGAGCACAGGATCCCTGGGGACACTTTGGGCATCTCCTGTGCTGGAGATATGTGGGCAGGGAGGGGAAGCCTGGGTCTGCCTTGTCCTCAAGTCCAAGCCCCAGGCAAGCAGGTTGTTGAATCCCTGTGATAACCCTCCACAAGTGCCAATGCACCCAAACCCCATCAAGAGGCTTTTTCATGACCTCAGTGACCTACCAGCTGGAGATCTTTCCCCCAGTTTCCATCTCACACATCTCCATGGCTATTTCATCCCTGCTCTGGTTATCTCACCAACCCTGTTTTCTGACTGAAGCTGAAGCTAATCCCCAGAGCTCAGTGCCATCAGAGAAGCCACTTTGCCTTGCACCTCCAATTCCATAGGATCACAGAATCATAGAATGGTTTGGGTTGGAAGGGGTTTTAAGGATCATCTAGTTCCAACCCCCTGCATGGGCAGGGACACCTCCCACTAGACCAGGTTGCTCCAAGCCCCATCCAACCTGCCCTTCAACACTGCCAGGGATGGGGCAGCCACAGCTTCCCTGGGCAACATGGGCCAGGGTCTCACCACCCTTACAGGAAAGAATTTATTCTTAATGGCTTACTTAAATCTCCCCTCTTCCAGTTTTGATCCATCACCCCTTGTCCTCTCACTACATACACTGGTAAAAAGCCCCTCCCCAGCTTTCCTGGAGCCCCTTCAGTCACTGGAAGGTGCTTTAAGGTCTCCCTGGAGCCTTCTCTTCTCCAGGCTGAACACCCCAGCTCTCTCAGCCTGTTCATGGACATCTTTGATAAGCCAGCTCCTGCCAGGTGGGCCCCTACAGGATCCCTGATCCATGGGGGAGCAGCAGGGATGATCCACGTGATGCCGGAGCTGCAGCCGGATCTCCAGAGGAGCAGGGGAGGGAGAAGGTAACGTGTGAGATCTGACAGGCTCATAACAACCCCAGCTGGCTGGCACACACACCAAGCCCAAAACACCCCAGGCCACCCCCCTCCCACCCTCCTGATACCATCACACCCCTCTGTGTTTAATTAAAAAGGGATTAAAGGCGGCTGGAAGGACGTGGGTGAGGGCTGAGGTCAGGGGGTGCCTTGCCAGCCTCTGCAAGCAGCTACTGCTGGGACAGGGGGCTGTCTGCTGCTGAAACCAACTGCTCCCAGAAGAAGGCAGGTCTAAGCTGGGACCGAGGCAACGTATCCGGGCAGCTTGTCTCTTGGAGAGCTGGTGGGGCAGGGAGGGGATCAGGGCTGGAGGAGGGAAACACCAGCTGGAGAGAGAGGAACGGTGGTGGCAATTCCTCCCAGGCCTCCCTACTGTCCCACTGACCCTGCCCAGGGGTTGTGTTTGGCTGTGTCTCCTTGGAGAGCTCACACCCTGTGACAAGCCACCTACAAGCATCCCAGCCCTGGCAGGGAGGCTGGGCTCGGGCAAGCAGCTCTGTCGCAAGAGTTCAGGCCGTTCCAGCCCCCCTCTCTGCTTCCCAAAATATGAATGTTTTCACCAGGGCAGAGCTCAGAGCCTTTTTCCAGCGAGGCAAGTAGGTCCTTCCCACATCCAGCCTCACAAAAAAAGCCTGGGCAATGTGTCTGTGGATGAGGCTCAGTGCCAAGGAGTCCCCCCATCTTACCTGGCTGGAGGAGCCATGGTCAGAGATGGCTGGAAGTCACCTCCACACAGGGGTTAACCCGGGGATTAAAGCCTCAGTGTTCATGAGTCTCACCTTCAAGGGGGACACTTATTCACAAGAAGGTGGATAAAACCTTAGCTAACTCTGAGATCATCCCTACTCTGTGAAGAGCAGAGTCAACAGCCTACATGGGCAGCTCCCACGTGGAGAGAAGCAGAGGGCAGAGCTCAGCAGG
>NW_009951940.1:602977-605673 GCF_000747805.2 Chaetura pelagica
GCATACCTCGGCAGGAAGGGTAGGGGCAAGGAGAGGGCCTGTGACAGCTGGAATTTGCTAGCATAGAAATGAGGATATGGGTCCAGGTCTGAAACCCACCCCTGAGTGATGGGACACACTCTGTGGTGGCAGGAGAAGAGATGTCTCAGGCTGGTGGGTGGACTTTACTGGTGGATGCATCAATGCACCCACTGGGAGTCCTTGGCCTCTTGGCTTGTGTCACTGCATGGAGACCTAAGCTGCAGGGGGGAAGTTGGTCCCTCAGCAGCAGCTTGATGCCCCACTCAAGCCTATACCATGGGGCCAGGGAGGGCAGGGGAGTCCATAGCATGTAAGTGCTCCCCTTTTCACCAAAATCAGTCTCACATCTCCTGAAGCACTTCAGTTCAGCCCCAAACCCACCTCTTCCAGGGTGTCTTGGCCATAACAAGCCTGAAGAGCTCCCAGAAGTTCCTCATGGCCTTTTTAGCCCCTTCTATGAGTTTCATTGCCTTCCCCTTCTCGTCTGACCTCCATAGCCTAAGAGAGCCCTGCTCCTCTCCGAGCAGGATCTGACCTCTCTTTGTAGACATTTCTAAATGCTCCCAGTCCCAGTAGCCTCAGTAATTGCTGTTGTCCCCAAACCAACCCATCACCCTGTCACCCAGCCTTGGAAAGTTCCCTCCCTCCTTCCTTTGCACTTGCCAGAGACCTGCTGATTCATCCACTCTCTGCCTCGGGCAACCCACGCAGCCACTGATGATTGAGTTACTTAACAACTAAGCAGAGCTTTAAATCTTTGCAGCACTTAACATGTATTGACTAATTAATCCCAGCACCTATCTGAGGTAGGTTGGTTCAGTCTTGCGTGCAGCTCCCGAACATGCCCGTGGCTGCCTCGTGGGTCAAAGGGAGAGGCAGTTCAGTGGAGGTGACAGGAGGTCCCCCAACCCCACTGCCCACACCTCCCAGGTGAGACCCTGCCCCTCTGGCATTTCAGAAGTCACTGGGCCCAGGGAACCATGTCCCCAGCCCCAGGGCTCTTGCCAAGCTTGGCCCTGAATGGGCTTTTCTCCTGCATCTTCTCTGGCTGCTCCT
This sequence comes from Chaetura pelagica, assembly GCF_000747805.2. Lineage (NCBI taxonomy): Eukaryota > Metazoa > Chordata > Aves > Apodiformes > Apodidae > Chaetura > Chaetura pelagica. The sequence continues at coordinate 604,055 of NW_009951940.1, forward strand.
GTCCCACCACCAGTGGGACAACCTCCACATCCAACAGCTGAAGACAACTTGCTTGGACAAGCAACAAGTTCCCTGAGGCTCTGCCAGACCTAGAGCCCAGGTGGGGAAAAACCTTCCCCTGGGGTCCTGCTGGCAGCCCTGCCACCACGGGAGAAGAAACCTGGCCTTCAGGAAGGTGACAGGAGAGCACAGCACTCTGCACCCCACTGAGTGCCACCCACAGGGAGCCAGGCTTTCCCCACAGCCCAACGTGTTGAGCCTCTTTCTACAGGTTGTCTCAGCCACATCAAATCTTCCAGCCCAGCCTCAGCTGTCAGCAGGGAAGGGAGGAGGCCAGGCATGGGAGGCAAGGAACCTGCTCCCAGCGTGGATGAGCTGCACAGGAGGGATGTTCAGGCTGGGGAGATGCAGGAATGCACCCAAGGCTGAGCAGGGAAGTCAGTATCCTGGTGGCTGTGGGATTCAGGAGAGGGAAAGGGAGGAGGTTTGCTGTAGCTAAAGCTATGGGTAGAGACTCAGAGAGCTGTGCTGGGTTCCCAGACACAGAAGGCTTGGGACCTGATCCTGAGCAAATCACCTAACTGTTCCCTTTTTCCTCCAACTCAGCCACTTACCACCCAGCCAGGACTAAAGGAAAATGCCACATCCTCATAGCACAGAGGTTCCCAACCATTAGCTGAGCCCAAGGCAGACATTAAGACTTCTGGCCATGCCATGGTCTTCTTGCACTAAGGAGCACAGGATCCCCCCCAGCACAGGGACAGAGACCCCAGGGGCACCTGAGGCTGTTTGACTCCCTGCCACCAAAAGGTTTCAGCCCATCTTTGTCCTCCCAGCTGCTCCTGCCCTTTCCCAACCCAGGGCTCCAGCACAGTGACAACCCCCCCTCTCTGACAGGCAGGTGATGAGGCTTGAGAAGTGCTTGATGCTGGAGGACCTGGCAGCAGAAAGGGCACTTTGTCAACCCAGCGAGTCGTGAAGCACAGTGGGAAGAGAAGCTTCCCTCTGAACAGCCTTGCTCAGGAAAGCCAGGACCAGCAGAGTCAGGATCTGCTCAAACCATGTGGTGGCTTTCACAGCAAGGCTTGAGTCAAACAGCATCTGCCTGCATGTTATAAAGACATCTTGGACAGGGAACTGCTTGAAAGAGTCCAGGGCAGAGCCACAGAGATGGTGAAGGGAGTGGAACATCTCCCTGATGAGGAAAGGCTGAGGGAGCTGGGGCTCTGTGAATATCAGAAAAACCTTCTTTCCTGTGAGAGTGACAGAGCCCTGGGCCAGGCTGCCCAGAGAGGCTGTGGAGTCTCCTTCTCTGGAGACATTCAAACCCACCTGGACACGTTCCTGTGTGATGTGCTCTGGGTGACCCTGCTCTGGCAGGGGAGTTGGACTGGGTGATCTTTCCAGGTCCCTTCCAACCCCTGAGATTCTGTGATTCTGTGATCTTTGCTGCTCATAATGGTCCCCTTCATGTGCCCTCCACCTCGTGCTGCTCAGGAGGGGGTCCCTGCATTTACCATTTGTCTGATGTTTAACAGCACCAAAAGGAGAAGAGAAACTTCCTCTCCCTGTGAAATTCACCCCAGAAAATCCTGAGTTGCAAAGCAAAGCAAAGCAAA
>NW_009951940.1:605762-608202 GCF_000747805.2 Chaetura pelagica
TTTTTTTTTTAATTTTCCCCCCCCCCCCCCCCCCCACTTTGCACGAATATATGCTGATCTCATTCATCCTGGGAAAAAAAAGCACGGGGTGTTCTGGTCCCGGCTCTACCTGCCAAGCTGCAATAACACCCTGTGACAGAGGGGAACCAAGTTGTGAGCAAAGCTCTGCAGTGGCTGCTGCCGGGCGGTTCATCCCTCCTTGTGCCAGAGATACCGGCTCCTCCACCTGCCATTCCCGAGAGAGATGAAGGGTAAGTGGGCTCCAGACACCCTCAGCTTGCAGCCAGGGCAGGATCAGCTCAGGTTTTGCAGAAAAAGCCGTGTGGATGGAGCAGGTTGCTGGGAGCTGCGGTACCCGGCAGGGCTCAGCAAACACCGGATCCACAGGGAGGAATAAATAGCTCCTGGTGGCTGTTTTAAACCAGCAGCAAAAAGGCTGCAAGAGCCCCGAGATGCTCGGGGGGAGGCAGGAACCTCCCCCCTGCTCGGATGCTTGAGGGGGGGTTTGTTCATCCCCACCTGGGGTTTGCAGCATCTCTGGGTGCTGGGGAGGGAGAGAGGGGCTCTGTTCGAGCAGCTGAAGGGGGGTTGTGGGGTGGGGGGTGGGCTCTTTTTCTGGGCAACTGGTGACAAGGCAGGAGGGCACGGGCTGAAGCTGCTCCAGGGGAGGTTGAGGTTGGGTATCAGGAAGCAGAAAGGGTGATCAGACTGTTGGGATGGACTTCCCAGGGAAGTGGTGGAGGCAGCATCCCTGGAGGTGTGCAAGGAAAGGCTGGAGGTGGCACTTAGTGCCATGGTCTGGCTGATGTGGTGGTGTTGGTCATAGGCTGGGCTTGACGGTCTTAAAGGTCTTTTCCAGCCTGGGTGACTCTGTGACTGGGTGGCTCTGTGAGCTGCAGGACCCCGGGCATCCCCCCGGGGGATGCAGCTCCCGGCCCGCATCCACTGCCTCCCCCCGCAGCGCTTCCCTGGGAAAGGACGGGAAGAGGAGACGCTGCGGGAGCTGCTGGAGGCAGAATGTGGAGATGAAAGGAGGTAGCTGAGAAGAAAAGATACCGCAGCAGCCCCGCAGCTTCAGGGTGATGAATATTGCGGGTCTGGCTGCTGCAGGAAATACCCCCTCTGTGAACAGAGCAATTCTGCGGGTTCTGCTGCAGCTTCTTTTGGTCTGGGTTAGCTGGGGAAGAGGATGTTTGCTGGTAGGGAGAGGAGGCAGCCTGGGAGGCTGGGGAAGATGCAGAATTACCAGACCTGGCTGGTGCTTGGGAATTGTATAATCATGTGAAGGCAGGGGGGGAAAAGACAGTTCAGTGTTCCTTACCTCCCAGGAGGGGAGAGATCCAAGCTTAGAGAGCTCCTCCTCTCCATTTAAAATAATAAAAAAATAAAAATAGCTCCATTTTTTTCAAGAGCCTGTTCTGCAGAGCCCAGACACCAGGATGATGGGCACTGCTGACACCAGCTGCCTTGCCTGCCACCTGAATGCCAGGCCTTTCCAGAGATGCTGCTCGTGCCAGGAAGCAGCTCAGAGGCAAGGGGAGCTTTGGAGCACCCCAGTTCTGTGTGTGGTTGCAGGTGCATGTCTGTGTGTGTGGTGGGGGGGAAGGAGGGATGAAGAGCTGGTTGCCCCCCCAGTCTGACCCTGAACCACTGGTGGGTGTCACAGCAGAGCCTGTTAGACATGATGGTCCCTCCTGGTGCTTTTCAGAGCTCAGGGGGCTCGGGCACCTTTTATTTTAGTGCCTGTTTCTCAGAAGCTGGTGACAAACACTCAGTGCTACCAGGGGGGCTGCCTGGATGCAGCGGGGACAGGAGGTCTGAGCTGACAGGCAGCTCCAGCTGGGGTGGTGAACAGACAATGCCCAGCAAGGCGAGTTGGCAGAGTTGATTTGGACAGACTGGAGCTCAGGAAGGAGGGTGAATAGCAGTGAATCCTCCTGGAGAGGAGGTGAGAGGGGGGAATCAAAAGGGAGACGAGGCATTTAGGTGTGCTGGGACGTTCCCAGGGTGTGGTGGGGGGCAAAGGGCAGGTCAGTGCACACACCTTCATGGGCACCTGAGGGCTGGGGCTGCTCCCCATGCTAACTCAGGGGTGGTTGTGCTCACCAGAGAGCACACAAAGCCAGGAATAAGAAACTGGAGAGATTTCTCACATTTGCAAGAAAAGGGACTTTTGCTCATTCCCTGCTTCACCATTCAGCTTTAGGGTTGCAAACTCTGCTTTGGTGCCTCTTCCAGAGGGGGAAGAGCAGTGCCTTGGAAGGTTGGCTTTCTAAAAGCAGTAATACAAGGAACCTAAAGGACAACCTTCCCCCTGCAGAACTTGTTCTAAATGCCCAGTGGCTGCTTCAGGACTGATGGTAACCAAATGATTCAGCAATCTAAGGAGGCTTCTTCTGCAGGACTCTGCCATGGATTGTTACTTCATTTCCTTTCCCTA
>NW_009951940.1:608226-614264 GCF_000747805.2 Chaetura pelagica
TACAGTTTTTGCACCAAATTTCTGGTCAGTGGTATTTTGTTTAGTGGTGTCGAGGACAAAGGACCCTCTGTACTGAGCAACCATATGAAAACATGCCCATTAAACCTCACCCTGTGAAACCACAGGGTTGCCTGCTGGAGGATTTGGTGGCAGTTGTGCTGATGTTTCTAGTCTTGATTATGATTCAAGAAGATGATCCAAGGGCTGGAGCAGCTCTCCTATGAAGACAGGCTGGGAGAGTTGGGGCTATTCAGCTTGGAGAAGAGAAGGCTCCAGGGAGACCTTAGAGCACCTTCCAGTGCCTGAAGGGGCTCCAGGAAAGCTGGGGAGGGACTTCTGACATGAGCTTGTAGTGAAAGGACAAGGGGTAATGGATTAAAACTGGAAGAGGGGAGATTTAGATTAGACATTAGGAGGAAATTCTTCCCTGTGAGGGTGGTGAGACACTGGCCCAGGTTGCCCAGGGAAGCTGTGGCTGCCCCATCCCTGGAGGTGTTCAAGGGCAGGTTGGATGGGGCTTGGAGCAACCTGGTCTGGTGGGAGGTGTCCCTGCCCATGCAGGGGGTTGGAACTAGATGATCTTCTAGGTCAACCAAACCATTCTATGATTCCATGATTACAGGAAGTCAGCATAGAACAACGTGGAAAGGCTGGAGGTCTGGTGGCAGGAGAGCAAGAATGGTGCATGAGGAAAGGCTCACAGATCTCTGGCTTGCAGGAGATCATCCAGTAGCCTTCACCTATGAGAGAAAAGGAGACAGAATGAGGGCTGTCCCTCAACTGCTTGTTGATAGTTTTTCAAGCAAGGCATGAAGGAGACTCCAGCTAACAACTCATCATTCATGTAATTTTTTTTCCTCCAGCACCTAATGCTGATTCATAAGCTGGAGCACCAGGAATCCCTTCATCTGCATGGTCACTGCCCTGCCTGGCAGGGATTAGAAACCCAGCTCTCCATTGGTGAGGCCACACCTTCAATCCTGTGCTCAGTTCTGGGTCCCCACTACAGGAAAGACATTGAGATGCTGGAACGTGTCCAAAGAAGGGAAACAGAGCTGGTGAAGCGTCTGGAGCTCAAGTCTTATGAGGAATATCTGAGGGAACTGGAGGTGTTTAGCCTGGAGAAAAGGAGAATAAGGAGAGAGATGAGAGACCTTCTCACTCTCTACCTGAAAGGAGTTGTAATGAGGTGGGGGTTGGACTTTTCTCCCAAGTAACAAGCAGCAGAACCAGAGGAAATGGCCTTAAGTTGTGCCAGAGGAGGTTCAGATATTAGAAAGAAATTCCTTCACTGAAGGGGTAATTAAGAACTGGAACAGGCTGCCCAGGGAGGTGGTTGATTCCCCATCCCTGGAGGTGTTTAAAAGACCTGTAAATGTGGTGCTTAAGAGCACGGTTTAAGAACTGGACTTGTTAGAGTTGGGTTAATGGTTGGTAGAGTCAGGTTACGGTTGGACTCGATGATCTTAAAGCTCTTTCCCAACCAGAATGATTCAGTGATTCTGTGATCTGCTGTGTCCCTTCCCACTGTGGAGGGACCAAGCACCACTAGCAAATTGCTCTTGGCCAAGCTGGGCTGACACCCACAGTGTGCTGAGCCATGTGCCAGCACCAGCAGCTCTGGGAAGATGGATCCAGGCTCAGGACTAGATGAGGGCAAAGATCTCCAACATCCCCAAGTGAGGGGGATTAGATCACACTCAAAGCAAACACCTTGCTGGCAGCTGCAAGCACATGGTGAAGCAACCACGCAGAGCAACCACACAGCCTGCAGCTCAGTACACAAACACTGACCTGAACAGCAGCCAGATCTTTTTTTTTAATGAGAATGCACCGTTCTTAAGCAATTTTCCAGCACATCCCAAGCAAACAAGTTTTCCTTCAGCAGGGCAGTATCTACCATCTCCTACCAGTTGGGTTTTTTTTACTAATTCTAAGGAGTGGGAGGGCTCTCATGTATCACTTGGTGTCTCTCTGCTGGTGAGCACTCAGTCTGAGGACCAAAATCCAGCAGGAAACCAGTGCAGATTCCACTGACTGCATTAACTTAGAATCATAGAATGTCTTGAGTTGGAAGGGACCTCTCAAGGTCACCTAGTCCAACCCCTCAACAACAAGCAGGGACATCTCACACTAGATCAGGTTGCTCAGAGCCCCATCAAGCCTGACCCTGAATGTCTCCACGGTTGGGGCCCCCACCACCTCTCTGGGCAACCTGTCACCAGCTCTGCCAAAGTCAGACAAGATCCCATCTTTCCACAGAAGTCTGAGGTGTCTGGCTTAGGTGCTGCTCTGATAACATGTTCTTCCTCTTCCCATCACCACAACAGCCTTCCCAGGAAAGGCACATTGACTCTTCCCAGTTTTCATGCAGTGGCTTGCACTGCAGAAGTGTGATTGGTCCTTCAACGATGGCACAAGTTACGGGTGCCTGAGATATTTTGCTAAATCAACTGGATTCTCGGTGGTAAAAAAGAGATGTGGAGGGAAAATGGGCAGTGTGTGTAAAGTCATGGGCACAGGTGACATCCCACATGTTCCTGACCCAACACAGCCTGTGCTCACCCTGACCTGGACTTTGAGCTACGGTGAAAACAGGGCAGGGGGTTAAGCCCTTATTTGGCCCAATTCATCAACTTCTACCACACAGCAGCACCTGAGGGCAGCCAAGATGTATCACCAGAGACACTCATTGTACTTCTTGGTTAGTGGCGAGTGATGGACACGTGCTATTTGTTCCTAATTAAGAGAATGTCTCTTCCCAGGTGGGAGAGCTGGAGGGATGTTTCTAGGGGAGCAGCTCTGCTCCTTCCCAGACACCCCTCTTAGATCCAAGCTTGCAATCTCATCAGGTCCGTCATTGTTGCATGCAGGATGGATGGGGAAGCAAAAGCAGCACTGCTTCTCCCACTGTTCTGCCCCTTGGTACCCAGTGCAGTGGCCTGATTTGAAGTGGAAAGTCTGTATTTATTCCAGACAGTCTAACAAAAATTTCCCATGTTGTCTCATTCAGTAGAAAATAGAATCACAGAACCTCATATTCAGAAACTCATATTCTAGTTCTTGCCTTGATCAAATTTGATCCCCCTGAAGTGTCCATTCATTTAAACCTAACAGAATAAAAGGACTAGGGGATATAAAAACTGAGTTCCAAAGGAATAAACAAATAAAAATTAGTGGAAATGGAGTATTTTCCTTTATCTGCAGTGCAACTCCCTAAATAATGCTTGGAAGTGGCAAATCCCTAGGGAAAAGTGTTTCATCACACAGTTTTACAAGGAAGAGAAGCAGCAAATCCTTTAGTTATGCAAAGGTGGGTTGAGCCCTGTCCCTGTGCAATGCTGGATGCAGACTGAGGAACCTGCCAGGTCTCCTGTATGTGTCCTGCCAGACCCATTTCAGGGCATTTGACATAATTCTTAGCTAATTATCAGGCACAGGAGCAGGTTCTGGTTGGGATCGTGACTGTGTCATTAGCTGGGACATTGAGGAAATACCTGTTAGGAGAGAGAAAGGATGAGGCAGGTTCTTCTGGAACATAAGGGGAGACCTTATAGCAGCCTTCCAAAACCTAAAGGGGGCCTATAGGGAAGATGGGGAGGGGCTTTTCACCAGAGAGGGCAGTGACAGGACAAGGGGGAATGGTTTTAAACTGGAAAAGGGGAGATTCAGGTTAGACATCAAGAATAAATTCTTCCCCATGAGGATAGGAAGGCACTGGAATAGGTTGCACAGGGAGGCTGTGGAAGCCCCATCCCTGGAGGTGTTCAAGGGTAGGTTGGATGAGGCTTCTGCAGCCTGGTCTGGTGGGAGATGTCCCTGCTCATGGCAGGGAGGTTGGAACATGATGATCTTTAAGGTCCCTTCCAACCTTAACCATTCTATGCCTCCATGATTCCCAGCTTGTAGTCCATGGCCCACTCATCATGCCAGAGGATTCACTGTGCCCTGGCAGGGAGGAGAGGGTGTTTCAGATAATAATTCCCACATGCAGAAGCCGACAGAGAGAACAATGATAAACACACAAAGAAAAACCCAGCTTAGCTTTGCTTCAGTGACCTGTGAACACCCCAGCAGTGCTGCTGCACACAGGGGATTTACACACTTCAGTCCAAAGATTAAGTGGCAGCGGAAGTGAAAAAAACATTGGCAAGTGCCAAAACATGATGCACTTCTTGTCTGGACATCTGAATTTCCCCCCTTCGTGAGCTGCATGAGCAGTCTGCTTTTGGGAAGCTTTGGCAGGAATGGCAGAGAGGCTGGATGCTCTTGGCATCCCTTTTGACAAGTCTATTGTGTGGATGGGTTCACAGAGCCACACTGGGGCCTGAGGAGAACAGTGGCCCCTCTTCTGCAGCCAGGCAAGAGCTGTGGGTCTCCACACGTCGTGTGGCACCAGCTCCAGCCTCCAGCACAACACCCCGTGAGCGATGGCGCTGGGACCACGTTGCCTCTTTGTATGGAGCCTGGGCAGGCACATCCAGGTCACTTGCTCCAGACAGCATTCACGACCTGTGTTCTTGCCATCTTTCAGCTGCCCAGAGGGGAGCTCAGTGCCTTGGCAGAAGCCCTGACTCTGTCTCCAGGGTCCCTGGAGTATGGCCGGAGTGTGTGGCAGCTCAGGCACTTGGGAAGAGGCCACCACATCCTGCTTGGATGTGATCTGCCTCACATCACGGGTCATTTAGGCACTCAGCTTATTCTTCACTGGCTGAAGGGAGATCCAAGAACAGGATTTAGCTGTAGCTCACCCTCCTCTTTCTTCTCCTCCATCCTCTAGGATGAATAAATGCAAAAGAGAATCGAGGTCATCCAGGGCCACAGCAAGCCCATGGTAACCTTTCTCAGGAGCCATGGTGGAGTCCGGTATCCAAGCTCTGGGAAGTACTGGGAAATGGATAATTGAGCAGGAAAGGCCAGATTTTGGTAACTGTGAAAAGGAGAGGAACACCTCAGCCACAAAGACAAGCTGAGAGAGTTGGGGCTGTTCAGCCTGGAAAGAAGGCGGCTCCAGGGAGACCTTAGAGCACCTTTCAGTGCTTGAAGGGGCTCCAGGAAAGCTGGGGAAGGGCTGTTTACAAGGACATGGAGTGATAGGACAAGGGGCAATGGCCTTAAACTGGAGCCGGGTAGATTCAGATTGGGTATCAGGAAGTTCTTCCTGATACAATGAGGGTGGTGAAGCACTGGAACAGGTTGCCCATAGAGAAGTGGTGGAGGCCCCACCAATGGAAACATTCAAGGTCAGGTTTGACCAGGCTCTGAGCAACTTAATCTAGTTTAAAAGGTCCCTGTGCACTGTAGGGGGGGTTGGAATAGATTTAAAAGTCCCAACAAACCCCCCACATTCTATGATCCCATGACTCTGTGACTTCACCAGTGCCACAGAGAGAAAAGGGAGGGTTTCCCTCTGCTTCCAGGCTTTGCACACTAAGGTGCACAGGTGGCAGACTGGAAGATGAAAGGCTGTGCCACAGTTCTTGTGAGGCTAACAGGGGGAAACTGCACTGGAGAAAGCACAATGGCTTGAGGAGGACTTCCACACTCACAGAGCCAGTCACCTCTGTGCACACGCTGCCTGTGCTTCCTCCCATGGCATTTCATTAGATGCCCTCCTAAAGAAAGACAGTCTGACAGTCCCATCTTCTGGCAGCTCTTCCATTTTGGTTCTGAGGCCAGCTGTCCATCTCAAAAAAAAAAAAGCCTTTTCTCTGCCAGATGAGAGAGAGAACTGAAAGTGCAGGATCAGCAGCAAAAGATGAAGTTGCTGCAAGCAAATCTGACACCCTCTCAACATCCCGGAGACAGGAAACCCAGTTTGTTTGGTTTCACTGAACCCAATCAATGAAACACTGTGGGACAACACGTTCCTGCTGCCACCCTGCAGGCTCATGGGGCTGCCTGATGCCAGCAGCAGGTTGGAGTCAGCCCAGCTGCCAACACACAGCTAACACCCACTGACACACACACTGACACCCACTTTCTCCTCCAGTGAGATCCCACGTCCTCCTTGCAGGCTTGTTTTGGTTTTCAGTAGG
>NW_009951940.1:614376-630868 GCF_000747805.2 Chaetura pelagica
AGGGAAAGGCCAGGTCAGAGCAATCATCCCAGGTGATGGGACATCCCATGGATGTCTTATTCTTATCTAAAGCTCAGGCTGCATAAAACAAGGTTTGATAGCCCCTCCTTTTCTCCCTAAATCTTCTAACAACACAGTGGACCTCACAATGTGTCATCTGCCAGGCAGGCACAGCTCCTGGGTGCCACCTCACACCTCTCTTTCCAGGTCCATGCATTTGGGCTGCAGTTAGACCTTCTGCATTTCTTCAGGCCAAGCTTCTCCAGCCCTGCAGGTTACATCTGCCTTCCTCTGTTGCTGAGGTACCTTCCATGGGCCCTGATCACATTTCACTCTTGCTCCTTTACTACCATAGAGATTTTTTTTCTCCCAATCTCTGCCTTTTTGTCATGCTTCCCAGTCTGTATCCCTCCCTCCACTTCCCTCCCTTCCCGTAACATCAAACTCAGGGGTTCACTCTCAAAGCCCTGTGATTTCCCTGGCCACAGTGATGTCCCCTAACGACAACCCCCCAATCTCCTCATACCTTCTACCCCGTGGCTTTGGAAGGGCTCCTCAGAAACACCCACAAACCAACATCAAGACAGCCCCTCACCACCAGTCCCTGACAGAAACCCACCTTTGTTGCCAGTACCATGCTCAGGTTGCCACACAACATTCTGACAAACACCCCTTCCCTTCCCACGTTCCCCTGTTTGGCAGAGCCCACCAATTTTCCTATGTCTCAATCTTGGAAAGGCAAACCTAAGTGTTTGTTGCAAGGCCCAGCTTAGCCCAGCTGCAGCTTCTCCTCCTATGGCAACAGAAACCAGGAATAATAACAGCAAGGTGGTGACTCATTAAAACCAATAACCTCAGTCATTAGGCTTACTTAACTTTTCCAATTGTGTAAACAACTGGAAAACAAACAAACAAACAAACTCAAGATATGACAGTTTTCCCGTATTTTTTACTTTCCCATTTTCTTAACACAGAAATTGTTAGTATTGGGCACTTGTCTCAGCCAAATTTCCTCTCCACACAACAGCAAATTCCTAGTGAGGAGAAACGTTTGCTTTGCCCACCTTCTCTTAGTGCTAAAGACTCTCCCAGCCCCTCTTTGCCCAGCTGCAGCCTTGCCTTGGTGCTGACACTGTTCCAGCTGCTGTTGCTATAGGAAGAAAAAAAAACAAAACCCAAAGGCAGAATTGTCCAAGTTCTGAGTTCCTGAGAAATCTGTATCAATCACCAGGGATAGAATCTGGATGCAAATTTGTCTCCAGATCTGATGTTCAGCGGGTGCATCTCTGCCACCCCCCACTGCACTCAGCTGCTGCTGAAGTTGTAACCCAGGTCCAGCCTCTTCTCTGCTGCCCCTGCTCCATGTTCCTCTTGAAATAACCCCGACCTGCCCATTGCCTCTGGCTGGAGGCAGAGAAGGAGGCATGGACCAAGACAAAAGCTGCCATGGGGATGAAGAGAGGGTGTTTGTGGGACAAGGAGCACTTGGAAGAGTCTCCTGAAGGACTGAAGGGGGCAAGTGAGGCCAAGAGACTGGGACAAGGTGGCTGGTGAGGTAAGGAGTCCTGATGGAAGAGGTTAGAACAGAGGAGACAAGGAGTGAGGGAAGGCTGAACACCTCTCCTATGGAGACAGGCTGAGAGAGTTGGGGCTGTTCAGCCTGGAGAAGAGAAGGCTCCAGGGACACCTTGGAGCACCTTCCAGTGCCTGAAGGGGCTCCAGAAAAGCTGGGGAGGGGCTTTTGACAAGGGCAGAGAGTGAGAGGACAAGGGGGAATGGATCAAAACCAGAAGAGGGGAGATTTAGGTCAGACATTAGGAAGAAATTCTTTAGTGTGAGAGTGGTGAGACACTGGCCCAGGTTGCCCAGAGAAGCTGTGGCTGCCCCATCCCTGGAGGTGTTCAAGGGCAGGCTGGATGGGGCTTGGAGCAACCTGGTCTGGTGGGAGGTGTCCCTGCCCATGCAGGGGGTTGGAACTGGATGATCTTTAAGGTCCCTTCGAACCCAAACCATTCTGTGATTCTAAATGAGACAACTGGGCTAAAACGGGGACAAAGAGACTAAACCAGAAGGAGAGGTGGGCATTGGATCCCTAGGCCTCACTCCCCGTCCCTGTCCTTCTCCCTGCATTCTGAGAACACCAAGACCTTGTGTTCAACTTTTGTCTTTTTTTTTTAAATGGCAAAAGATTTCAGCTCCCTGCAGCTCCCAGGGAGACTGACAGCAGAAGTGGGTGCTGAACCAGTGCTGGCCTGGAAATGGTTGCTGAGACCCCGGGGGGGAAACTGCTCTGATGCCCTGATGCCAGCACTGAGGAAGCTTTAGTGTAGACAAGATCTCAAGAACTTGACCTCCAGGCTTTCAAAGCTGCCCCATAATCTTCACCCCCTGCAAAAAAAATAACACAATGAGTGCAATTACAGTGTTAAAAATGGAAAGTGCTTATGGAGAGAGATCAGCTTGCTTTGTTCTGCAGTTTTAGGTCCTGCAGCTCCTTTCGATGTAAATGTGTGAAATTACACATTTATGGCAAGATTCAAAAGTAGCCATGGCAACATGATTATCAAACAGTTGCCTATGGAAGTGTAAATCCATACAGGTTTCTGGCTGGGAAGATGAAACTGCCCAGGGACAGGACTCAATATACACCAAACCCAGGCTCTCTCCATGTCCAAAAGGAATCAGCTCTGGCTTCTGTGCCTGGGAAAAATCTCATCTCTTTGCATTCAAAAATGGTCTCCATGCAGCTGGGCCCACCACCCAGCAGATGCAGAAAGGGAAGCTAAACTAGCTGGTGCCCTCAGCAGAGATGCAGCAGCCTCCCTGCACATTGCCAGAGGGACAGGGCTGCTTTAAACAGTTTCCTTTGCTCAGCCTTGCAAGGGAGAGGGAGGGCTCAGCCAGGAGCAGGTTTCAGTTACACCTCGAGTCACTCTGGGGCTGCATTCAGAGCTTCACGGTGCCAAGCCCAGAGGCTGGGCAGCCAATGGCTCTGTGCTGAGAGCAGCCAGGGCATTCCCCCACCCACACTGGGCTCATGTGACAGCGATCTGGTGACACCCCAGGAAGGGAAGAGCACAGCTGGTATGTCTCCTGCCTGCCAGGAGGAAAAGGCTGTGCCCTTTCAGCCTGAAAACCTTGACCTTGCTGGCCATTCCTGGGAAATGAGGCCCATCCCTTAGTTTTCCATAGTCACCAGTTACAGGCTGAGCCACCAAGGGAAGGCTGATGAGTCTTCTTCCTTCTCCCCTGGACAGCAGGCAGGCTCCAAGACCTTCTGTCCCCTCCCCTGGACACCAGGCAAGGTCCAAGACCTTCTGTCCTCATTCCTGGACACAAAGCAGGCTCCATGACCTCATGTAGCCTTGTCTGCACATAGACTGTGCTCAGCTTTGAGTCCTGTTATGTCCAGAGTGATGAGAATATCATTAAGTGGACTGTGAAACAACCACAAAACTGTTATTTAAAGAAACAAGGGAAAAAAAAAAAAAAGGAACATGCACCCCAGCAGGGGAACAGGGCAGTGGGGAGGAAACAGAAGCTTTCAACAGCCATGCAAAGTTTAGCTGTGAATGAAAACAGAGCAGTGGAAGTGCACAAATTTGCCTTTGTTTTGCTTTTTAAATTTATTTATTTTTTTCATCCCCAGGGGCTTGAGGTGGCTCTTTGACTGAGAAGCACCAAAGTAGGGCACAGTCCTCCAGCAAGGAGGTTTGCACAGCCCTGAGGGGTGGGTACCTGAGGCAGGAGCCCTGGCATCCCTCTGCAATCAGCAGAAAAGCAGGTTGTCTCCAGGACAACGTGGTGAGCAGCTTAGTTGGACACCAAAAACATTCAGTGGCAAAGTGCCTGAGCTGCCATATAGGAATTCATGGGGTGGCTTCCTTGGGAGGCTGTTCCTATAGTTAATTAACCTCTGATCCTCAGTTCCAGTGGGAACATCTCTAGTTTCTGTCTCCAGCAAATACATCTTGTAGCATTTTGCCTGGGAAGATTTCACAGCCTGCTCAAACCTGGCACCTTCTTCTGCTGCAGGTATTTCTTGGGACTGATCAAATCCCTCTCAACCTTCCCTCCTGCAAGGCAAACATACCAAGAGCTCCACCACGCTCTTGTTTCCAAAGCTTCCCAGCAAGTGAAATCCCAGATCAACTGTCCTCCTCAGTTTCTCTCTCTGCATCATGAGGTTTTCCAGCAGAACCTCTTTACTTTTCCCCAGGGACTCTTTTAAAATAGTGCTGTTTCACAAGAAATTCTTGGCTTGGGGAAAAAAAAAAAAAAAAGGCTCCCATCACCCAAGATATGAGGCTTTTGATTTTAAAAGTCACAAATATTGTTTCTCAATTAAAAAAAAAATAAATTAATTTTCCAAAGCCACTTTAGAAAATTAATAATAACTATTGCTCTGCTAATTGCTGTTACCCACACAATTTTCACATTGTGTGGCCATGGAAATATGGGTTGTTCTGCACATGGACTTGCCATTCCAGGCTGCAGTGGATTAAGTATCTGGTTTTTTGGTTAGCTGTTTATTATCACTAAAATAAAGGCCCCACAGCCCTGCCTGGTGCAATGTCCTCACTCCTGTGACATGGGAGTGCTCATGTGCTGCTGCACCACCTGAGCCAGCCTGCCGTGGCATCTGCTCCCCAAACTTGGTCTCTGCTGCTTGAGAAGAGACCAAACCCCTCCAAGAGGTGAAGCTGTTGCCTGCATCTCCTGGTTCTCCTGGCCGTGCTGCCCTTTGATCTCTGTAATCAGGGAATACTAATGGGAGTGCTGGAGTCTGAAGTGGCTTAAAGCCATTTTCTTTATTGCTGGATTAGTGGTAGGAGTGTCCGGCACTCAGCTCAGAGAAAGTCAAGAGCTTTTCTGCTTCTTGCAGAATATGCTCAAGTGTAGCAGCCTGCCTCGCTCCAGCACAGCTAACTGCTTTTATGAATGGAGTTAAAAACAACAGATGCTGGGAAGCTGTTGCTTAGAAGCTGCTTGCTTTTTTTTTCCTCGTGTCCTGTCTGCTCCGGCCAATATAAGCCACTGCGCTCCCAAACACTGCACAGCCCTGAAATCAAGGAAGTGGGCAGGAAAAAGAAAAGCACAGGTTCCCTATCTGCTCTCAGCCTGTATTTAGTTGAGCATTTACACCATTCCACATCTCCAATTATTCCTGGCAAGGTATATCCATCTCATGGGAGACTTTTGGAACAACACGGTGCTTTTGTAGGGCGTGTCAACCACCAGGCGAACGTGCCTTCCAGATCTGATTTAAAAAAAAAAAATAAAATGTAAGTAATTGTTTCTTTACAGCTTGGTCTTTGCCTTTCAATGACTCACATTTCTACCTTGTCAGCTTTCAACACAGGCCCTGCCCTCCCTCCCAGTGCTACAATCCTCCCAGATCTCACCCACGGTGCCAGGTCACCCAGGGTGAAATGGTGAAAGACGAGAATCCATTTTGTTGGCGCCCTGTCCAGATGTTCTGCTGACAGGGGTTGCTTTCAGGGGGCTGCAGAAGCTGCAGGCAGGGCAGTCAGAAGGCATGAAAAAAAGAGAGGTGCAAAGCCTGCCTCTAATTCATTTACCTAGAGGTTTGTCTGTGGTTTCTTATTTTGGACAAATCCAGAAGCATTTTCGCAGAGACGGCGACAGACTCTGATCCCCAGCGCTGCTTCTGTGCCAAGTGGCTCATTCCTGTTCCAGCCTCCTGTGGTGCAGAAGTGCCCTTCAAAACAAAGAGGGAGAAAGCTTAAACATTCATAAACTTAATTCTTTAATAGTTTTCATGTCAGTGAAATACAACTCCACCTTTTCAAGAGGCTTTTGCGTGTGTGCGTGTAACTTCCCCCTTCATTCCTCTCAAAAAATGTTTTCAACTTGAGGCAGGGAGCAATTACGGAAAATTTCAGGCTGAATATTTAAAAGTGTGGCCAACTTGGAAAGTAACTGGAAACATAAGGATAGAAAGGAAAAAGTGTTTGGCAACATGAGTTGAAAGGTGCTACGTAAGTGGAGGATTCTTTTTCTATTGCAGGCTCTCCTCTCACTGATATGTTAATTGTGTTTTGCCTGATGCCTTGACAGTTCATTAATTTTTTGCCCAATTGCAGGCTGTACAGGGCAGATAAATTTCAGGCTATTATGGGAACACCCTAGACGTTTGTATGGAAAGGAAACTCTCTGTTTCCTGTATCATCCTTCTGGGGATCTTGAAAGAGTTCACAAAAGCCACTTAAGCAAACTTTCTTTGCTGGGTAACGGAAGGAAAGGAAACTGTGAACAAGCAAACAACACTCAATTCCATGAGACAAGAGATACTCATAGGTCATTAGAGAGAAAGTGAAGTCAATGAATGCAACACACACACACACAAACACAGGAACTATCTTGTACTCTAAGAATAATGGGAATTTCTGCACCTGCACACTGTTCCTGATCCATAAAAATCCTGCCAGCCTCCAGTGAGATGGGTGGTGTCCCTGCAAGACAGGAGATCTTTTTGAAGGTTTTTGCAGTTGAAGTAACATATCACAGGCTGAGCTGGAATTGGATCATGAACAGCTTCACTTTCTTCCTGTCATTAACAGCACAGTTGCCAGAGGTCTCCTACAACCAGCTCTGCATTTTCTGTCACGTTCAGATCCAAAGCAAAGGTCTGAGCAGCTGTAAGTTTTCCAGAGGCTGGTTTCAGGAGCAGAATTCCGAGGGCTGGAGCAAAACACAGCATCAGGTGTGGAAGTGCAGCCTCTGCCTCCAAGCCCAGGGAGTATTAAGGACTCCAATTTAAAGGAGTCTTTGAATTTTATGCCAGTTCTCTCAGAACATGAGGTGGATCCTATAGTGTCCCTTCCTCTCCTGACAACTTCTAAACATCTTGGCTTCAGCTGCATTTCAGTGGGAGATCAAAGTCCTGGAGTGGATGAAATGCTGCCAGTTCATTAAAGTAAGTGCTCACAGGAGAAGATGGGCAAGTGGCTCATCTGGAACAGGGTATTTGATAGAAGCCCACCTGGTAGAGAGACCTTGTATCTGCTTAAACCACAGGAAAATAGGGTGAAGTTTGCAGTTAACAGCAGGGCACAGACCTGTGAGTAGAAATGGTTTGAGGGAATAGCCTGTTAGCAGAAAGCAGAGCAGGGTGGAGGGAAGGGAGTAAAAAGAGAACAGTGCAGCAGCATATCTTTTTTCTAGGAAGAGAAGTTCAGAATGAGCCAGGAAGGATGACATAAAGCTGACATCCCCTATAAAACACATGTGACCTCTGAAGAAAAGCTTCTGCAGCAGGGTGATTGAAGATTAATATAAAACAACCAGGCCATCTGACAGGTGATTTCCAGGACCATCTATTAAGAGAAAACAAAATAAATTTCAGCTCAGTTCAATGCCCCATAGTCCTGGGGAACTCCTCTGAACTCCTCAAGCCACACTCCAACCACAGCCTCACCAGGTCACACTGAGGGCTCATGTAGAATAGTGTTGCTCATCAGGGGTCAAAAAACAAACCCTCAAGGCAACACCAAGTACTCCCTGGGCATCTCAGAAGGGGGTGAAAAGCTGAGTGAACTATGGAGCCAGCAGGTCTCCACTTCAGGTCTGATGATAAGAAGAAATGGGAGGTGTCTGCTCTGTACCTGCTGTATTGTTGAAGAGAGGATTTACATCTCCAAAGGCACTGACTGGCAAGTTTTTGAAAAGCATTTAAGAAAATATCAATTGTGAAAACATTTTTAAAATATTTTTGTTTCTGGCAGATTCTGCATCATATGCTTCTGGTCTGACCAAAACCACTAACAGGAAAAAAAAAGAGCAAGGAAAATACATTAATCCTTTTCCAGCTGGGGAAAAAAAAAATAAAAATAAAAATAATAAAAAACATTTTTAAAATATTTTTGTTTCTGGCAGATTCTGCATCATATGCTTCTGGTCTGACCAAAACCACTAACAGGAAAAAAAAAGAGCAAGGAAAATACATTAAACCTTTGTGAGAAGCTAAAGTATTAATGGCAGACTACTAATATACATTAAGAACTAAAGACATACAGCTTTCAGTCTGCTTTTCCTTCTGTTGCTTATTTTGTACTGCATGAACGAGCTATTACCTTCTTGTTGCCCTGAGATGTTAGTTCACCAGGGTAGAGTGAGCAGACTCTATTTCTCTGAAAGTAATGGGAGTGAGATTATCCAGAATTATTTCCAGTGGGCTGAGTTTGTTACATTCCTTCTGTTATGAGAATATAAGTAAACAACTAAACACCTTTACTGAAAGCTGAGAATCTTCGTAGTCATCACCTCTTCCTACTTCCTTCATTAGTCCAGCATTTTGGGTTTAGCCATGCTCAATTAATTCATCCAGGAATTGGTCCAGTCAGAAACAGTTGATTTAAGTGAGATAAACTGGACATCTGTTTGGAAAAAAATGATTATCCAAAATATGCTTTCATCATGAGAAAATAAACTGTGCTATCTCCATATTTAAAAACATATGCCTCTAAATATATTAACTTCCTCTGAAATCTTAAGAAATAGAAAACAGTAACATTGAAACTGAAACAAGGAGATACTAAGTCAAAATTAAGCAACCAGTGTGCTAACATTTTAATGTACTGGAACTTGAACTTGGTACAAACACCTTCATCAAACCAGTATATAAACTGTATTGAATTAAAGTGACTAAAACTAGCAATAAAACCAAGCCCTGCAGAAGTGATTGAAATATGTGGGGTTCTTGTGTGTGTTTGTACTGGTGGTAATAAAAATACTGCCATGTTTAGTCACTTATTTGCTTCAGGAAAGAAATAAAATCAGCAGACAACTGTCCCATATTTTGTTTCAATTACTAAAGATTTTTTCTTTAAAAATAGAAATAAAATCAGAGACATGGTTAATAATTAAGAGGTAACATTCATGGCATTGGGAATACAAGGCAATAAATATCTTCTGCGGGTGATTAAACACTGAATTGAAGCTTAAGTAGTTGATAAGCTCAGAAGCTGTTTATTGCAAATGAACACCAATGCTGCAGATATTATTGATATGATATTAAAAAATGAATAAAGATTGTAACAGTAAAAAAGAAATAAGTGTATTTTGAATTTATTTTCCTAATCTCAGTAGCGTTTGAAAATGTTTTGCTATTGCTTTCTAGGTCAATGAGACATTAGCTAAATAATTTGCAGCTAACAGCAGAACTAAAATTTTGTCATTTCAAATGGGCCTCAGTCCAGCCCCAAAGGACATGGGCAGGGTTTAAGAGCACTGGCACACCCAGGGAGTAGGTCTAAGTTCCTACATGTAGCCCCACAGTTACTGGTCCCTCTGCAGTTCAGTTTCAGACAGTAATGTAGTCAAGGACTGACTATACAGTCCCAATTATACCAGTGATGGAAAGCCATGTTGTATATTGGACTATTTACAGCACTTAAAAAACACTCTTACCAGATGTAAAAATGTGTTTTATTTTTCGGGATGGTCAAATAATCAGATCATAAAATATATCCTCATATAATCGCATTTTAATATACCTATTAGAAATGGATAGGCCTCAGCTGAATCTTACACACTATCCAAAGTACCCATTTGCAAATAATAAAGGAAAATTTGCCAATAATCTGTGGTAAAATATGAACAGTTCTTCTAATTCAAGTAGTACAGATGCAGCATGTGCCAATTCAGTAACTACATAAAGCCAAAAGGCTTCTAGAATAAATCCAATTAGTTCTGAAGTCACGGAAATGTTGGCTTTAGATGTAGCACAGCAATGTACAGTTTACAAAAGAAAATAGGGGCTAACCAATCTATCAGGAGCAGACGTGCAAAATGGTCCTTACTGCTTCTCATGCAATCCAGATTCAGAAGAGGAAAGAGAAAAAAAAATAAATATATATATATATAAAAAGAACAAAAACCAACAAACCAAAATTGTTCAAATTTGGAGCAATCCATTCAGGCCAGTTCTTGTTTAATTGGGACTCGGAAGGGCCTTTTATTTTGGCAGAAATACAATTGATTACTCGACAGGAAAAATCCAAACTCCTCAAAAACATTTCTCCTGGTCTCTTCTCAAAGTTATCCACAGCAACAGTGCTTCCCTGGGGAGCTTGTTAAACCTCCTAAATAACCTCATTGCTGGGAACTTTCTCTCCTCTCAGTTTTATGAACTTCTTTATCTTAAGCCCAACCCTCACCTGCTCTCGTGGGTGTAAATAATCTCCCTTTGAATAGTGACCTTCTGAACTTCTTTCATCTTCCTGTTCTCTGGCCCAGGTGAGTGCTAAGATCTCCTTATGGAGAGCACCATCTGTACCCAGCATTAGTCCATGGCCAGTCCAGAAAAATGGGCTGGGACCCATTCAAGGAAGAAGGATCTTACTTGCTGCTCTGACATATTTAGAAAATATTCCCTGCTGTGTTTTATTCATGAATAATAGGAGGGGAAAAAATAAAAAATACAAAACTTTTGGGCCTACTGAAGCAGCACTGGGTCTTCGAGCTACTTAAGTTAGGAGATTAGTCACCAGGCTCCCCTTATAAATAAGGGAAGAAGCTGCTGACTTGATAGGATTGCCCAAGTCAGGAGAGCAGCAGGGAAGCTTCTCTCGGTGACATCCCTGGTTTCTTTGCTGCTGGCACAGTGCTCACACACACAGCTGTGCAACAAAGCAGTGCCACCTCCATGCCCCCCTACAGCAGGTTGTGCCCTGGGAAGTGTTTGAGGAGTGCTTGAGTGTGGAACTGAGTGCTTGAGTAGGAACTGGGAAGTGCAACGTGTTTATTTTTTGTAGGGGTCAGAAGTGAGAACTGGAGAGTGACTTGCCCTGGGAGAGACATCATTAGGTGAAAGGGCCTGACCATTACGTGCCAGTCTCCACAAGCTGAAACAAGGCTGAAGACTATCATGTGACTCAATGTGCATGGTTTATTCAGCAGAAAACTACTCCTTTTTTTACAGTCACAGAATCATAGAATGGTTTGGGATGGAAGGGATCTTAAACCTCATCCAGTTCCAACCCCCCTGCATGGGCAGGGACACCTCCCACCAGCCCAGGTTGCTCCAAGCCCCATCCAACCTGCCCTTCAACACTGCCAGGGATGGGGCAGCCACAGCTTCCCTGGGCAACCTGTTCCAATGTCTCACCACCCTCACACTAAACAATTTCTTCCTAATGTCTCACCTAAATCTCCCTTCTTCCTGTTTTTATTCCATTACCCCTTGTCCTCTCACTACAAGCCCTTGTAAATAGAGTTATATAGAGTTTCTCACCAAATCAGCTACAATGAACTGACTCATCCAGAGCATATACAACCAGGAGATAAAATGGAAAGGAAAAGTTTGTCCTTGGGGAGAAATGAGCTTTTAAATCATTTTAGTTATAATGTGAAATGAGACCTCAAGAACAGCAGTATCCAGTATCCAGCCTGTGCCTCAGATAGAGGGACTTCCTCAAATCAAACACTGCATGAAACTTAATGACCAGGGTGACATTCAGTTCTTGGAAAGGGGAAAAATTGTTGAGCACAGTTCAGTGAGTTAACTGCAAAATGGGTGAATTTGTGCATTTTCACCCAAGTTTTAGAGGGGGAAGCCTAGAAAAGAACCCTAAATAAACTTCAGGATTTTCCTGGAGATTTTCATTTCCACTCCAATCAGCTCTGGAAACACATTTTATTTTTTTACTCAATGTTTAGGATTACCTTCATATGAAACACTTTGGGGTCTGCAGTTTGGGAATTCAGCAATTAGAATTAAAAAAGTATTCACCCAGTTTTGGTTTCTCAGTCACAGCTACAACAGCCTGCTTGGGGTTATTCTTAAAACTTGGGTTGCTTAAGTCATTTAAATAGATTTCTATTTCAGAAACAAAATGAGAGCCAAACAATTTCACAATTAAAAGCTCGAGGGCTATAAAACTTGGCTTCACCTAAGACTCAACATTGTTTTTATTATCTTAATCACTCAGCTCTTTACATACTAATTTTCCATCCCATTGCCAACCACTGCCAATCCAACCTGCTTTTCCCTCACCCAGGTGAGTGTTACTCATGTTTTCAGGGGAACACAAAAAAACCCTGAATACGGTCAGGAAACAGGGCCTATTTTGTGGCCACTCATGGACCTGAACACTGAGTCACAGCTGCAGAAGTCACTAGTTTAGGTGTAGCTCCTTCTGAGACGTTTCCTAGGATCTTTCAAAAATACAGACAACACTGCTGGGTTTTGCAGATGCAGTTTTCATGACACAGAGCTAAACAATTTGAAATCCTGTCTATGCGGGGACCCAGAATATGGTAAACACCAATTAGGTATGTGACCAATTGATTAAGCAAGGGGAGAGATGAGATAAAAGCCCAGCACGTGGTTGTAACAGGCCTTAGCAAAGAGTGAAACGTCCTCCAGAGGTGCCAGGTCCCACCTGGGTGATCAAAACAGACATGCCCAATAATAACACCTGCTCAGCTTGAATCCAGCTGTAGCTAAAAGGCTGCAAAACAAGAAGGCAGCGTGAGCAGGGATAAATGCTCAGTTAACTACAAGTGATGTTTTTAATGTCAGTTTTCACCTGGGCGAAGGTGAATGAAGTCACTTGAAAATCATCTCAGACTTAAACAGCCTCCAGTACTTCAGCCCTTTGCTTCAGGGTTTTGGTTCTTTGCAAACCCAAAACTATGAAAATTGTATCCGTTTTTCAATTTGGCTTTCAGTAAAAACAGAGAGACCAAAGCACAAATATCCTGGTGCAGCAACGGAAACCTCATAAACATCATGGTCATGGTATAATGGGAGGCAGCTCGGAGGGAAAACTGACTAATCCCAGCTCATTGCCCAAGTGGAGAGAAACAGAGCAAACAGCATAAAAAAATAAAAAAAAAAAAATTAAAAAGTTCTGATCTCTCCATTGCAAGGGAAGAAGTGACTGGCCAAGCCCTGCCTGCAGTTCTCAAATGCTGTCTAGTCTTTTAACTGCTCTTGGGGCATAAGTGAGCACTGAAAACCAGTCTTCTTGAAGGCCTGTCAAGTCATCCCTTGTCAACTATTAACAGCACTGGAGCTTAACTCCTCACAGTTTTATTGTCAAGATAATTACAGACCACATAAAGTCAAGAGGCAGGATCATTTTTTGCAGCCCTTAGTACCGCTTTTTTAGCTGTGCAAACCAGGAAAATAATGACAGGGAACCCTTCATTCTTCAAGGCATGAATTGATGATGAGACCTCTGAAGTGGCAGCAGCAGCAGCAGCAAAGGCATCTTAGGGCCACTCTTAGCACCTTGGAACCATAAACCGTTTGTTTTCCACAGGGAGTTGTTGCTTTTACTGCAGGTTGCAGCTGAGGAGAAAGGCAGAGAGAGCCTACCCCTGCACTGCCCTGTTTGCTTAGGACTGTTGACATTGCTGGAGGGTGACATGAGCCACCTGGCTCCAGATGGGTAAACTTTGGGCACAAGACAAGGCAAAGGGCCCAGTCATGCTCTCTACGTGCCCGTCCTGTCTGAAGCCGTTTGGCTCTCAGGATTCAAAGTCAATTTTGGCTGCCACGGGCAAACTGGATTGACAAAATCTGCCTCTCTGGGTCCCTGTCACAAACTCACACGCAGTATCCTGCGATCCAGGACTTGTCCAGACAAAATATCTTTGGTTGGCTTGCTGCAAGTCCTCATCCAACAGGCAGAAACCAGAAGAATCCAAATACTTTTACAGCGGGGAAAAAAGTACCAAGGGACAAGGGCTATTTTACACAGCTATTAAAGTTCCAGCTTAATGACAACATACATTTGGGGAGGGTGGGAAGAAGGATAAACAGCAGTTTCAAGCCCAGAGCACTGGTTTCCCATCAGATATTTCACTCTTTGTGAGAGATAGCCTGGGGATAAGTTACAGGCAAAATGTGTAGAAGTTGAGACTCATTTTTCATGTCCTGTTTACAAGTGTCCAGGCTGGCAGACCTCACCTGGGCTCCTGGGTGCTCAGGTTTGCTTCAAGTCTAGCCTCAGGCTTCCCAAACCCATGGCCACTCCCCATTAGGAGACACCTCTAAGGGTTCGTTGTGTCAAACTTCATTAAGTCTCAAAACAAGTCAAAACAATCCCGTGGGCTTTTGTCCATCTAGATGAAGAGGTGCCCTTTTTTTTTTTTTCCACATCCCAGCTTCCAAAGGATTTGGGAGCAGCAGCAGCAGCCTCCTGAGGTTGGGGATAATCTAGGAATCCCCATGTTTCATACAAAGCAGTTCACACTAGATCTGAACGCTGGCAAACAGTCAGCTAAATGCGTTATCGCATGATAATGCTCAAACATTTCATTAATTCCTAGCCAGCTGTCCTCTGCTCCCTTTCCCCTTTCATCATACAAACATTTCTTTAACTGTCTGAGGGAGGGGAGAGGGAGGATCAGACGCAGCCTCGAAAAATTCTTTCACTCACTTTGCCCGCGGCAAGTTATTTCTTTTGACACGCACGTAAAATAATACTGGGGGTGTTGTTTGTTTGGCTTGGCTGGATGGTGAATTTTCATAACAATTCTACAAGCCAAGTACCTGTGAAATGGAGTAGAGAACTCAGGGCGGCTTGTTGACTGTCCTGCCGCCTGGTTAATTACCCTATCTCATTAAATAGGGAAGACCCCTTGCTCTAATTCCTACACCAAGACTGACACTCCTCCCCTGCCAAGACTCAAGGATGCATTTCTTTATAATGGGTTAAATATTTGGAGCTGGGTAAGAACCTCAGAGGAAAAGGTGGGTCTGCTTCCTTGGATTATTTTTTTTCCACCCCCTCACTCTCATTATAAAAAAATCAGATTTTTTTTTTTTTTTTAAATACTAAAATGTTGGTTTTAAGGAAAATAACCCTTCCTAACTGTAGGCTTAGCTAAGGGCTGATGGTTAACAACTCTGAAGCAAAAAATCACATGATGAAATAGATTGGAGAAATATCTGGACACGTTTGGACATGTCTGGACATGGTCAGGGTGATGTAAGGACCACATTTATTTTTTTTCAGGTATTTTAAAGAGAAGTGCCAACACATCAGGCAGCCCAGGGTGCCACAGATTGATGGGTAAGAAGCAGCACATTTTAGAAGCTGGATCTACACTCTCATCTTGAGATCCCTACTCAGTGATTTCAGTTGTGTTCAGGTCTCATTTAATTTCCACTAAAGTCTTTTTTCTTACCACGAGTCGTTAGATTTTTCTGCTGCTATAAATATAGGTGTATTTTGCTTCTTCTGTGGAACATACCTTAATGTTGTATTAAGCTACACTACAGGCATTCAGTTGTGATACAACGGATGTTGTTTTACTGTCAAGAGTAGGTGTTACACTGGGCTGTCATCAATATGGTAGCTTTATCTTTACTACTTGGCTAATTAAGAGAATCGTTTTGCCATGATTTAAAAAAGCTACCAAGGTTGTGACAATATTTATAAACATCAATAGAATGTAAAAAAAAAACACAACCCACCTCATCATTTTTTGAATTGACTTCGGGAATCCTCACCAAAGGATGGTTAATTTAGTGGCTTGTCCAGATTGATAATTGAATTCTGGAATATGAGATAAATGTAATGGTTTCTTGTTGTTGCTTTAGGGCTTGCAATTGCAGTATTTTTTGTTAAGACTCAAGATTAATATTGCATTTTAACAGCGCGTAGTGCAGTTCTTCCATTTTGCCTTCTGTGGTTTTCCTCAAGCCTGGAATGCCTCGTGGTTTATTTATTCATGAGCTGCAGGGA
The DNA here is from genome assembly GCF_000747805.2 of Chaetura pelagica. Classification (NCBI taxonomy): domain Eukaryota; kingdom Metazoa; phylum Chordata; class Aves; order Apodiformes; family Apodidae; genus Chaetura; species Chaetura pelagica. Next base: position 630,102 of record NW_009951940.1, read on the forward strand.
AAGAAGTTCACAATAAATAAATAAATAAATAAATAAATAAATAAAAATAATTAAATAGTTTGGGAAGATGCATTTTACAGCTTGTCAAGAGGCAGAAAACAATTACACTTACGCAACGTGCGTCTTTACACGCTGCTTCATTCACCCCCAGTTTATGCAAGTAATGAACATTAAATGCTACACGACCCTGCCCAGTGCACAATTAAATCACTTGAAATTAAAAAAATACACGTGCCTGTGCTGAAAAAAATAATAAAAATGTGGTCTTTCAAGGCAGGTTTGCAGGGAGTGTTTCCAGCGTGACAGGACTACGGGTGGTCATTAGGACCCAAGTGTTTTTAAGTTTCCTTGGGTGGTGTTGTAGGTTGGGAGTTGTCTCTCTGGAGGTGAGAGATGATGTTTGCACAGGGCAGGCGATGGTCGTTGGCTCAGGACACCCCAGAGCAGCGCTGGGCGTGTGGAGAGAGGCCGAGGGCAGGTGGGGAGGCAGGACAGGCCCACCCTGAGGGAAAGCTGTCATTCCCTGAGGGAAAGCTGTCATTCTGAAGGGAGAACCGCAGCCATTGTGGGCCGAGGTGTTGCCAGCGGGGCGGGCAGGGAAGGGCTGCGTGCCTCCAGCACTTCCCAAGCTGTTCCAAGTTGGGTACCACTTTACCTGACGGGAGAGCAGGGCCCCGCGCCGCCTCCTTTACGGAATCCCTGTGCAAACCGCCGTCTACGGCGGGGGGCCGCTGAGGTCGAGCAGCCTCCCCCTCACCCCGCTCCGT
>NW_009951940.1:631187-684240 GCF_000747805.2 Chaetura pelagica
AGCGGTTTGAGGGGGGAGGGGGTTTTGGGGGGAGGGAGGGGATGGTGAGGGTGAGGAAGGGGTTCAGGTGAAGGACAGGAGGGGGTGGTGAAGGTGAGGAAGGGTTTCAGGTGAAGGAAGGGAGGGGATGGTGAGGGTGAGGAAGGGTTTCAGGTGAAGGACAGGAGGGGGTGGTGAGGGTGAGGAAGGGTTTCAGGTGAAGGACAGGAGGGGGTAGTGAATGGGTTGGGGTGAGGGTGAGGAGGGGTTGGTGAAGGAGAGGAAGGGTTTGGGGTGAAGGAGAGGAGGGGATGCTGAAGGTGAGGAAGGGCTTCAGGTGAAGGACAGAAGGGGATGGTGAAGGTGAGGAAGAGCTTGGGGTGAGGGAGAGGAAAGGTTGGTGGTGAGTAAAGGTTTCGAGTGAGGGAGAGGAGGGGATGGTGAAGGTGAGGAAGGGGGTGGGATGAGGGAGAGGAGGGGATGGGGAAGGAGAGGAAGGATTTTGAGGGAGGGAGAGGAGGGGATGGGGAAGGAGAGGAAGGATTTTGAGGGAGGGAGAGGAGGGGATGGGGAAGGTGAGGAAGGGGGTGGGATGAGGGAGGGGAGGAGATGGTGAAGGTGACAAAGGGTTTGGGGTGAGGGAGAGGAGGGGATGGTGAAGGAGAGGAAGGATTTTGAGTGAGGGAGAGGAGGGGATGGTGAAGGTGAGGAAGGGGTTGGGATGAGGGAGGGGAGGAGATGGTGAAGGTGAGGAAGGGTTTGGCGTGAGGGAGAGGAGGGGATGGTGAAGGTGAGGAAGGGTTTGGGGTGTGGGAGGGGATGGTGAAGGTGAGGAAGGGTTTGGAGTGGGGAACAGGAGGGATGGTGAAAGTGAGGAAGATGGGCTGGGGAAGGTAAGGAATGTTTTGGGGTGTGGAAGGTGAAGAGCTGTTGGTTGTAAGGAAATGTTGGAGAGATATGGATAGGACTGTAGGTAAGGAAGGGCTTATCAAGCTTTTGGGTGAAGGAGTTATGGGTCTGGAGAGGTGAGAAATTGATGAGCTTTGGGGTAAGGGGTATGTGAGGGTGTAAAGATGGCAAGGAGAGCAGGAGCTTTAATGTGAGAGAGATGTGAGACTGCAGAGGGAGGAAAAGGGATGAGGAGAGAGAGTGAGGTGAGGGACACATGGGTGGGAAATTGGAAAGAGTTGAACTCTATGGTAAGGGATTGGACCAAAGGAAATGTGGGGCTGCAGAAGCTGAGAAAAGATGAGGACTGAATGGTAGGATGAATAAGGGGGTTGGAGAGGCTTGATTGGGATGTCTGTGAATCCTAATGAGGTGAAGATGGGATGACAAAGAATTGGACAAGTGCCCCTTTTCGAATGTGGTGACTATGCTGGAAGAGGACTTGACAAAGGGACCAAAGATGGCAATTAATGTAGCTTTTCAGGCTGTTTAACTTCACTAGTCTGCCATTTAAATAATTTCCCACTTAATCTGTAACCTGATCTCAATGCTTTACCATAAAACAGTTAAGTCTCACCACACCTAGTCTGATATGATGGTGGTAGAGTGCTGGGGGAAGAGATTACTTAGCACTTAACTCTTTAATGTCCTATAAAGGCTGCAGTTTTCCTTAAGATCATGTTATCAGTGATTTGCAACTCCAGCCATAATTTAGCAGCTGTAGCAGGTGCAGAAACTGACCTTAAAAAAAAAATATTCTCCCTCTGGGGCAGTTTTTTTGCTGTTGTGATTGGCCTGCTGTCTTTTTTTATGTAAAGAGGAAAAAAGGAAGGGAGGAAAAGGTCTAGCCAAAGCTCTGACTTGGCAGTGGGTGCAGTGAGTGACTCAATGTTGTAGAGTTTGCCTAATGCAACAGATTACAAATGGGAGAGGATGGGAAGGATACTGCAGGATGTTGAATGTTCTACTCAGAGGGTGACTTCTTCAGGAAAGGTGTTCCAAGAGGTGGACCTGCAGGGATAGGCAGCATTGCAAAAGAGCAGAGCACAGACAACTGCAGTGTTGTGAGGATTCATAGAAATTGCATTGTATTCTGTAAAAACAGCTCTGGTGCCATCTGCATTCACATTCCACTCCCTTGATCAGACAGGGCTACTAAAACATTTAATACAATGTGGCTTGAGCTCATAGAAGAAAAGAGCTGGTGAATGCTTTCTGTTTCCCTCTAGAAGTCAGGGTTTGTTTGGTTTTTGTAAATACCTGGCAGAAATGGTTGCTGACGTGATTGCAGTGACATAGCTCATGGGTGCCTTCTTCCCCCACACCAGTATTGCAAAAGAAAGTCTTCCTTGCTTGGTTTGTTTAATGATTATACTGCATTGCTGAAATGTTCAACAGGCCTAACTTCTCTCTTCCTAAATAAGTAAAAGGGCTTCAGATAAGAGATTAAGGTATGTAGTTGACACTCAGGCTAAAAAAAAAAAAAGTACTTTTTACTCTAAATTTTAAAAGCTGATACTACCTTTAGCTCCTAAAGTTGAATCCAGTAGTTTGAGGCATCCAAAACCATCTCTGAGTTCCCATGTCTGTCAAAGGTAGTGGCAGCTGCTGTCTTGGAAGTGAGAGATTCGTTCCTATATTACTGAGATGAAATTGGGTATTTAAGGGAGTTTTCATGACAAAATAACAATCTCCATGATGTAATGGTTGGGATCAGTGAAACAACTTCTATTTTAGTTAGCTGTTTGTAATATCAGAGGGCAGATTACATGGAGTTGGCTCCTGCCTCTCCGAGCAAGTAAATGATAGCCGTTCTTGCACTCAATTATGTATGACTGAGGCATCTTCTGTAAAACTGAAAACTTATGGTTCTGTAGATAACCCTCTTGTGTGATGTGTGTAACTTTTGTGGGAACCTGCTGCGCCTGAGGAGTTTGTCATGGAGAAAGGAATGAGTAGTATCTGCTGACATGGTCTTGTTTGGATGCTGTGGGGACTGCTTGCAATGGGAAGCAGTCCTCTCCCACAAAGCAGAAAATCTGTTTTAAATACACTTGTACTGCTTTAAGCTGCCAAGGGAGGATGTCTTCTGGAGGTGTCCTTCATTTGTCATGAGAAGGTGGTTAGAAGGCTGACATAGCTGGTGAACTTGCTGCTCCCTCTGTGTGGTGTTACAACAAAACAGTGGCAATTTTCCACCTGTGTTGCCCCACTGAAATATTTACATGGTTCCAGTGAAATGTGGTGTAACTCTGACACAATCCACATGGTTGTATGGCTAAGTACATGTGACCTGACTCAACTCAAACTCAAGTCAATGTGTAGGCTATTTGGGGAGCTTTCTGAATCAACTGCCTTTATTCAGTCACGTGGAAATACAGGCTTTGAGGAGCTTAGAGAAAGCAGGTTGAATTTGCAACCATCTCACAAGTTGTGACCTCAGAGGTTAATTACCCTTAAACTCACTGCAGTCCTGGGTTCACTGACAGCTAGAAAGTTAAGGCTTGGTAGTGTAAGATCACTCTGCTTGTGTGCAAAGGCTGGAACGTGTGGATTCTGCATCTCTATCCCTGTATAAACTTTTTTTAAATGGATAATTTCTAAAAGCCATGGGATTGCTAACACTGGGTGGTACCTGGAGAGTGTTTCACCAGTGAAACTTCATCTAATGTTCAAAAAAACCTTGAAGTAAAAGTGTGTTGCCACCTGAGTAGCTTAGAAAAGATGCTTAAGCTTCAAGAGACATCTTAGAATGTGTAGGAAGGAAGCTGATGGCTGAAATGACCTGCTAGCTGCTAGGATGTGTCTGCAGTTGTAAATACAATTGCATCTAACTCTTCTGTACTTTGAACAACCACTGTGGTAAGCAGTCAACAGTTCCTTTCCCCCATAGCATTTAAGTTGCATTTTAAGTTGCCAAGTTTAATCTGTAAACTCTGCCTGTAATGTCCTGCTGTCATTCTTTGTTGAACACCTCATGACTTCAGGCTTCCATTCCTAGAGCACGTAGCCAGTTTCACCCACAGTACGTGGGCACCTCTACTTGCATGTCAGGTAAAAGCAGTGAAATCCTTTCACACTGCCTGTCACAGAAGCTGCAGCTGGCAATCTCTGCCTCTGCTGTCACTCCTAACAGTGGAAGCCACTCTAAAATACTTGCATCAAATGGTTGAGCAACATTAAACATGCAGTTGTGTCATGCTTGAGATAAAAACAAGTTTCACTTGCACTTCAGACTGACTTCATTGTGGTGGCTAGTGTGAAAGTGTGCTGACCAGGGGCAAAGCTACTTGAGCTGAAATGGAGCTTCCCAGTTCATTTGCCAGGAGAGCTGCTGTGGAAGTAATGAGGCCATCATGTGACGAAGGGGGAAGCTTTAGCAGCTTGCAGAGGAACTGGTAACATGAAGAACTGTTGTGCTGCATTTTTATTTTTTTTTTTTGCAAGGGTCATTCCCATTACCTTTAATACTAGCAAGATCCAAGGCTGTGACCAGCTTCAGGCATAAAATTCCTCAGGACTCTGCTCACAGTGGCATGGCCTTGTGTCCATTTGTTGTCATTAGAGAAGGCTTAACTGATCTGGTAGCTATTTTGTTGGAGCTCCTGGCCCTTCACGTTGCAGCACATTGTCAGCCTAACTAAACAGCTTCCATTCAGCCATGTGGTTAACTCGAGGAATACAGGATGCACTGAATGTCACCTGGCTTAGTATACCAGCACTAAACTGGTACAAGTGTTTGAAACAATACTTTTCCTCAGCAGAGCATTACTCCTGCCTAATAACTGCTTTAATGAGCCCAGTAAACTTCCTTGCAGAGCTGTGTGTCTAAGTCACCATACAGAAGTGGAAAATACATGTGATTCTGGCAAATGCAGTTGCCAGAGAGTTGAAACAGAATGCCTGCTGCCAGGATGAGTGATAGCTGATGTTTCAGTTTGAAAGTCAGCTTTCAGACAGGAGATTCTGGACAGCCCAGAAACCTGGGCACAGACACTGTTGAGACATGGAGCTCTGTGCTGTGAACTGAAGATTTTACATGTTCTTGGTGAGTTGCTGGTGGTCAGGTGACTGTTAAAACAGTCATGGTCAGCAGCTTATCAGTTACCCACACATCTTGCACTTGGGTCACAGCCCTACTTGAAGTAACCACCCAAAACTTCCACTGGTAAAGGATATGTCCTCCAGCTGGGACTGTGTGAGAGTCTCTTGAATCTAGTCACTTTAATAATTATTGCTATCCTGAATAAATGAATTACTGTTATGCTTCTCAATGTGTATCTCAGTATATCTCAGTACACTTCCCCATGCTCTGCATGAAAAAGAGCTGAGTTTATATTATCAAATCTAGAGCTGGTAGAGTTGCTGGAGACTAAATTTTCCTCAAGTGAAAAGCTGAACATTGGACATCTCAGTAGTGGATTCAGAGCACTGCAGTGCCTGAGTCACAGAGTGGTTTGTGTGCTGTGAACTGCCATCTTAGGGCAAGTGGCACACAGTAGCTCAGCTAAAACCCCTTAGTGCTGGTATTTCCAACAAGTGCCGTAAAGTCATTTATACGGCGACTGGCACGCTGCATTATAACAACTCAGGAGAAGCAGCCAGGTTTTCTCATCAAACTTGCTCTTGGCAAGTGACTCTGGCAAGCATCAGGACACAAAGCTTTTGTTGGGCAATGATTTGGTTTGGCTTAGAAACTGCTTCTGACCTTGGTTTGGCACTGACAGGCACGTAGGCTGCTGAAATGTAAATCTCAATACATAGGTGATGGGAAATTGGTCTCTGCAGTGTGGGACAACTAATAAAACTCTTAACCCATTTAGAGCTGGGGAAGACTTGCTCTCCAGGACTTCTATCTATGAAGGATATAAGCTATTAAACTCTAGGACACCTGCCTGGCTTGACTTTTTAGGCTTGGCTAGAAGTCTCTTTTGCAGTGTTATATGAAGACTAACCTGGGGGCCTGAGGTGCTCTGGGAGTGGACTGAGACCTACTTTCCTTGCATGACTTAAATTGTCAGTCAGTTGTTAGTCAAGTAGCAAGGTATAAAAGGGTAGAAGATAAACAAAGTCTAGCCCTAAAGAAGAGACTGAAGATGCTTTAAAAAAAATCTTAGCAGTGTGTAAACAGCAGTAGGGAAGCATTACCCCTGAATTGTTTTGCTGAACTATATCTGAGGTGGATTTGATCATTGTTTGGGGAGAGCAAGACTGGTGCTTTTAGCAGAGCAGAGAGAGAACCTAGTTTCCTCATCTTGTTTTAAATGAGAGCACTAATGTTTTTGTAACTGAAATTGAAACCAGTGTTATGCTGACCCTGCATATTTTCTATCCTCTGCTGGCTGGCCTGGACTACTTCTGCATGCAGGATAGTTCATTTATTTTGGAGACTTGAAAACAAGCCATTATCACCCTTTGGTGCCAGATAAATAAATGATCTAACTGGGGGCTGAACCCAAAGCGTTGCTTTATAAAAGCACAACTTCATGTCACACTTATCTTCATTCTGTCCTTGAATATATGATCAGTCTTCCTGGACCACATCCAGAAACCAGTGGCTTAACCCAACAAGCGATGACTACAGAACAGTCAGATTTTTATGCCACTTAATTTCCTATCATCACTTAGGCACAGCAAGTGGTCTTCCAGAATACATTTAATCTGAGCACTCTTTAACCTACAAGTTGCTTATCAATCATAAGAGAATACAAATAGAGAAAGAGGAATCAGCTGTTAAAACAGTCTTGATGCTGGATCTTTTGCTTTCAGATATTGAGAGCTTCAGATGGACTTTTTTGTTTGTGGGGAGGGAGGAAACATGCACAAAGGGTAAAAATATATTCCCCTCATAAAAGGGGAGGAGTCTGAACAAGTACACTGAGCTGTGCAGTCTGGCCCTGGCTACTCCCAGAGGAGTGATTTGACAGTCTGAACTATTGCTCCTTGGAGTAGTGTGGCTAGCCAGCTAACTCCCAAGAGTTCAAAAAATAACCCAAAACAAATGCACAGCTTGCTTTAGCACTAGCACATCGAGTGCACATGTCCTGTTTGCTGTCTGAAATCTATCTGGGGAAATCAGCTCATGCTGTAGGTTTGTTCTTGTTCTTTTCCTTGGCTCTAATTCTGCTTCTAACTTCTGTGTAGAGAGGGGAAAGGCTTATACCTCTCAATGCAGCAGTTATCCTGATTGTTTCTAGCATCATAGCTTCTGTGTAGGTCCTTCTGCCATTCGTGTTGGTAGTTGCAGCCTAAAAGTCAAAATATTTAATTCTTCCAGGGGACTGAAAAGGGTAGTAACTGGTCAGTTACCTGTACCCTTCATGTTCCTACAGTTATTGCTGGCCTTACAGTTGGAGCTTTCTCTGCTGCTTTGCTTTCAAATCACCTTTCCAATTTGTTGTCTTCCAGGTGTGGTCTGTTCAAAACCCTCAATATGCAGTTGCACAGTAGTAGATCTCTCAGTCTACTGGAGAAATGGCATTGAACAGATAAGATGTGTCCTCTTCCAGATGGACACTCCAGGATAGTTTGCATGGCAATTCAGGATGCCATGTGAAAATAAGCCTTTTGACCCTATAGTACTAGCAGGATCTCTAATCTTCTTTGTATGCATATGAGCTGGGCTGGGGCGCTAGATAAAAGTATATCTAGCATGGCCTTTCAACTGTATAGCAGTCCCCAGTTAAGCTCTGTGTGAAAAGGTTTGGGTTCCTATCCAGTGAGTCTTGTGCTACCATCTTCCATAGATGCCTTTTCATCTAGTGGGCTTGTTACTAAATTGTTAGTAATTCTTTTTGGTAGTTAGAAACAGGATATACTTGTGGGCAAGTAATCATCTTTGGCGTGGTGACTTAAGATAGCACTTTAATACCCTGTCTCAGGATATTCTTAGCCTGGTTGTGGCTAGATCTAATTAATATTACTTGGCCTTGGTAAAACCTAATGTGTCTCAGGGATGATCAGTATAAACTTGACTCTGTTCTCCTTGAACAGATTTATTTGCATCTTCCTATGTTTGCATAAGTCACTTGATGAAAAGTGACACTTGAAACAAAAGAACAACAACAAAAACACCGAAAAGGCCCCCAAAAACAAACAGTGAAAAGCCCCTCAGTATTCAGTAACTGCAAACTACTGGACATATATGTTAATCAAACTATAAACCTCCAGCTCATTCCAGCAGCCCAACCCTGAGCTGCACTGAGCAGCTTTCTCTTCATCATTAACTATAAAAACTCTTTCCAAGGGATCAGTTCCAGTTCTGTGTTAAGGCTGGTTACTGAATAACTGATTGTAATGAATGCCTAAATTTATCATGGGTGTAATAATAGCTACACTGTTCCCTTAACTTCAGCCTCGTTCAGAAGCTTTTGGTCAACAGACTCGCTGTCTGGGTGACTCAGTAAGGAGCCTGTGTAGGTATTTCCAAATCTCTCACTTGCAGGATCCTTCAATGAACTTGACAACAAGTTGGATTAATTGTGGATCACAACCTCATTCTGCCTACTGGGAATTTAGTAATTGATGTCTCCCTGGTGGCATTCACCAATCCTTCAAGTTTTAGGGGATTTCCCACTGACAAAGCCACAGGCTGGTAAGTGACCCATGGTCAAACATTTCAACTAGACAGAGCTTTAAGTCCCTACATAGTAATTACTGTATTAAGATGAAATATACACCACAGCTTACAAAAGGCAAATTCTTTAAGTAGGGAATAAGACTTCAGCATTACATGCAGAAATTACTGCAGTCCAAATGATTTGGGTATCTTGAGCCTAGGAAATAGGATAACAAAGCATCTGCAGTTCTGTGCTTCAGGCATTCTCAGTAAAATTGCTTTGTGGTAGAAAAAAAGTAGTCTGACCTAGAGAGATGTTCTAGGAGAATGTTCTGGTTTGGTTTGGTGGGTTTTTTGGTAGCTGGGGGAGGACCCCAGAAGTGGCTCTGGTAAAAAGCTGAGAAGCTCCACCTGCTCCAAACCCAGCCAAATATCCTTTAGAGGGACAATAGATACACCTTAGCAATTAACATATGAAAGAACCAATATAATACCTGAGCAGAGAGGCACTTGGGGGGTTAAGAGAAGAGCTGTGCTGTGGAGGCAGAGCTGGGCTGGTGGTTGGTGAGGAAGAAGGGGAAGAAGGTGCCCAAGCAGAAGTTTCCCAGCAACCCATGGTGAGATGGCAGCTGTGCCCCTGCCCTCATGGAGGAGCATGGTGGAACATTCCCTGAAGGTGCCAGGAGGGGTGAACTTGGCCACTGGACTTGGATTTTGTGGCCAGAGGATTTGCTGCCTGGAGACTACAATTGTGCAGCTTTGGAAGCCCTGGAGCCAGGGGAGTTTGTTCCCGAAGCTCGGAAGGACTGTTAGGAATCCTTCCTGAGGAGGAAGGAGCAGCAGGAACCACCAGCCTGTGAACTGACTCTAAAGCCCATCCCCATCCCCCTGTGCCGCTGGGGGGAAGGAGAGAGAGAAACCGGGAACAAAAGGATTTGGGCCCGGGAAGAAGGGAGGGGTGGGGTAACATATGCAAGCCCTGCTCTGTGTGTGTCTGTGTCCTGTGTGTGTGTGATGAGTGTGAAACTAAATGATTCTTTTTCCCCAAGTTGAGTCTGTTTTGCCCAGGACTTTAATGGGTGAAGAACCCTCCTTGTCTTGACCCATGAGCTTTGTCCTCCTCATACCAATGTTTGTGTGTGTGTGAGGGGGGACCTGAGTGAGTGGCCATGGGGCTGTTCCTTTGCTGTCATGTTGGGCCCAAACCACATGTAATGGCAAGCCAGGCAGGAGAGAGAGACAAAGAACCATGACAGAGAGGTGTTGGTTAGTAGTTCCCCAAGCTTTAATACCAAGAGTATGTTGTCTTGTAAGGGCAGTCGGATACTGATGTGTTTGATACTTCAGTTGTGTGTTTAGAACATCTCCACCATGCAATATATTCTCCATCTTGCATCTACATTTGTGTGGTCAGGGTGGAAGTGCTGGACAAGTGGAAGGAACACTTCATCTCCAAGAGCAGCATCCAGTTCATTAGTATTGCATTGACCTGTAACTTTGAGAGTGAGTAGAAGCCTGTCAGTGAAAATTATTAAATAAAAATAGGTCCCTTATTTCTCTTCAATGACTGACCAGCATACCTTCTAATTCTTACCTGGTGTGCTAGTGCTGTAATAATGCTTCATTTTCTTGCCACTGTTGATGGTGGGGTTAAATAATCTTCTTTTTAATTGTCTGAGTAGTAGTGATAATCTTTTTCTAATAATAAGAATACTGGCTAAATCTTGACTTTCACTGAATAAATTTCTCAAATTGGATTAGACTGAGAGCAAACCAGGAAGTCAAAGCTAGAAAAGTCTCAGCTCCATTGTATCTGATAAAGCAAAGCAAGAGCCCAGAACTTTCTTTAGCCTCTCAGGAGAAATTGTAGCTCTGGAAATTGTTTCCTGGGAGCAACTAAGACTAAAGCTGTGCTAGTCTGTGTTTTTGCACCTGAAAGTTTAGGACTGTAATAATGCTGTCACCCTTCCAGCCTTGCAGGAAAGAATGAACATGTAGGAGGTTAACATGGCAAATGAATACATCTCAAATTGTTAGGTTAATTGTTGGACTCAATCTGTAGTGTTTTTCAACCAGAATGATTCTGAGATTCTTTTTCTATCTGGGCTTGTAGTTTAATGTTAGGTCTGAATTCCCTAGACTTCCAAGTAGGAGGTTAGGCACAGACTTAAACTGTAGGTTGTGCAGGGAAATGCTGGAAGCATGGTTAGCTTTCCTCAGGAGTTAGGGGCACAGTTTACCTCACTGCATACGTGGGGAGGATCTATCCAGAGTGACAGCCAAGTGTCACTGTTCCTGATGTAGTGGATTCAGAGTATGGCTTTAATGTATAACTGCCAGTGCTTCTGAAATCAACTGCAGCAAAAGGGTACTGACACCTGCTCCACATGGTAGGAAGTCTTTAATAGAAAGCGTGTGAGAAGGCACATGTGTATGAGAAGGCACATGCATGTGTTTGGTTTATTTTCTGTCCAGCAAGGAAATCTGGGATCAGGCCACTCACAATCCTACCCATATGGCTGGGTAAGTTACCAATGTGTGTCCAAATATCAGCTAGAGTCTATCTTGATTTAACTGTTGTCTTCAGTAGGAATTAACATACTGAACTGGGAAACTTGTGTGCCTAATTTAATTTCAGTTCCATGTTTTGAAGGCTTATAACACCTTATTTGCAGAGTTTTGTACTCCTGAGGGTTTAAGCCTTATGAAGCTTATTGTTACAGGACAAGTCTTCATTCATTGGGGAAAAATACAGGATATAGCTGCACACTTTGTATTCATGCTGTTTCTTCAGACTTCATGAATGATGAGTGGTGAGGCAAGGGCATAGTGAGTCCTCAAAGGTGAGCTGAGGAAGGCCTCCTAGTCAAAACTTTTTTGGGGTTATCTGCAGTCAAGGCAAAGTGCAGTGTGTACAAGTAGGAAGAACTTTACAGACATTGCACAAATTCTTTTGAATATTTTTTTCCTACTAGATCAATAATTTGTTACCCCATAAATTTTTACACCATTTTTCTTAAACTCGCTGCCAGTTGATTGAAAATTAGTGTAGGCTAAGGATAGTAACTGCCAGTTGAATTACTATCCTTAGCCTACACTAATTTTCAATCATCACTCCATGGCTGTTTAAACATGGAATTGCAGAATGTTATCTTTTTGGTTTAAAAATAAATGTATAAAACAAAATGGAGGTCACCTTTTGGACTATGTCTATTTTACTGTATGGTGATCTGTACTTCTCCAGAGAAGTTCAAGAGACAAAAGTCTTACCATTTATTTTGCAGAAATATTTTTAGAGATGAAACATGTTGAACTTAGACATTTCCTACTGGAAGAACAAAAACATAAAGCTCTAACAACATAAATTAATGCATTTCACTTAAATTAGATGAACGGGGGAGGTGGTTGCCCCTGTTTTGTCTATTAAATCCTGACTGCCACACAAAGCAACATCAAGGTATTTCAAGTCTGCTTAGGCTCTTAAAACCTAAAACATATAAGTGTGTTATGCTTAACTGGTCATTGCTTTAATCAAATCTCATTCCTCCCGAAAATCTGGCAGGTGATTGTTCAAACAGTAAACAATCACTTTATTGCATAAGCTGGTACTGTAATTGGAAAAGTAAAATGACTAAGCACAGCATTCTTAGTGAAGCTGCCAAAAGAAAATACAGCCCAGAAGGGCAAGCTACACTTTTCATTAAAATAAGCTTCAACCATGAAATTTGTCACCCTAAGGGCTTCCTCACTCTGACAAGTGACTGAAATGTAAAATGTCACATACATATTCTCCATGTGTTGACCAGTAACTTGCATCAGCTCTAAGATCTTTGTTGGTCAAATACTAAATGTACTTTCTTGTTCACAAGCTACAAATAGTTTTTTTTCCTCAGCTTCCTGTATTGTTGCTGAGAACCAAATAGTTTTTTTCCTCAGCTTCCTGTATTGTTGCTGAAGGTGCAAAACTACACAATGATGACATGTAAAATGTCTGCATTTGTGCAGCTTGGCAGCAAGGAAGCTGTGTGTGCTGACAACTGGAAAATGCAAGTATTTCAAGAAGCAACCTCAAATTCTAGAGCCACGAAAAGTTATCAAGGAGTGTGGCAAGGAAGGAGTGAATCTGCTTTTAGTCCTTCTCATGGTGGATAATAACACTTCTGTTATTGAGAGCACATAGATAATATGCTATAATCCTGGTTCCAGCTTGGGCCAATCATTGCACCTCTGGAGAGATCTCTTCACGTTGTCTTTTCAACAGCTTTATAATTTGGAACCTACTGTTGAGCCTTTATTTAAGTAAGTAGAATAATCTCATGCCCTTCAAACTTGTGGTCATGTCTTGTCCTTTCTATTATTTCCTCCCCCAACTTTTTCTGGTTGGCCCAATCTGTTTACATATAGCATGCTTTGCTCACTGAAGTGTTCCAGTTGAATGTTGTGCTTGATGAGGAATCATTAGTCATGTCAGGTGATCCTCACCTCTAGTATAACACTAGGACAAAAGTAAGAATATCTTTTTTCAACAGGCTTGGGTTCTGCTTCTCTTCTGTAATCCACAGGTCTTCCTGAAAAATGTGTAATCCCTTCTCCAGTTAACCTGCAAGGAGGAGCAGTCTTTGACTAAACATCTTCTGGGTGTTTTTATTTCAGTGTCCTTTGCAGTCCTTACAGATCTCTTTTGAGTAAGCCTGCTCTTTGTGTGAGCTGATGATGCTTCTGGACCAACACTATGATGCTCCTGAAACCCTGTTTAAAAATACTATTTTGAAGTCAGCTGCTCTTCATGACAGAAGCTGTGGAAGCTGTTGTAATGTTCTCTAAATTCATCTAAGTGTCCTACCCACTTCTGTGGTAGTTTCATCTAAGGTTGCCAGAGCCTTTATACAGGTATGTATGGCACCTACTACTGCTCATCAGTAAGATCTGTGAAATCCTGCAGAACTGCTGATTTCTAGATCTGTGAAATCCTACAGAACTGCCAATTTATTAAAACCTTCATGTGTTTCAGAGGAGGATTTTTTTCCTCAAAAGACTTCTTGAGTGACGAAATTCAGGCAATTCCAGTTGTCTAGAATCAATTCTAGAGGTCTCTAACTGAAACCAGTGAATGCCTAGAATAAGCCACCCAATCTGCCAAAGTGCTTGCAATAGGCTTTTTAGAAATTCTAAGCAAAATTAGTGTCACCACAGTCTGACCTGGATAAATCTGCCACTTGCTCAAAACCTCATTCACTTGATATTTTTTATTTGCCTGCTCTTAATAGCCATATACTTCAAGCAGGTGTAATGCTTCAAACACTTAGGACTAATATGTACATCACTAGATCAAGTCAACAACTTTGCTTGTCAAGGACTTGGTCAAGTACAGGATAAAATTGTTTTTTAGCCTGAATGACAAGTCTGTTGATTCCAACAAACTGTTGCCTATGAACACCTTGCAAATAGTGCAGGAACTAGCCCAAATCAGTAAAATAATTCAGGGGCAAATGTGCTGTCCCTCTATCAACTCCATGTGTGATAAGTGGGTTTGCCTCATTCTCTTGTTAGAGAAAGGAATTCTTTAAGTGTTAACTATCTTCATGAAAACTGGGTTGGAAGCCAAGCCACTATTTTGTATCAGAATAAACTGGTAAGAGAAAGTATTCAGTTAAAAAGTAGAGCAATTCTTTAAAGAAATAGTCTGAAGATCTAAAACTCTTGAAAAGATGAGATTAGGTAATATGCAGTAGTAATTCAGGTACTTGATTTTGGTGTTGCAACTTCTGTTCATCCCTTTGTTGTAGGAATTACAACTGTCCTCCTGTTTTCCCCTTACATAAGCCTGTGATTTCCTCTACACCACAGAAATAAACCATCACTTTCTGTAATCTCTAGTCAGAAGCACTCAACAGCTTCAGCCTCATGTATGTATGCTCTCATCTATCTGACCTCTGCCTTTGATTAGAGATTGTCCTTGCTTGGGTTGCTGCTGTGGACAGTTGTCATCTCTTGGAAGGTGAACATCAAGTCCGTTTTCAAAATGCAGAAATTGGTGTATTACAGCAAGTAGAAGCCACTGAGAGTTGATCAGAAGTGACAGATCAGGGAGCTGGAAATGTAACATCTAGAATACTGTAAGGTCAGGCTCAGCTTTCCAGAGGAGCAGAGAGAAGACTCTGCATCCATTACACTTTTAGGATCATAAGATAAAGCAGTGAAAGCTTTAAGGAAAGAGCTGAATGACAGCTTGTGGTATGCCTGTTCTCATCATGTTCTGGTGAACTTGAAAGATTAAACCAGAGCAAAGAGTGGGGGCTGAAACTCTTGTACCGGTATTTCTTCCATCATACAAGCAGAGCAGTGGAGATGAAGGTGAGCTGAACATGAGCGGAGCAAGATGAGGGAAAGTGGTGCAACCACAAACTTTAAGAAGCTTACTAAAGGTGTGTGGGTGACAAGATGAATGGAAAGCTATTTATCTTTATGAAGCCTGCGCTGTTGCTGTGTATCCTTACTTAAGAATGGCCTCATAGGTTAGAGAAGACTCCTGTTGAGCTGTATAAACAGGTAGCTTCAACGCACTGAGAGAAGAATTCATTGATCAGCTTCCAGGCTGGTCAGTTCTTCATCTGGTAGGATCTGTGAATAGCCATGCAGCCCCTGGGATAGGACGTCCCTTGATGTTAAGTCCATGTTTGTTTAATCTTGACGACTTCTCTGAGAAAGACATGGTTCCCGTTTATTCTTCAAATCAACACTCAAATGTCACTTGCTAGTCTCTAACCAGTAACCGGTATGCATTTTAAAAAATGTAAAGAGGATACTGAAATTCTTTATGATTACTTGACCAGTTCTGGGCTCCTGGATTTAAGCTGCAGCTTTTTTTTTTTTACATGGAAAGTCTACTCATACAGACTATGGCCTCCCTTTTATTTTCCTTCTTGTGAAGCTGGCTTACACTAAAAGGAATAAAGGCACAAAACCAAACCTGTTTTTTCAGGTATTCAGGTTGCTGTTTTTTTTCCCCTCTTTCCCAACTGAATTTCCTACTTGGCTTGAGGCTTGAAACAGGATAAATAGAATGAGAAAAATGATTGCTTGTTCTCTTACTGTAATGAATGCACTTCTGAGTAGATCTGATGCTCTTCTGAGGGTATTGGGTTCCTAGCAGGATAACCTGCCAACTCGGCTGCTGCACTTGAGTATCATGCTCTTCTGTGTACTGAAATTCTGTTGTTTCTCTCTTTTCCTCTGCTTCTCATCTGCTGCTTCAGTGCCTGCAAGTATGAAAGCAGCTCTACCTACAGAAATACCTGTGAAGCTATCTGACCACAAATTCATTCTGCTCCTGAGAATGATCTCAAAAAGTACTCTAGCTGGTATGCAATTAGTTGTGCATAAAGAAACAACCACTAGATTAGCTTTGTTTTCTAAACAATCAATCATGCTTTATAGCCTGAACTTCTCACTGCCACATTCCTTATGCCAGCAGCCCTACATCTAGTGCAAACACTTTGAACCTCTCAACTGAATGTTGGTTATGATTTGTTGACTTTAAATACTCTTTTTAAGCAAAGAAGCTCATCCTACTAGAAAAAGCCTTCATAATCCAGTAGAAACTACTGCAAAAATACTTTATCCTTAGGAACTTTACAGAAAAGATGCTTTATCATGTGTAAGGTTGATTCACTGGCAGTGTTAGGTGATTTAAGGCTGCATATTTGATAGTAACCTCCAAAAGAAAATGCTTGTGAGACATGATGTTTTTCAAACAGCATTTGCTGGTGGGTTTTGTTGTGGGCTTTTATTTTGGGGGGGAGGTGATAGTTTGAAAGCTAAATGTAGATTAGCATCTCTACTGCCTGCATGGTCTGCTTGTGGTAGTCCTGCCTGGCTTGTAACAAACAGTTCTAGTGCAGCTGATGAAACCATTAAGCTGATTCCTCTTAACCACTCTGTCCCTGGAAAATGTCTCTGTGGGGATTTAAAAGGGCACAAGATCTATGCTGTAGATCATACAATAATGCTTCTAGTGGCATAGATGAGATCTTGCCCATCTCACAGTGCAGCTTTATCCCTGAAGGATTGCCTGGATCATATGGAGAACTTCCTTTGAAGGGTTGCAGCTGTATGTTTGCTGGAAGCACGCAGGAGAAGTTGATGGACTGACAAAGCATGATCAAATTGTCTGAGTGGTAGTCTGAGAGCTGTGTTTACTTTCATTTTCACCTGCCAAAGGTGGCTGTCAGCTGAAAGAAGTGGTGTAGTGATTGCACTCATAGGACAACAGACTCTGAAAGCCCTTCAGCTTTGGTACAGAACTTCTGCAAGTCTCATCCCATAGTGGTCCAGGGGGATGCTGTTGGAGTGGTGTGGATGCTGGAGCTTGTGCATCCTATAAGAGAAGAATGGCTGACAGTCATGGCCAAATAAGGTAAAAATGCCAAATTCTGACAAGCCTTTGCCAAGTGTTTCATAGTTCTACAAAGTCACAAATAGAAGAGGTCTGTGTCCTCTAAATATTTCCCTGCTAGCAGGTCCTTATGTATCAAGTCCAGCTGCCAAGCACTTGTAGCCTCTTATTATTTTTGTGTGTGTCAGTAAATATCTTATCCTGCCAGTTCTAACAGGGTTATAGCTTGGCAAAGCATGTTACTAAAATAGCACTTGTTCATAGTCCAAAATCAAAATATGTCCTCATCAAGCTGCTCTTAAATGTGGCCACCAGCTTTCTGTAGGGCCGCTTATAAATGACCTAATAAATCATCCCAGCACTAAGATTTTGCTAACACAGATGGTTTGTTAATATACTGTTGGCCAAAGTGTTGTCTGTTCATTACCTGTATATTTTTTGATCAGAAGGTGTAACTTTTAAATGGTATGTTTCAGCTATTTTGCTTAAAGTGGTGTTTGTGGAAGTTCCTACTGTGTTGTTTCTAAGAGCTGTAGATATGATCTGAAGTCAGCATGGTAACACAACCCTTCTAAGCACTAATTTTCCCATATAATTAACTGAACAGTATTTCTCTAGTATTCTTAAGATTTATTAATTATTGATGTTGAGAGGATTCTTAATTTTGGCTCCTTATCTTACACCTTAGGTAAAAGGCCCAGGTTGCCTGGGGAAGTTGTGGAAGCCCCATCCCTGGAAGTGTTCAAAGGCAGGTTGGATGGGGCTTGGAGCAACCTGGGCTGGTGGGAGGTGTCCCTGCCCATGCAGGGAGTTGGAACTAGGTGATCTTTAAGATCCCTTCCAACTCAAACCACCCTGTGATTAAAATATATAGGTTATATATCACTGCTAGGTCAGTTAAAATGTTTATTTAAATAATAGCAAAACTAGATGGAGTAGCTATACTTCATGGCAATAAGCATAAACATATCTGTCATGCTGGTATTTGGGACAGTGCAAAACTGGAGCAGGGATCTGCTCAAATGCTCTAGCTCTACTTTTTATGGAGTGTGCTTGCTTGTAATCACTAGTGCTTCGTAAGGGAGGCACTGAAGATGTTTACCAAAGGTGCTGCACCATAAAACTGCTGCTGTGACCTATAGCTGTTTCCTCTGTTAGCTCCACCTGATGCATGGCAGGCTTGAGGTCAAGGGGCTGAGAAGCTGCAATTTTACCTCACCCTTTGCGGCATGGCTGCATTAGAAGGAGAGCAAGCCTCTCTGGATGCCAGGGAGGAAGTAAGAAATACAAATGTATCTCTCATTTTTTATCTCTATAAACACTTCCCTCCAACTGCTGGTTAGGCTGTAAATGGTTGATTATAACCAGGCTGTCACAGTGATGATATGCCAGTTTGATTTGAGAGTCCAGTCCCAAGAAGGCAAAAGAAGAATATTTTATGCAAGATGACATAAACAGTTATGTATAGTTGTTTACTTTAGAGGCCCTGAAATCTGAGAAACCCTCCTCTGTGTTGTTTTGGTTTTTCTCTGAAGGAGTAATTAATTCCTCAGAGTTAGTAAAATCTGGCCAAAACCTAACTTATCTATCAATGTTAGAAGGTGAACAAAATTCAACTGATGCTTTCAAAAGCTTTCTTTAACTGAGTTTTCTGAGGTTGAATGATGGTAATGCATTTAGGGACTGGTAATTGGAGATAATTCCAATGAATTAGTCTTTGCAGACATTAATGATATGCTGGAGGAAGTCAGGTTATGAAGATCTGTGCTATGCTCTTTTTTGTCTTTTATGTATTGAAAAACTTCTGTAATTATCTAATACATATGCTGACACTGTTTGGGTTTCTCGAGCATTTACAGCGTGAAAGCAGCCTGTGAATTTTTAGAGCAGTGAATATAATGACTTCAGATGCCAGTACATGTGCAATAACATCCACAGGGAATATGTAACTTGGCATATACAGAGTTAACTTGCCCTGGCTTGGCTGGTTTTTATGGATGGATATTCCTGCAAAACAGTGCTCTCAACCTATTTTAGGAAGGATTGCTCATTCTGGAAAGTGATTTGCAAATAGATGCGTGGGTATCATAAAATCATAGAATGGTTTGGGTTGGAAAGGGCCTTAAATATCACCTAGTTCCACCCCTCCTACATGGGCTGTGGAACAACCCCCAGTAGACCAGGTTGCTCAAAGGCCCCTCCAGCCTGGCCTTATACTTCCCACACTGTGCCATCAGGAGGACACATTGGTGAAAGAATTTGGGAAAAAAAACAAAGCTAGTGGCAGTGATGTGCTGATAGGATTGATCTTGCAGCACCAGCCTCACTGGGCTAGGCACTGTCCTTCCTTCTGCAGAAAGGTGACATTGTTTCAGTTAATCCACTTGGTAATGTATTAAGATGTCCCCTGATTATAGCCTTAATTTTGTTTTCTTCTGTTTCTCTTGAGACAGAGGGAATTAATCCATTTAGTTCTGATGGGAGATGACTCTCGTGTTGGACACGTTTTAAAAACTTAGGGATCTTTTAGTAGGACTTGCCTAAAGCTGGGCCATACTTAGCTCTTGCCAGACTGAAGTTTGCTTGTGCCTATCTGACCAAATTAGTGAAAATTATCTGCGGCAGTGTCAGATGATAACAGCCTGTTTGTACACTTGCCTGAGTGATCTCCATCCCCATGAGTTTGAGTTCTTTGTGCTTACGTGGTGATCAGGTGGATATTTTTTGTTCTGAAAGTACCAAGCTATTAGTGTTTGTTATCTTGCCCTTAACCTGGATGTAATTCTGGGGGTAGAACCTGCTACTTGGAGATCCAGCTGTCACCTATAAAATATAACTGTGTCTTTGCTGTTGAGTGAAACTTCTTCTTAGTGCCTGTTTTACCAGCATCACTAGTCCCAGCTGTTAGGTTTTCCACTAGCTGGGAAGGCTCCTCTATTGCTATTTATGCCCATACCACCTTAGCTTTTTGCTTCTTGATGTATTTGTATTAATAAACATGAGGGTAACACAAGCACATAAAGTTTTTTACTTAGCAGTAAAACAAAAACATAAATTTAATCAGATAATGCTACCTCCCCAATTTAAGAAAATTAAGTGTTTCCTACTAAAAACAGCAGCAGCAGTGATTTAACAATGTAATCTGATCTAATATTAGTAACAGCCTGTGCCTTTAGGGAGCAGTACAATATCCAACCCACTGAATAAAGTCTGTCTCACATTATATTCTGGATCCCTTTTAAAAAGATGGCTTCCCAGAATTGTTTTAGTAATTTCATCAAGGCCCATAGTTTCCCACATCTTTTTCCCAGTAATATAATCAGGCTGGGCAAACTACATTGGCCCCCAAAATACAAAGAATGAAGAAAGAATGCTGTCTTACAAAGATGTTCTCCCTGATGTCACGAGGACCTTCATCTCTCCACCTTAGGTCTTAAAGCTTTCTATTCTTCCTCTCCTGTCTGGGCAAGAAAAAGCCCATCAGGGGAGTTTGTGATGTACAGATTGCCATCTGTGACTGCATTACACCCTTCCAGCCTAAGCCAAACCCTTGGTCATTTTCCAAGTAAACTGGAAGGGGTGGAAGGAGGGTCCTAAAAAGCAAGGAGGAGGCTTCTAGTCAAGGCCCTGCTTTATGGACAGAAGTAGGCAGGAAATCCTATGGAAAATTTACTATTGGCAGGGCTGGATTTGGAAGCATGTTTATGTCAGGTTTTGATAATGTTTGGAATTTTGTATACATACCAAGGAAAGGGTGCAACAAATCTTCATTAACCCTTTCAAAATGAAGCAGCACACACCCTTGCTCTCCTATTTTGCAGGGACTTGTTTGGATGTTTTGATGGATTTGTTGAGGGAGCTGAGGATGTCAGACATTGAGCCTTGATAGCAGGAGAGCTGCCAGAATCATTTGCTTCCCTTAGATGAGGCTATTTGTCAAAAGCTATGCCCTGACTTAAACAGCAACGAGGCAGAGGTTGTAAAAGACATGAACTGGATCACAGTGTGCGAGGAGTCCCGAGGGCAGGCAAAAGTTTGCATGGCAAGAAGTGGAAAAAATGCTGCTTCTCCTTGTGGGGTCGATTGCTCCACATCATCTTCATCTGCAATGTGCTGCAGAATGATTTCCCTCCTCCCAGACATTGCTTCAGTGGCCTAAATTGTGTGGTAGCCTCAAAAGTAGGTCATGATGTAAAAGCACTGTGCTGCTTCCAGTGGCTTAAAAAAAAAAATATCTCAAGTTTCATGATGAACCTGTTAAAAATCTCAGCTAAGCCTTCAGTGTCAGCTTAGGCACAGTATCCTTGTCAAACAACCTGGTTTATGCTGTTGTGTTTCAGTGCCTTTGATTACCTGAACTGTGAATTAAATGTTAGGACATGTCAAATGTGGTTCTTTATTGCACCCAGTTAGCTTTAACCATTTTCCTTTGGCAGACTTTTAGTGATTCAAAACAGGTTAGTCCAGTTTAATGTAACACTGTTTTAAAATTAGATGTTAACTTTCAGGATCTGGAGTAATGTTATATATGGGACTGTTGTTAAGTAATAGGTTGTATTATTGCATTTTTAAATACATTATTCCTGACAATGTATATAGTCTTCCCCTGATAGGGTTAATACAGTTCTGTTTTTAGAAAGCAGTTGCTAAAAATCTTGGTGAGAAGTCTTTATAAGAATTTAAACAACTACCTTGATTGCTGCCTTTTTGAACCAAAGGCCTCATGACTCATGCGATGGTGCTCCTAGAAAGTCAAAGGACTTCTTAAGTCTGAGCTTTTATAAAGTAACAATAGAATGTGACCACAGGAGATACAGCTGTTTGCTGAGCATCAAGTAAAGTAGTTGCATGTATTTGTCCAGCTGGGCCAAAAACTCCAGGTATGTTTTCGAGATGCTTTTCTTCCTAGTGCAGTGGCTGAACACTTGAATCTTGACATGGGCCAAAGAAACTTCCCCTGTGGCCAGTTCTGTAACTATAAACAGCTGCCAATAATTAGCAACAGAGCCACAAAACAACCAGGGAGAAAATAGCTGCCTGTTGGCTAAGCAAGTGTTATTCTGCCTTCCATCTGGGAAGTACTAGGAGGTGGAATATGTGATAGCATGACTGGAGATAGTTCTGCCTTCTGAAGAGAAGGTGTCTTGAGCTTTACAGGTGAGATTATTTGTTGACTCTAGCCACAGGGATCCACCAACAACTTGTTTTCTCTGTGAGCTGCAATTTCATGCTGGCTTTGGGTATTTATAACCCAAAGTAATACTTCTAGCTCCCTTCCCCCACTTATGTTGGTATGGATCCATGCAGCCATGCAGTTGGATAAAGCCAACCTGGCTTCATAAAGGATTTTTGGTGGGGTTTGTGTTGGTTTTTTGTCAGTCTAGTTTTCAACCTAGATCAGTTATGCTGCAGGTTCACTCCTCAGACACCCGTGTGGCTGTGCACAAAGAGATGGGAGTAAGGAAAAAAGAAAAGGAAGGGGCAAAGAAAAGGAAGAACAGACTGCTCTTTCTAGAGGAAGTCTTGTTTATGCTAGCTTGAAGTGATTCAGAAACCTGTAGTGTAAGTAGTAAATAGGCTGGTAACATTTTATGTGATAATCCTGTGCAAGCAGCTGACTGTAAAACAAAACGATCCTTGCAAGCAAAACAGGCTGTCCTAGCAAAAGTATGGTTTGCTCCTTAGCATTTGGAGCTGCCAACAGGTTTGTGCTGCAAAGAATATCTCTCCAGTTTCAGCTGCTGCTACCTCTGTGGTGGACATGACTGTCCTTATGGCAGATCTGCAGAACATAATCATCAGGGAATCATCTGTACAAAATCAGCTGCATCGGCACCTTACAGAATAGTTTTTAATGGTTTTTTTTTTTTGAGAATTGACTCATTTTTGAGGTGATGTACCCATACTTGCAGAGGGATGAAGGACAGCCTTGCCTTCTAGAGCTGTTCTTTCACAGCAACATGTTATTTGTCTGGTGGTATGATGAAGCACCAGAGGATTTGAACTAAAACATGAGCAATTACCCTTGGACAAATGCCATTTTACTCTTGAAAAGGCACAAGTCCAAACAATGTATCATTTTGCAGGTGAGTCAGATGCTGAAGCAGAACACACTGTCCATTTTGCAGCTAATGGTAGAAGGAGTAAATGGTGTTTTGTCGGCAGTGTGGGGGTAGAAGTGATGAACCAAACATGTATTTAGTCTGAGAAAAAGCCAGATAAACTCGATGTTTTCTTTCCAATGCTAATATTTAAGGTATTCTTAAATCAGTCTAGGTTGCCAGATCTTGTGAGACCCCACCTGGAGGACTATATCCAGCTCTGGAAGCCTAAACAGAAGAGGGACATGGGCATTTTGGAATGAGTCCAGAGAGGGGCCACAAAAATGGTCAGAGGGCTGGAGCAGCTGTCCTATGAGGACAGGCTGAGGGAGCTTGGGTTGTTCAGCCTGGAGAAGGCTTTGAGGAGACCTTAGAGCACCTTTCAATGCCTGCAGGGGCCCCAGGAAAGCTGGGGAGGGGCTTTTGACAAGGGCTTGGAGTCAGAGGATGAAGGGCAGTATGAAAGTCTTTACGGGAGGGTGGTGAAGCACTGGAACAGGTTGGCCAGAGGTGGTGGAGGCCCCATCCCTGGAGGCATTCAAGGTCAGGCTTGACCAGGCTCTGAGCAACCTGATCTGGTGAAAAGGTCCCTGTGCACTGCAGGGGGGGGTTGGACTAGATGACCTTTAAAGGTCCCTTCCAACCCCTCCCATTCTATGATTACTTGAAAACCTTAGCATAAACCAACTTGGCAGAGAAGTGTTTGACAGAGAAATGAAATGACAGGGCAATTACAGGCTTTCCAGGCTAACATGATTCACAGGTGAAATAGTGTGGTTACTAGTGCGAATGTCTGTGGGATGTACTCGCTGAAGGAGAGTAAGGTATAAGAATTGAGGGGGAAAAAAATAAATCTTGTCATATTAAACTAGCAGCTTCTGAATTCTTATACTATTTTCCAGTCAAATATTTCATTAAGTGGAAGCACACCTGCCTTGGTTTTTTATTGTTAGTGGTTTTCTTGGTGTGTTATGCAGAATGTCACATGAGGATCTGTTATTGATCCAGTGGCAACTGTGACCAGAATTACTGAAACCTAGTTAAATGCTGTAAGAGTTGGTTCTTAGCTATTTTGCCTTATGAAGTTAGTGGCAAACAGGAAAAGACATTGATGGCTTGAGATGTCTCTTCATTTTTCTTTTCAGTGTCAAGCAGGTAGATTCTTTTAAAATACAGAATGTTTGTGCTTGAGTGTTTCCTACATCACTAGAAAACAGTTACTGTGGAGCTGAAATGAACACAGCTCTTTTCCTTGATTTGAGGAGATTTTGATCAATCTGTGTACTTGCATGTAAAATAAAGTCTTGGTAATGGAAGAGGCAGATCAAAGACAGGATAGCTAGATAAGCGGTTGGAAGTTATTGCAATAAACCTTAAAGACCAGGATGAAGGTAGGGGTAGATTACTTCTGAATCTCCTAGGTCCTGTAGGCATTCAATACTGTTTGAACAGAACTGTTTCCATCCTTTTCAGATAGTTCATTCCAGTATTTCCTAGACCATGCTTATTTTTCCCTTTAGGATTTTGTAACCAGTTCATATCTACCCTGTTGCAATGAATTGTTTCTTATACCAGTTATGCCTTAAGGATTACCTAATGACTTCAGAGGAGGAAAGCCTCAAGAGTTGACATTTCCCCAGGGTATCCAGTTGGGCCCATTTAACTGTATCTACTTGCCAGGCTTTATTACTACTTAATAAACTATGTGTGAGATTACCTGAAACTTGCTGCATACTCCATAGTTTAATTAAAATCCTATGTTTTGGCACTAGTTCAGAAAACCTGGTTGCTTGTTGATCAATGCATTCCTGTTCCTTGTTAGTGAGAGATATCTGAAAAACATGCATTAAAATTGTTCAGATTTGGGCAGGAGCACTTTTTACCTCACTTATTCTGGGATTAATGGGTCTACTACTATCAATCTTCTGACCTCCAGATGTTGGTACTTCAAATGCAAAACCACTGCTTGTCTTAAACTTACAAAACATGCTGAGAAGTGTGACAGTCATTTGCCTGAGGTGTTGTGTTGCCTAATTGCCTAGCGTGAGCTTTTGTGCACCTCCAGCATCTTGATGCTGGCTAGGGAAAAGAAAACCACGGCATTTTATGGGTCACAAATATCACCTATATCTGTTCCTCTTTATTTTTTTTAAACCCAATAGAAAGACAGTAATTTTCCACTTCAGTAATTCATGGGCTTTGTCTGTGACTGCCACCTATTTGAGGCACAGGAATATCATGATATGGCCTCAACAAGCCTGTGAGATGATGTTTTGTGCTTCACGTAGCCATGTTATGATTTATGGCTAGATGTTAGATAATAACAATGTAACAGATAAGATTAAAAGCAACTCAATCAGCTTTTAGAAAATGTTGCTTACAGATTAGCTTTCAGAATACATTACTTGCCTCTTGTTGAAATATTAACTACCACTGTATAGGTTTTGTCATTGTTGCAGGGTGGCCAAAGGTCAAAGTAAAATGTGTTTAATTAGGTTAAAGAAGAGCTGGTGTAATCAGTCTCGGTCCCCTCCCCGCATGCAGACTTTGCCAGATCAGGAAAATTTCTGTATCTAAACTTCATACCCAACCTCTTTACAGTGCCCCACATGAAGCACTTTCTGTGGCTGAAGTTCTTCATTCAACTTCCTTATTCTTTGTTAGTCATGAAAACGCCTTTGGAAACTTTACGGGAAGTACAGCAAGAGTACATGGCAGATTGGAGGACATGGTCTTAGCTTTATGAGATAAATGCTGTCTTGTGTGCCAGTTTACATTTTTAAATTTTGTTCAGCTACTCTGTGGCTGGATGGTCAGAAAGGTACAGATGAGAAGGAATCTGTCCTGAAACCTTTTGCCACCATTCCTCTTGACATGTGTTTGAGGAAGGAATGCCAGCTCTCTTAGTACCTAGTCTGCTTGAATGACAGGTAAAATGCAAGCATAATTCATCAGTATTTTAAAAATTATTATAATGCTGGATTGGTTTTTAGGTGAACTCTTACAATAAAGCTTTTGAACCACAGAAGCTGAGGGACTGTAATGGAATTACCGTGGGTATTCAATACAACAACTCAAAAAAATTATCAATTAAGGTTTGGTTTTACTAGCTAACAAGCATGAAAAAATTATAGATACAGACACAGGAGCATATCTTTTTTGGTATTTTAGTCCAGCTCCTCTTTAGATGACTGTTACTTTGGAGCTCTTTGCTGCATAAAAGCTTTGGTAATCCTTATGTCCAGCAGGCAAATGGATTTGTCTCCCTTTTTGATAAGGAAGAAGGCCAGTATTCAGACTTGGCAAATTCAAAATGGACTTGGAAGAAACAGCAGCAGAATCTGGATTGATCTAAAAGGAGTACGATCACAACCTAACAGGACTGAAGAAAGAATTGGAAGACCTTTCTAAAAGGCTGCTGTTATTCTCTGCTTCTCCTGTTAGACGTGCACTTGGAGACAGATAAAAGTGCTGCAGGAAGACCAGTGTTATGCTTACCACAAAATTGGCATAATGGAACAGTGATTCTCTGTTCCTCTAGATAAAACCTGTCCATTGTGCCTCTTGCTATTGCACTTGAATACTGCAACTCCTTTTTCTGGCATGTTTAAAATACACTGTTGTTCTTATCTGTTTCTATTACAACTTCAAAGTCTACCTCCATTTAACATCTGTTATTCCTGTCTCTTAAATTATTGGATCACTCCCCATCATCTCCCACTTCAGAAATAGTTTTTTCAGTCATCTCATAAGAGCCCTGCTCAAATGGGCTGAATCTCATATCTTTTTTTCTGGCCTGCCTCTTCATCCTTTGCAGTGACAAGTGCTTCCACCCTGATGTCATCCTGCCTGTGTATGCAGTCTGCCCTGGTGCATCATAAAACATTCTGGTGTGATGAACTGCCTTCCTCCCTGTGCATCATTATGCTACCATGTAACTGCATATTAAATTAGGTGTTTAGGGAAATTAAGTTAAATCCTTCTTAGGTAGTGACAGGAGTAAAAGTTAAGCGAAAGAAAACGCTAGAGGCTTTAAAGCCATCTTGTACAGGAGTGTTATCCATGATCCTTTGTCTCAAAGCCAACATGTTCTGAGTGATTTCTGAATAGTAAAACCTGATACATCAACTTTTAAATTCTACTGAGTGCAATTTTGCCTGTGTCTGCCAGCAATTAAACATTTTATTACTAGTCTCTAATTAAAATAATTGCTCCTACTCTGTAACCTGTATTTTGTAGGTTTTCCCCATCCAGAACTTGTGTTAGGAGCAGTGGATTTGTGTTTTTCTAATACATTAGTTTCATATTTATGTTAAGCTAACTCCTTCAAGGAGTGAGTTGAAACCTCAGACACTATGGCAAGGAAAGAGCATTCCCTCCCTTCCCCTCCTGATGTGAATTCCACACTATTAACTACTGGAAGGAGGTAATTGAACTCTTACTGCATGCAGGAGCTTAGCAAATCCACACCCTGACCAGTGGAAAAGAAAACCTTTATAAAAACAAGGTGCTTATGAAGAACATGAGTAAGGACCTGCCCATGCCACAGTAACCCTAGGCACTGCATCTCAATTCCCCTTGGTATTTCTGAGTGGCTGGAGAAATGCTTTCTGGAGTCCTTTCTGTTCTGAGCAATGCAATGATTGTAGATTAAAACTTGGAACTTAAAACTCTGCTCCACTTATGTTCACTAAGTTATTTTCACTTCTCTTGCATGATGTAAATTATAGTGTTACTGAGGTGATTAAATCTGAGAACTCCAGTGATCTTGGGGAGTTTGGGAGGAGAAAAAGCCTAGACCAAAAAATATGCATTGGAATGGAAGAATAAAATACACACAACAAACCCACTGAGGGTAACAGCTGAGGGAGTGCTTGGAAGGATGCTCCTGTGATGCACTTTTGGTAGAACAGTGTGTTAGGTCATGCTGAAGTAGAGTTGCTGTTGTGATGTGCTTTAAACCCCAGACATGTCATCTTTTTCTTAAGGCTCATTTTTAGGTTCACCGCTTAATGTTCTGGTTATGCTCTTGCCCACAAAGAGTTGTTGTTGTCACAACTGAAGGGGCAGTGAACTGCAGCCTGGCCACTTCTTAGGGCAGCTTTGCTGCCAAAGGCAGCATCTTGTGGAACCATACCCCCAAGGAGCTTTGTCTTGGGATACAAATTCAGTCACACTGTGTGCAAAGATGGGAATATGCATCCTTCTAAAGCAAACATTATGTAACCTTTCTTTTTATAAAATGTTTTTTTTCTCCTCTCAGTGCTTAAACACATTTTGATTGGTATGGCATAGTTTGTACTTCTGCTTAGACTTTGACAAAGGACAAGGAAATAGAAACTTGTCTTACTTGGTTGGAGTATATTTAAATAGTTTTAATGTATAGTGGGAAGTACTGTACCATTCTATTTTCATGGACATCAGAAGCCTCATGGAATGTGGGAGTAAGGTGCTCTGGTCTTGTGTGCAGAAAGTGAAGATGGATCCACATGCTGGGTATCATATCTTCATTAAAAGTTCTCTTCTTTAAAGTTCAATCCTCACAGTTGAATTCCTAATGGCTTAATTTTGCTCATGTTTGCTTGAGGAATATCTGTGATAAGTAGGTGTGATGGTTACTGCAAAGTAAATGGCAGTTCCAAAAGTCTAAATGGAGATGTCTGCGTGGCTAGGGAGTAAATGGTAATTGATGAATCATCTTCCTGGCATAGTTCTGGAGTATCCTACACTGTTTTTGAAATGGAACCTTAATTTAATTTCCCAGAATTTGTTAGTCTTGTGCTCAATGTTCTGAGGATCTTAAAAATATACACTGATACATTCATCTGTGGCTTTGTGTAGGAGCACAAAGTGGAGGAACTTATGAGTGCAGTAAAGCACCATTTAAATACAAGTAGGAGCTGCATTTCAATGGCAAGTACAGGGGAAGGAGGGAATGTGGAATAAAAGACCCTACACTAGGCAAGGACAATGGAAAGCATTAAGCAGGAAATAGGGTATATGGTTAAAGGGAGGGTGGGGGCACAATATCCTGAAAAATGGTATTGAAATTTTTAAATGCTTGCTTTTTGTTGCAGATTAATCAGCCACTCGATGGGGATTAACAGTGGAGCACCTCTTTGTGTCGCCTTTCCACCTCTGTGTAGCAAGAATAACAACTTCAGCACTTCTTCAATAATAATTATGAAACTGGTATTAACTGAATGGCAATTATGGATTTTTAACTCTAACTCACAGTAAACCTGCAAGCCATATGTTGAAATTCCTGCCAAATAGCTTTTCGTTCTTGATGTCTCATATCTGTACAAGAAGTTGCAAGATACCTGTTTGTATAAGAGGAATATAAAAGCATTACTTGCCTGAGGAACACAAGCTGAAAGAGAAGACACCCTAACTTGTTTGTGGAGTTATGGTAGCATTATTTATAGAGATATAAGAAATATATATATATATTTTTATGGTAATGAAAATGGCTCCCCAGAATGCTGACTCGGAATCTATGCAAGTTCAAGATCTACCTGTGGCACAGCTTCAGAAACCAGAAAACAAGGAGAATGAAAGTAGGGAGGAAACCATTAGTGAAGGTTCCATAGATCGGATACCAATACGCCTGTGGGTGATGCATGGTGCAGTAATGTTTGGCAGGGAATTTTGTTATGCCATGGAGACAGCTTTGGTAACACCTGTGTTGTTACAAATTGGTAAGTAATTCACATTTCTGTTAATTGAAACTTTATATATGTGTTGCATTGAGTGAAGTCAGAGGAAGAGGAAGGTTTGCCAACTAAAAATACACAAGGTAAAATGGATTTCGTGTTTCTGTTCTTTGCTGTACCACATTCAGGTTTGTAATTATTCAGGTATGTAATTATGTTTAAATGCGGAGGATTTCTGCCTGCATTCATCTACTTTCTAATATTGCTTCCATCTGTTAAAACTTTACCGATTCGTTTTCAATTCCCATCTAAATCTAAGAACCTCAAAAGCTCCTAAAATTGTTTATTAAAAATTGAGTCCTAGAAATCAGAAACAGCATCACACTATAAAGAGTTGCAATGAAGCTTTTTCCATTTATGTAGAAATGTATCAGATTACAGTACTTTCCAATAAGCAGGTAGATAAATTGGCTTTTTGAACTACTAGTGAAGTGTTGCATTCATTTCAAACCACTAGTGAGTCTTGGTTTTTTGTGATTAATCTGTATGTTGTAATACATAAATGCATATGAATAAACCATGATACCAAAAGCTTTGGATAATGATGAAAGAGGTAGTGGGAATTAGGTGTAGACTATTAAATTTAATGGTGATTACTGTAATTAGGTTTCCAATAAACTGCTTGCAGTATTAACAGTAACTGATAGTACCTTAATCAAATCCAGAAAATCTTTTCTTTATCAGATACCAGAAAATATTACATTATGCTGAATGGAAGTACCAGACTGAGCATGCTTCCATGAGGGAATAAATCAAGGATGTGTGTGCACTGTATATCTATTTTATGTATATATAATATGTTTGATAATGTTTGCTTTGGCTCATACATGCAGTTGTGCCTTACAGCATGCCCAGCTGTGCTGTGGCCAAACAGAAGCACTCAACCAACTCTCTACAATAATGTTCACGAAATACTATTTACAATGTTGTCTAAAAATGTCAAGGTTAGCATCTCAAATGAAACATCTGTATTTTTATATCTGATATGACAAAATTGGGGCATGAGAGGTTGAACTTGTGAGCATGCAATGTATAAACTCTCTCATGCAGTTCTCCTGCAGTTAAAAATGTGTTTTCATCTGAAATGACTAGTTGGTTTGAGTCAACAGAGGGGTCAACAATCAGTGCAATTAGTGTCATGAGAAATGCTGGTGGGTTATGCCTCCCAAGTTTTAATTAAAATTTTCCTTTTGGGGGCTTATCAAATGCCTGTTTTGCATCTTATCAGTGGCATAGTTCAAAAATTTTCTAAGTGTTCCCCAGATAACAGCTTTCTGATCAACCTGACTTGCTGAATGAAACACATGCAACTTCATCAAGGAAAATTTATCATGTCCAGAATTTGTTTTGAGGTTTTTTTCTTTTGGGCTAGTTGAGATTTAGAGACTTAATTTTTACTAGTAGCTTTGGTTCAGTTAGTGTCCACCATGAATGCAAAAACTTGCATCCTGCTGTGCATGGAGAAGACCCCTGGTTTTGTAAGTGACCTGTACTTCTTTGTTCACTTGTTTGTGCTGGCACTTGGCTGTTTAAAATGTATAGCTGGCTAAACTGCCTTTACCTTGCCATTAGAGTAAGGTCAGACAGACTAAATAAACCATCCTCTTTATTACTGACCAGTCTATTAGTTTGTTTCTTTTGTGAGCTCTTCTAGCAGATCTGTTTCCTCCAGATAATTGAGAAATATCTTTTCCCTTCCTTCCCTAACCCCAGCGATCAAAATAACATTGGGATTTGGGGGAAGGGAAGCAAAGAGCTCTCACTTATAGAAAAGCTGGCAAATCAACAAAATTATGTAAGAGACTGGGGATGCAGGGATAGATAGATCTGCTGTATAGATAAGAAATGGAGGTAGCTGGTTACAAATGTTAGCACTTTGGGAACTAACTGAGATTTTGTTTGTGCTTTGGCTCATGTTCCCTCAGTAGGGACATAAACGATGTTGGATTCACTGAAGGGTTAAGTTATTCACGGGTGGCTTATCTAGCCTGTTTGATAATTACCTCTTACATGGTTCTGTTTACCTTTATCAACCTCAACATCTGTCTGCCTCAACATGAGCTATATTTATTCCTCACTGGAGGGGGTTTATAGCTGCTGGGCTGCTGTAATATTCGCTTTGCTTCTTGTTTTGGTAAAAGCAACATTCATTTGCTTGCTGTGAAGTGGAATTGGCTGGAGAAACTACTTTTGAGCAGTGGCTCTTGGGGAAGTGTGATGACTCAAGCAACTGGATTTGCTTCTGTTAAATTGAAGAACCAGAAGCCTTTTGGATAGGCAAAAAAGACTTTTCCTTATAGATGTGTGTTGAATATTGACCAGCTTTACAGTGTATGCTTGGGTTCTGTATCTGAGAAAGCTTTGGTCAAGGAAATCATCTGAGATTCTTATTGTATACCATCATTAAAACCTCAGGCACGTTAGTTTGGTGTTACACTTTCTGCTTGCAGATATTTGACTTTCCCAGCTGTTTATGTACCCTGGATCAGAGGTGTAGTTATCATCTGGCAGATGAGTGACCTGTCCTACTTGTTCTGTAAGCCACAAGTTTTCAGCAGCTGCAGGAGATAGTCCTATGGATAATCCCTTTCCAATTCAACAATGCTTAAATGTCCTGAAGTTTTGGATTCTTAACAAAAGAACTGAAGGCAGCAGTGAAAGCTGCTTGGATCATGGACTGTGAATTGGAAAGGTCTGGAAGTGCCTGAGTTGCTGTACTGCTGCTGAAATAAGTTCTGATTTGTGACTTTAATCTTGTCTTTATTGCTATGCTTAAATTGATGTTACATTGCCTTGTCAGTAATGCAGCTACAAATCTCTAACAGCCCCTTGTAGTCATAACTGGGCTTTAGTAGCTTAGCAACAAGAACAAGTGAAATATATATTACACTTTTTAAAGTATAACTTGCTTTTTGATGTCTTGCTATCTGCAGTTTAAGAATTCAAAATGAAGCAGCTAACTTGTTCAGCATGCAGATGATAGAAAAATACACCAAATGTGAGAAGTGGCTCCAGATAAAATTATGTTAGTTGGAACTTCCACAACTTTTGATCCCCAGAAATCTGAATTAACCTTTCTTTAGAGATCCCTTCAATCAGCTGTTTTTCCAGCCAGTGTTAAAAAGCTTCACTAGAGAAGAAGCTATGAGATCCTTCAGCACTCCAGGTTTGCTTGTTCATCAGTCCAAGGTTTTTGAGAAACTGAGTGGTTTGATGTTACTCCTGAGTAAGATCTGTGCATTAACATTACTGTTTGCTTCCCCTGCCACATTTCAACCACGTATTACAGACTCCATAGGAGCAGGATGAGCCTTTGTCTTCTTCAACATCTGGTATTTAATGCTTCTTATCTGTGACAGCAAATTAAAATCCCTGGTATTGTTTAGAAATGACAATTTTCTTTCATCATTAAACTTGGCTTCTGAGGATTATATCTCTAAACCTACCTCCAGTTCATGGAAAACTTGGATACATTAAAAAAAATACTTTACAAGGGGTTTGGAGTGAATAAAAGTCAGGAGAAACTGATTGCTGGTATGGTGTAAACTTGGAGAAACTGTTAGCTTTTGGAAGAAACCTGTTCAGTTAAACCACAATACATGGCTTCTGTTAACAAACACTTTAAACCATTAATAAATAACTTGATTTGGTCATTTCCAGTTATTTCAGTTGTAATTTGAGCACAATTTGGGTTGTAAGGCAACCAGTAAATTTTAGTCCATTTTAGTTTTTCTGAAAGGTGGGATCCATGTGCATGTTTCTATCAGGATTATGGAAGAAGGAAAAAAAAAAAATCTGTGTTCTATGACTTGGGGTGGCTGCTGCTTTCATCATGAAATCTTGATGTCTGCCTAATGAGTAGTGGTATCTGTAAACATGAAGATTGACATTTTTATATTTCATATGATAAAAGCTTTGCCAAGTGTTTACTGTTGCTTCAAAAAGGATCTTTCCAGTGCTACTGAGTGTTTTATGAATAGTTAATAGGTACAGAAGTGTCTGTCAGCACCATTGCCTTGCATAAATTAAATATATTACACTGGTGCTTTTAAAAATTATGTAAATGTACATAGGGAAAACCATGAGAAATGTACTTTTTTTTGTTGTCACTTAAATGTAGAGATGTTTCTCTGGTACCATACAAGAATAGCCTTGATTTTTATGTATTGCATATCTGAGTGCCTGTGGTAGCATTTCCTTGGGTTGCTCTGAGAGTTAATGGGCTCTTGCAGTAAATATTAGCTAGTCTAGCATGAAGTAGTGGAGTTGGTAATTTTAAGCTTAAGCTTGAGCATGGTATTCTTCTTAGGTAGAAACACTAAACAGCAGCATTTCTGGAAGTTGTGTATTTCAGTGGATTAATTAATGGATTTTAATAAAGAGGCTGAGCTAAGCAGAGCAGAATAACATAGGTTATTTTTGTTTAGGAAGAAATTCTTTCATTATATGCTTTGGAGTCAGCAGGATGCTGTAATTACTCATGTCTCATGAGACATGTTTCCTACATCTTATACATGTAGAAAAGCTGAGGGTTTGAGCTGTCATTTCTCACTTAAAACATTTAGACATCATAGCTCAGATAAAAAAAAATTATCTAACACTCAGAATTTTCCAGCCTAAAGCTTAGCAGACTATGCTTAAAGGGACTTAAAATCTAGTTCAAGTGAAATTGCTGGTAGGAAAAAAGTGTGTTAAGCAGTAAATAAACTGCTGATTCTGAGAAATCTCAGAAGTGGTGGCTGAGAAGTCATTATGCTGAAGAGATTTAATATTACATGGTGCACTTTTTACTGTGTAGTAGTGAATCTCCCCTTTGAAATTTAGTGTTGATCCCTGTCTGAAAAGAATGCATGTAGCTAAAGAGGAGATTATGGAAACTTATTTAGAAACCAAGCATGAAATGTTACAGATAAGTTGGCTTTTAGGTATGTTTCTTCAAAGGAGTTAAGGTATCAGTTTCTGACTCAATTCAGTGTGGAAGAGGATAGTCTTCCTAAGGCTAAGCCTGGGATCAAAGGAAATCTAAAAAACTTAAAGATCTGTGGGAGAGATTGGAATAAAGGGATTGGATAAGCTTTTAGAGGCTGTCTATAATTCAAGTGAAAAAAGGCTGGCTGGAGAAACTCTTGCAGATGGAGGAAGTTCTTCAACATGAAGCAGCACTGATAATTTCAGCTCAAATAGTCAAGTTTATTCCTCATCTCTGCCAGAGGTCACATTTAAGTTAAGGTTATATGTATTTATAACTTTCTACAAAGCTGCATCTTGCCTGACCTTGTCTTACCTGAAATAATGTTTGAGTTGCTGTAACCTGCTCTTGGAGTCTCAAAGTTAAATTCTTATATGATCCAGCAGCATCTGGGGTCCCAGGTACAGCTCCATTTGATGTTGAGAGTGAATTGCAGGATATTAATTCATCCATGGTAGAATTAATTACTTGAGAGCTGACCTGTCCCAAGAGGGGACTGTAACACAGCTAACATAAGCACAAGGATTGAATTTGCAGTGGATTCAGAAAACCTAGAACAATAATAATCATTTAATTAAATACATTTTTCAGCCTTGTTAACTTTGAAGTTACTTTCTAAGATCATGTAAAGTTTGCATTCAGATCTCAAGTGGTAGAATGTATAAAACTGGAAATATTGTGCCTGAGGCACATGTTAATTGCCCTGTAAAACCTCCCCATCCATATTTTTTTTTACTTATTTACTAATTTTGTGCCCACTGAAGGCTTGTATAAGACTGATTTTACTGTACTTTGTTTAACCAGCAAGCGACTCAGTAAGGCTTTAATATCTATTCTTTTACATAAAATCTTTGGACTTCAACAGCAGCACAGTTTTTGAACATGTCATCCTTAGTGGAAAGGTTAGTGAAGGGGTTTTATTTATATTTCATTTAAGGCATCTTTAGAAGAAAGGTGTTGTACAACTCATCATATTTTTTATTGTAGGGGCAGTAAGAGCACATGCTTGCTTTTCATATCGAGGCAAATGCCATAGGGTCTGGCAGTTGTGCAATAACTGTTAGAGGGCTTTTTTTATATCAATGTTCTGTTTTTCTTTAACACCAAATCTGGCCTTCAGAGGCACAACTGATAACACATGGCAGGTTTTCAGCTGGGGTAACATGAGGATTCAGGCTGGGCTTTTAGACTGTAGAGCCTGTGTGGCTTAGGATGAATAAGCCCTACTCAGAAAGGGAAGTTGAGTGCAAAGGATTTCAGAGGCTTCTCCCATAGCATGAAACATGTTTCCTATTATTTAGCAGTAGGTAACTTTTTGTTCCTTTTTTCTTCACTGAATAAGCGCTGCCAAAGAAGCTGCTTCTAAAATAAGTCTCATACTTGCTCTGGTGCTTTTTTCTCCCATTCCAAACTTTTAACATAAGTCCACCATCTTTTAATTGTGTACTGTGGGAATGTTAATTTTTTTTCCTGGTGTAAAGTGTGTCCACAGTAAAAATGGTGTGTGAAAGTGCTTACTTGAATCCTCAGAAGATTCTTTTGAGAGCTTGTGTGATCTGAGGTTAGTGACTGACCATATATGACACACAAACAGGTCTGAAAAGTGATATACAAAGGAGACTGCAAGTCAAACTGTATAAAAATGCAGCCTCTCATCTCTTCTGTAAGAGTGGAGGTTTACAAGCAATTTTTAATTTTGTCATCTCTGTTCTTCAGTATTGCTTTTTCTGCAGCAATAGCCATTTTAGCCAGTGATTTGTAGAAAGAGCTTGTGGCCTCCAAAAATAATCATTCCCTGAGAAGAAAATGGACATCTCTACCCTTATATAGATGCTTCTTTCTACCAGGAGATCTTTTCTGTCCAGCATGCTTTCCTCCTTTTAATCTTGAGTAGCCAAGGTTTGAGAGACACTGTACTTTTTGGAATTATTTAGGAGTAGTACATTGACATCTCTATTCTCCTTCTTTCCCAAATCTCTTGTTCTCTCTTGCCCCAAGGAAGTCTAGTAAAGCAGCAGAAATAAGGACAAGTTTAATAATGCTGCTACAGGCTACTAGTGCTGAACTGCTTATGGGACTACCTTGAATTAAAAGCAGATTATTTTGTTGTTGTTTTTAATTTGCCTGTCAGCCAATAGTTTTAAAATCTTCTTTCAACCTCTTGTAAATGTGCTTTTTTACTTCACCTTTATGTGGGGTCACTGAGTTATCTTCTAATTCTTCCCTCCCACACATACTGGAGCCACCTTGTTTCTAGAGCCAGGACAAGCCAATAGGTTTTCTTCTGCTTTCAAGGGCAGCTCTAGAGTAGAAAGGGCATGCACAGAACTCAAGGAGCTGCAGGATCCCTGTATTTTTAGTCTTCCCTTAGGAAGATTTCCTGTGGGTAGTGAGGAAAGGACAGTGGCCTCCTGAAAACGTGCTGAAATGGAGTGGTTTGA
The DNA here is from genome assembly GCF_000747805.2 of Chaetura pelagica. NCBI lineage: Eukaryota > Metazoa > Chordata > Aves > Apodiformes > Apodidae > Chaetura > Chaetura pelagica. The sequence continues at coordinate 668,295 of NW_009951940.1, forward strand.
AACACACCTTTACGCAACCTCTTCCCTGGGCTAAACCTTTCCTCTTAATCTGCTTTCCACCCACATACACTCTCAGCCAAACTTACAAAGCCCACATCTTTTTATACTTCTGTCTAAACACCCTCTAGGAGAGCAACATGTCGGGTGAACCTGTGAATGTGCATGCACAGAGGCCACTTGAGTTTCAGTTTTCTGTTCAGACTTCGAGTTTGACCCTCCCCTCTGACCAAGAGGTGATTTCTCCATAACGATAACAGATGAAACATGATAATGCTTCCCTGCTCTTTATTACAAAGTAATTACCACTGGGGCAGTTTTCCAGCGGGCAATTGCCTGTTTTTAGTGTAAAAAGAACCTTTCAGTCCTTTGGATGGGGTTCTGGTGGTGGAGACTTGCAAATGCAGAGCTGAGAGTTGGGTGTCCAGCTTTTGAAGCTCTCAACACCAAGGCTCAAATCAATGGTTTTCTATCAGACATGGATTGTGAAACAGGTTATGAAAAGAGAATGGCTGAGAACTCTGTAATGAACAGGAGTCTTACTTTTCAAGGAAATAAAATTAAGGCCACTTCTGAAATGAAAAGAATGTGAACAGGCTGTTGCCAAATCACGTAATGCTTTAATAAAGCTTGCTTCAAGAGGATTGTCAAAGCTGCAGCCCCTTAAGCTCTCTTCTCCTCTGAGTCTCCTGTGTGCTTGTTGCAACAGTATTTCTGTTGTGATGCACCCTCTGGGACTCTATTTTAATCCTCCTCTTTTAACCAAACAACAGTTGAGAAGGTTTCAGATATGCTTCCTGCAGGCTATTTTGCAGGAAATTATTGGAGAAGTTTTGAACTGCTGATTCAGTTTGACGATAAAACTTAGTACGAGTCCATTTAACTGAACAGGGAAAAACCAGGTCATAGATTTTATGTACATTAGTTTGGCTAAATCCCCAATAGCTCATATCACTCCATAAACACATTTCTCTCTCTGAAGTCTTAAGTAACAATGGGTACAAAGCAGCACAGATGCAGATTTTTCCATGAATAGATAAACCCAGCAACATAGTGTGTGAATGTTTGGGCATCTTTAGTTGGAGCCTCATGGTGGATTTTTTTGCAGGGTAGTAGATACACAGCATGTAAAGTGAGTATGGCCTGGTTTTCTACAAAAATAAATTGGATGTACAAGGGTTTCATCAGGCAAGCAAGCATAACTTGCCCACAATAATGACCTGAAAGCCTAAACTCTGCAAAGAACAGGAGAGGTAGGTAGTGAAGGGTGGGGAAAGACTTTGAGCTCTGGGTAGCCGGGGGGAGGTAGTGGATGGCAAGAGCACTGAAGTATTCAGAAAGCACTGCTAGATGTGGTAGGTGATTCCACTTGTGCTTTGAAACTGAGGAGACATTCAGGTCCCTTATTGTCACTCCTCATTTGGGGGGAAACATGTAATCCACATTCCCACTGCTGGGGAGGGTATCTAGCAAACAAGGTTTTCCTATTCCAGTTGCTGACTTTAAAAACTTCCACTTTGTGTAAAAGGTCATAAAAGTTCATGAAAGCAGGTCATTTAAATAACTGGGCTGTCACTGTAGCATCTGTTTCTGTTGTCCTTATTTAAATTTGAATCCCTTTGTAAAGTAGGTGTTTTATGAAGTTGTTTCAACGTTGAGATGCCCTATGTCTGTGTGGTGCTCTGAAATGTGAAGACTGGTTGCAAATACCTTCTTGGGAGTGGGTAATCAGAAGGATTTGAGTCTGAACTTGCATGAGAACTTGGGAATGGTGACTGCTGTGTTACATTGCAGTGAGGTTACATGCCATCTTATCAGGCTGTGAGGAGTGCTCTGTGTGAGGACAGAGCTGATGTTTTGCATGGACACAGGTCCACTTAGACACTCCCCCCTGTGACCCCACCAGCATTTTGCACAGCAGCTGCAGGGAGACCTCAGAGAGAGTCAGATGAGCTTTGACTTTGGAGGTAGAGCTGGAGACTGGCATTTGACTGCTGAAATCATAACTTAATTGTCTGCCTCCAGATTACTAAGTACAATGCATTTTAGTGAAGCAACCTTTCAGCAAATAAGAGAGTGAATTACATGGAAGCCATGTAATGTCAAAACAGAGATGTTACTGTGACAGGCAGTCTTCAGGAACAGCTTCCACGTCAGCTTAACCCACTTCCAGAGCAAGACTGCTGGTCCCCACAGAAGTGCTGATACAGAGAATGGTGACTAGAAAGGATCAGTCCCTACAGTGGCCTGGTTCTGCCCTTGGTATCAGTTTTGTTTTTGGCAAGTGTCCCACCATGAGACAGTGCAAACTCTTTTAATACATACATAAATTTTGTATAGCTTCTGTTCAGATTGTCTTAACCTTGAGTTTCTGTCCTCTCCTGGATCCTAGTTTCTAGTCTCTGGCTCAAGTGATAAATTGAGCTGGATTGTATGTGTAGACTCATGTACAGACTGTTTACAAACACGAATTTCCTCCTTTTATCAGCTGTGTTGCTCTGTAAACAATGGTCCTCCAATAATTCAGTCTGTCAGAATTGAGGCTCCCTAAGATCATTTGCAAATTTCAAAAATATCCTTCTGGCTGTAAGTGAGCCCTTAGTCTAGAAGTGTTTAATGTTATGTACAAATGTTATATCTGGACACTTCTAGAAATTAAAGCATTTCTTTGGAGAGCACAGATCAAGTTCACACACTTCAGAGTTCATGTAGATGGCAGGAAAATTAATATTAAATTACATATTCTAAAATTATGATTAAACTTTGACACTCTAGGAGGAATCTTCACAGATCTAAACCCAACAAAATGCCTCGGGTACTTGGATAAATGATTGTTTGCCAGGGTAAATTAGTTATAGTGGATACAGTTGCAGCATTCACTGTGTTTTCCTTGCCTGATTTGGAAAGTCAAGCACAGTGTCTTACCAAGCCAGACATTTTCTGGCAAGGAAGAGTCATTACAGGCATACCTGCTGTCTTAGATAGACTACATCAGGTGATTTTAAAATGATTGTTTATCATACTCTGATGCAAATGAGACAATTTATGTAGCAGTGGGGTGCTGCTGCAGTCTCGGAAGCATCTGATCTGTTGTTTTGTTCCAAGCTACACCAGCAATGAAGAACAGATGCACTGTGCTCTGCTCCTTCTCTCTCCCCTGGAGTCATTCTTCTGTAAAACTTTATAAAAATTGCTAGACTTCAGTGTCAATTCATTACCTCTGTAGTAGTTCTGCATTATATCCGCCTTAGTAGAAAAACTGCTTACTCAAAGGGTTTTTTAACTAAGGTATAAATTTCTAATATTCATTCCTTTGCAACATAAATCGAATCATGCTTACTTTATACTGACTTGAAATGAGAGCAGAAGGGAACTTTGTCATCTGTCTGAAATGAAAATAGAGGCTTAACATTTTTTCTTTCCTTTTTGGTTCATCAAGTAGCACTATGCAGGAAGCATGGTTTACAAACCTGGGTTGGCAAACATCTCAGAGATCATGGCTAGTGACCTGTGGCAAGCAGCAGTCCTGACACCCCTCCCCAGTGTTTTGCTGGGTTCCCCCAGAGACACAGACATGCTTGGAAAACAGTGGAGAAGCTGAAGAAGTGCATGGGGGAGCTTTCAGAATATTTGGGGGTGGAATGAGAAAATAAGATGATGTCATCAGTTAAAAAGCTGAGGATGGCTCTTTCTCTGTGATTTAATTAAGGAGTAGTCTTCACAAGTGCTGTCTCCTCCTCAGAGGTAGTCAAAGTCATGGGTCATAAATCTTGTGCCAGGGACTCCATCAGATTGGGTAGCAGAGGGTTGCAGAGAGAAATTCAGGGGAAGGTTTCTTTTTCTGCACTATGGATTCCTACCCCATTAATGTGGCAAATGTATTTAAAGTAAGTTTTCAGGGGGGTTTTAATGCTGTAACCTTAAGGAGAAGGGCTTGATAGAACTTTCAGTCAAGATATGAAAGCCTTGCCAAACTCAATCTTGAAAATTATTTAGGTTTCAATCTTCAAATTTACTTAGGTTTCCTTTGTGGGGATGACTAAATATTGCTGTGTTGCTGACTACACCTGCAGTTCATATATGTAACTAATGCTATTCTATAAATTCAAATGACAAGACTACAAGCAGAGTGATGTGAAGTAATCACAATATGATAAAAATATGTCTGGTTGTTTTGTAAAGAATTCTGTTCTATTTTGTCCCTGTTACAGCCTAACACTCCTGATTTTCAAATTTGGAAAGGGAATAGTTGCTCTTTTATCTGTTGGTGTGCTCATCTTACTTAACTTCAGATTTTATTGGTAATTTTATCCTTCCATGCAAAGTCATGCAGGTAAATATCGCACATAAGAGAGTCTGCAGTAGCAAATCTTTTTCATCTTGTGTAATTACGTTTTATTCCAAACTATCAATTCCAGGTTTTTTTGGTGCAGTGTGACTCCATGGATCCCATTATCCCATTATTCACACAAAAATGCAAGTCATTTCATTTTTAAAGAACTCAGTGAGGGTGGGGGAGCCACTCCTGCAGGATGCAGTAAGTGTGTGATTTGGAGGGCTGCCTGAGATTCGGGGTTAAATTCTGCTCTAGTTACCAGAATTTCCCACGTGTGTAACTTTTAGTATGACCTTGCAAGCTCAAAATACGAAGATCAAGATTTTTATCTAGCTTAGAGTTCAGACCACTCTATTGGGAAAGCAGCTCTGCTTTTAAGTCTCTCCTGTACACGTGTAGAACGTGTTCCATGCAAGTTCATGTTCAAGCCAAAACATACAGGTTTAAAGAAGAAGGCGTGTAGGAAAGTTTGAGGCAGGCTACATAAACACCACCACAGCCTTTTTAACCAGCCCCCATCATTTCATCCATGAGGATGGTTTTCTATAATGCTTTACCCACAAGGCTTTCTACCCACAAGTTAAAATCATAGAATGGTTTGGGTTGGAAGGGACCTTTAAGATCATCAGGTTCCAACCTCCCTGCTATGAGCAGGGACACCTCTCACCAGACCAGGTTGTTCACAGCCCCATCCAGCCTGGCCTTGAGCACTTGCAGGGAGGGGACATTTTCTTTGCTGCTTGCAAATCGGGCACAAATGTTGTGCTGACAATACTCTGCCTGGCTGCCTGCACAACAACAAATACTTTTTTGGCTACCTTCAAGTCTGTTTACCTTCCTTTTTCAAGTTCTGTTCCTGCATGCACTGACCAGATGTCGTGCTGGGCTAAGCATATGCCAGTCATTTGTTTGGCAACGTGAACCAGATCCTTAAATGTTTTCCTAGGGTTTGGGGGTTGGTGGGGGTAGAACAGACACATCAGGAGGAAGCTTTCACTGCAGTGAGTGGGAGTTTAATATCTAGGTGATCCCTTCCAGCCAAATGTTTGCTAGAGTGGTGTTTTAAGAGTCTTAACCTTGAGTGAGTCTCATAGATTTGAGCTGAAGAGCCATGCTTTTCATCTTACCCTTGCTTAGTTCTGTGAATTGTGCTTCTACCTTCCCTCGAGGTCTGGTTAGAGCAGTGCAGAAGGGTAGTCAGAGCTTCCTTTGGACACAATCCTTGCATCACAGCACCAGAGCACCCCAACAAGGGCTCAGGCTGCACCTCCTGCTGCCTTGTGATGCTGCTGGGCAGCCCCCTCCCAGCCATGAGCAGCCCCATTTTGAACAGGTCCACATTAAGCAAGTATGATTTTAATTGAAAACTTGTTCTTTAGCAGAACAGAAAAGTTGTTTGTTAACTAGACATTTTAGAGGGGGTGGGAGAGGGTCAGTTCAGTCTGGGTTGATCATGGATTTCAGAGTTAACAGTTCAGCCTCTACTTGGAGGGAAAAATAGGTGTTAACACCAGGTTTTGGTTAGGATTTGGTTCAGCTGTGTAAGCAGACAGTCATAGTCCAGGGTATTAATGTGTTAATCACTGCAACAAAAGCTCCACTGTTGATTAACAGAATAGGCTTGCGAGTTGGTGCTGAAAGATTTTCTATTGTATATGTAAGAGTCTCTTGAGTTTGGGGATTGTAAAGAGTGTTTGAGCCGAAGTGCCTTTGTTTATAAATTTGCCAATATTCTAGAAGTGGTGACGAAAAACCCTATTGAGCTTTGGATAAACTGGGATGCTGCATATCTTCAGGCAACACATGTCACTGTGACTGATGTCTAATCTTGCAGGGAGCCAGAGCGGGAGGTGCCGCAACGTTGCGTAATGCGCAGGGAGTCGAAGTGGGGCATCACAAACAGCTGATGCCTTTTAATTACATCCTGTCAAGGCGAGGCAAGGATTAGTGTGGCAAAACAGTTTTATTGATCCCCAAGTTCAAATACGTAGTCTGCCTGTGTTTGAACACTTGTGAGTGGTGGGAATGGGACACTAGCATAGTTGTGTGTGACCTTTGAATCCTTCCAGCAACAGGAGACGGAGTTTGGAGGCTGAGAATAAACACAAGGGTGTTGTGATGTTAGGCTGAGCTATCACAGAATGGTAGGGGTTGGGAAGTAAAGAAGTATTTTCTTATATTTAGGTTAAACTAACCCAATATAAACTAACCTGTCTGGTCTGGTGAGACTGCACCTAGAATGCTGCATACAGCTCTGGAGCCCTCAGCACAGGAAAGGCACAGAGCTGTTGGAGAGGGTCCAGAGAAGGGCCACAAAGATGATCAGAGGGCTGGAGCAGCTCTGCTCTGGAGACAGGCTGAGAATGTTGGAGTTGTTCAGCCTAGAGAAGAGAAGATTCCAAGGAGACCTTAGAGGACCTTTCCAGTACCTGAAGGGGCTACAGGAAAACTTAGATGGGGCTTTTTCACCAGAAGGGGCAGTGACAGGACAAGGGGTAATGGATTAAAACTGAAAGGGGAGATTTAGGTCAGACATCAGGAAGAAATTCTTCACCATGAGGGTAGGAAGGCCCTGGAACAGGTTGCCCAGGGAGGCTGTGGGCTGCCCTATCCCTGGAGACCAGGGATAGGGGCAGGTTGGATGAGGCTTTGTGCAGCCTGGTCTGGTGGGAGGTGCTCATAGCAGGAAGGTTGGATCCTGATGGTCTCTAAGGTACCTTCCAACCTTCACCATTCTATGATTCTGTGATAAATCTGATTACCAGCTTGTGACCATTGCCCTTTGTTCTGTCACTGGGCACCACTGAAAAGAGTTTGGACCCATATAGATATATACTTGTTACAACCTGCACTCTTGTGGGACCTTTAAACAAAGTTCTCCGCTTTCTGTTTGATGTAAATACCTTTGTTTTATTCCTAAAACTGCTCTTCTGTGGAGGCTAACAGGAAACATTTTTTATTACTGCTGGTTCAGCACACTGAAAGTTGCATCAGATTTAATCTATGTTCAATTTCAGCTCGTTAAGCACTGTGATGCAAATTTCTTATTAATGTCAAAGTGATATATTTCTAAATATTGGTTAATAAGTGAGAGAGGAAGAAAAGTTAAAAACAAGTTTCCCAAGAGCCAAAAAGTACAGCACAGATAATCTGGAAAACTCCAGTGAATCAGTTTCAGGAGTCAATAAGGAGCTTTTGGCAGTGTTGTATTTCCCTGCCCTGTCTGGAGCTCAATTACCTGCAGCAGCCTGGAGAAAGGTTGTTTGGCACTCTCTGTTTGGGTATAAAAGGTTTGGCTTCTGGCTTAAATAAGCCTGGCTCTTTTCAGTGGTCTGAATGTACCTTGGCAAAAATATATACCATAGTTTTGGTAAGCGTATCATTCTCTGCAGCCCTTAGGAATTGCTAAGCATGTTTATGATAGTAAAAAAAAAATCTACAACAGCAATTTGTTCTTCAGTCTTCCCTTGGGCAGGTCATGTCATGTGTTACCTTTGATTCCTCCTCTTCAGCAGTAGCTGATATTGTCATTTATGTCTGTTAACAATTGCTTGAGAGAATGGATAAGGAGGTAGAAAACTGGATAGGCAGTAAAATAAAAATAATCTACCTGAATAACTACAGGTTACTCCTGTGGAAGTAGGTTAGTAGGAGAGTTAGAAAGTTTAAAAATTAATAATTAAAGCTTTAAAAGCTTTGCTTGACAGGATTTGTGATCACACTAAAAGGAAAACCATATTTGCCTGCCTGCAGATCAGTGCATGGGTTCTTTCTTGATGCCTCAGCCCTCAGCTGTTCTCAGGCTTTTGCTTCCCCTCTCCTCCTTTCACACGTACCTTTGGCTCACTTTGCTTAACATATGCTTCTCTTTCCTGACACAGCACCATAAAACTGGGTTATAAACTAGAAATTGTCAGGGAAGCCACATAAACCTTTCTACAAGTTTGGCAGAATGGCAGCCGAGCAGCAGAGCTTAATGAAACACTGATGACTCCCCCAGTTGCCAAATATGAGCAGGGGAGGACAGTTGTAGGAGGCTGAGAAGCAATAATTGAGCCGAGACAGAAAATGGGAAAACTGGATGATGAAATCCTTTGAGGCCTGTCACTTATTTCCTTAATTCCATTTTTCAGAAGAGTTATTTAACCCGGTATGGTTGCTGCTGGCGAGCTATTGCATGGGTAATCTCAAAAGCTATTGCTGTGCCAGAAGGGGATATTACTCTTCTACAGCTTAAAAACACCTCCAGGACTCTGGTGAGTGTTCACTCTACGTGAAACACTGCACTAATATTTCTGCACTGAAGCTGTTGGGGGAGCCAAGAGCATTGTTTTATTACCACTTTGTTGTTTTTCTTTCAAAATGACTGGCTCTAATTGTAGACATGGTGCTGTAATGGTGCCTCCAAATTTTTGGAAGTTGTTTCTGCTGTAAAAGTGTGAGCTTTTTTGCATCCAACAAGGAATTTTAAAATTTGAAATGCAAATTTTTAAGGAAGGGTTGGACAGTTTTTTCCAGCATCCCTAATTTCATCCTCTTAGTATTCCTATTAATTACTTGTTCATATATCTCAAATCTAGATCCAGCTTCCATCTACAGTCTCGTCCTTATGACTGGGAGTGGCTAAAGCAGAAATGGATGCATTTTAAAGGCATAAATCTGCTGTGGAGGTTCTGGATGTTGCAGCAATGCAGGTGGTGGATCCCTGTCCTGGAAGAGGCAGACAGACAGTGCTCCAGCCCTGTTCCTTGCAAAGAGTCTGTTTGGTTCTGTGGATTTTTCCCCATGCATTCAGGGTGGGCTCCAGATGACTATTGCTGGTTCCTTTGGGAACAATTTTCTGCAATTTACTCTTAGATATCAATCCTCCAAGTACCATGCTTTTTATGTCCTTGTGATATTCACATTAGTTATTTGTTCTTTTAATTATCCCTTACTTCAGTGCTAATAACCCCATCCAAATGGGGGAATCAGACTTTATCCCTCCTCTCTCATGTTCCACAACTGATTCCACATTCCCACTGAAGAGGCAGCTCTGTCCTTCCTTCATATCCTCTGGGGCAGTAACAGAGCAGCTGAGTGAGGCCCAGACCCCAGCACTCCAGCCCTGGTGCAGACATCCCTGCTGACAAGAACTAACTAAACAGGAGAGGGAAGGAGAGGAGAGACTTCTTGCAACTAGGTGATAGTTTGTGTTCCAGAAAAGTATGTTCAGATCACAGCGTGCACGTCCGTCTGCCTATAAGATGTATATAATGTGCTGACAGCTGGTGAATGTTGCAGGCTAAGCAGAAGAGCTCTTACTTGACAGGCATAAGAAGAATTTCAGGATGTGAATGTTACCAGTGGGAAGATTTAAAACACAGTTTTGATATTTCTCCTAGTTTATGTGGTGCTTATTGCAACAGTTCATTTCTGTGACACTGAGTGAGTAAAGATGCCTGACAACTTGATAGGCCATCATTTTTAGGTAGAAAGCTAGCAGCAATTAAAAACCTCACAGAACTGATTTTACTCTTGAGTTCTTCCACCTGCATGCTTGCAACCAAAACCATCACCCATACTGCTCAGGATTATTTTCCTCCAGTATTGTTGTGCAGTTTGCAGCTTGTTAAGAGTGGCTCCTGAACAAGCACTTTGCTTGAGCAGGTGTCATTTTCTCATGCAGGCTGGACAGGCATAGTTCGATAGCAAAATTTTCACATAAAAATGAAGTATGGTATTGGCCTTAATTTCTTCTCACACCAGCAGCCATAAGATGCTGAGCACTAGAGGTACAAACTAGCAGCTGGCTCTTCTCATATGATACCAGCATGTGATTTCAAGTAGTACTTAAAATTATTTCCTCCCACATTTGGAAGCTGCTTAAGTCATGGTAATAGGCACCAGGAGAAATTATTGTGCTTTTTCATATCCCTTCTCTGTTGGTCAGAGTTCCTATTTCAATCCAGAAGTTAGAAGGTGGTTTCTCATGGGTGAAATAAACACAACGTACAAGTGTTGACTCTACTGCAAGAGTTCTCAGACCAGCAGTGGAGCCTGTTCCAGTGCATCAGTTCAAAATGTATTGGCTCAGGTTGGATTTTATGGGGTTTTTTTGGCAGCTCAGTCCCCCCCACAAGATCTAAGCCATTGGAAGCCCTAAAATCTGAGGGGAGATAGCAAGAAGCAAAAGGATTTGGGGCTGAAGTTTCATGGTGAGACAGTTGTCATGAAGCTAGAGAACCCAAATGTGTGACAGCTCTGTATTTGCATTTTAAAGATAAGGGAGTGAATTTATTAAATAATTGCAGCTGTATGCTTAAATGCTACTTCCTCATATCAACAGTGCAAAGGTGTTTTCTACCATTCTGTTGTAACAAGATGAGGAGCAGATACTGAGGGTTCCAACTTTTTCACAGCTTCTCGACAACCATTGGTTTTGCTTTCTGCACTCTTGAGAAACACAGTCTAAACAAAGCAGCTTGTGTAAGCAATGAGTCTGAAACACATCAATGTAAAATATCTTTTAGCACCTAGTATTTTACCCAGGGATGAAACTGTGGAATACACAGTGTTTGCAGGGCATGGTGGCTTCATGTGTTAGTTCATACATTTGTATGGTGTTTACTTTAAGAGTATAAACAAGTCTCTAGGTGATGATTTCTGACAAATGAAAATAGGAGCTTAGCATCCTATTCCCATATCAGATCTTATTGTTCAGCTTATAAAGAACTATTTTTCCCCCAATAGAACTTATCAAAAAGAGGTTTTGAATAGAAACTGCTGCATGGGACTTAATCTTTCTTCCATGTAACTTGTGACCTCATGCAGCCCTCAGACTGGTGGTGACACAGTGAGCATTTCCTGTGAACCGTGAGCAGTGCTGGTCCCACTATTGTTGGGCACTTTTTTTTTGTCTGGGAAAAAACAAACCCTTATTTACTAGAAGCCAGTGTCCTGTTTGTTTGTAGCTGGCTGGGAAATGCCATATTACAAGGGTCTCAGTGGCAGTCATCGCTGCTCACAGAAGCTGTTGTTGTGTTTTGCTCTTTTTCTCACTGATTTGTATGAGACTTCTGAGTCTGCCTTGTGACCTGCTCCAGATTCAGTTCAGGGTACAAATACTAACCTTGTTTATCCAGTATGTTTTTTTTCCTCCTCGGTGTTTCCTCAGATTAGCTGTCAGTAGAAGGCTAAATCATAATCCCCCAGTTATTATTCCTCCCCCAAGAGGCCACCAGGTTCCTCTTCCAAGTTGGTGGATGGATTGTGGTGTTAGAGCTGCTACCTGGCAAGGCAAGCAGGGAGGTGGAAAATTACAGACAAAATAAAGGAGCAGCATTAAACTGGTAATGGGATACAGCTGCTTTGGCCTTCGAGTCCTCATGTGAGTCTCAGCAGCCTCTGGGATAGGCTTTTGCTGTCAGATAGTTCTCTTGGCCTTGTGAGATCAGTCCCAGCCTAGTTATAGCCTGTTCCAGGTGGGTACAGCAGCTCTCAGCAGTTGGGATGTTTCACATTTGGCTGTAAAAGGTTGTGGTGAGGCAGTCATATGGATGAGAAGTTTTTCTGGGCAGGATTGCCTTGAGATCTGGTCAAAGCCAGCATCTGTACATCTGTTCTGCACATCAGGGACTAGAAGCTGCAGAGCTGCTGGCCTGGCACCTCACTATAGCCAAGTTTATTTAAAATGCATGTTGCATCTGGTCCTTTCCAACCCAAACCATTCTATGATTCTATGGTTCTATGATCTGGGTCCTTGCCACTAGATGGGAGTGTCAGAAGGAACTTCTTAGTGTCAGAACATACCCTTTATCTCTTTGTTTCTCATTGTCTTGTCCTGGTGTGCGTGCCTTCTTAACTGCCTTCCCATTTGACAATATCATAGAATCATAGAATGGTTTGGGTTAGAAGAAACTATCATCTAGATCCAAGCCTCCTGCATGGACAGGGACACTACCCCCTAGACCAGGTTGCTCAGAGCCCCATCCAGCCTGGCCTTGAACATTTCCAGGGATGGAGCTTCCAAAACTTCCCTGGGCAACCTGTTCCAGTGTCTCACCATCCTCACTGGAAATAATTTGTTCCTAATGTCTAACCTAAATCTCCCCTCATTCAGTTTATAGCCCTTACCCCTTGTCCTCTCACTCCATGCTCTTGTGAAAAGTCCCTCCCCAGCTTTCCTATAGCTCCAACTCTCTCAGCCAACCATGGGCTGCTCTCCACCCACTCATCCCCAAGCCTGTAGTGTTTGCTGGGGTTGTTGTGACCAAAATGCAGGACCCAGCACTTGGCCTTGTTGAACCTCATACAGTTGGCCTCAACCCATTTGTCTTGCCTGTCCATGTCCCTCTGTAGACCCTTCCTACCTTCTAGCTGGTCAACTCTCCTACACAATTTGATATCATCTGCAAACTTGCTGAGAGTGCACTCAATCCCCTCATCCAGATCATTGATAAAGACATTGAATAAGACTTGCCCTAAAACTGAGTCCTGAGGGACACCACTGGTGACAGGCCACCAACTAGATTTAACCCCACTTACCATGACTCTAGGTTCCTTGACTGCCTGGTTCTCTTCACAGGCATAATTTCTATAAAGTTTTATTTTTGGAGTTTATTCTTGTTGTGAGCAAACATTTAAAAGACTTGTGGCCTTTTTATATATGCACACACATGTACACACTATCTCTTAAGTATTTCAAATGTTCAGTCATCTTATTTATTTTGCTTCCACTGCCAAATCACACATGCCAACCTAAATATGCATATTGTGTGTGCAGATATTCAAGATCCTAAATCCAGAACAGCCTCTTATAAGGGAAATATGTGTGTTCGGGTTGGAGTTCTCCTTATCTGTCTGGAACTTTCTCATTTCTGTGAAAAAGTCTAGCACTAAAGCAAACCTGTCATTGAAATGATGAAGGTCCTGTGTGGACTCTCAGTATGAAGCATGAATTTTAAAAAGAATGTTTGGAGAAATGTTGTGAAGATAAGCTGAGAGAGTTGGGCTTGTTCAGCCTGGGGAGAAGGCTCCAGGGTGACCTCATAGTGACCTTCCAGTGCCTGAAGGGGCCACAGGAAAGCTGGGGAGGGATTTTTTACAAGGGCTTGTAGTGAGAGGACAAGGAGTATTGGATTAAAACTGGAAGAGGGAACATTTAGATTAGATATTAGGAGGAAATTCTTTATAATGATGGTGGTGAAGCACTGGAACAGGTTGGCCAGGAGGTGGTCCAATCCCTGGAAACATTCAAGGTCAAGTTTCACCAGGCTCTAAGCAACCTGACCTGGTTAAAAAGGTCTCTGTGAACTGCAGGGGGAGCTGGACTAAATGAACTTGAAAGGTCCCTTCCAACCCCACACATTCTGTCATTCTATGGCACAAGGTGTGTTTAGAAGCCTTGCTTCATGGGACAGTGGAGGTGGTGCTCAGTGCCTTGGAAAGCTAGGATGAGCCATGGTAGAACATGGCTGTAAGCTTTACAAAAGCCTTGATTTTCCAGTAGCGGTGCTAAGTGCAGACATCAGAGATAAGAACCACAAGGGAAAGAAGGCTCTCCTAGGCACCAGAGCTCATGTCTCACAGAGCTGTGTTTCACTGGGTAGGCTACAGCTTATCAGTGACACATCTCAACTTCAAGATACAGAAAGCAAACGTAGGAGGCAGCTTTGGGTAACTGCCTTCACTGCCCATTGCTCAAGTGATTGCTCTGTTTATTGTGAGGAGTCTGCTGCCCATCAGGCACCTTCAGGAGAGGATTCTCCCACCAGCAAATTAATTTGTCCTGTGCTGTTTGATTTTAGCTTGCACATGCAAACCACAAGCAGCCAACTTCTCTAGGAAAATGCTGTGGGAAATCTTGTCAAAGGCCTACATTCTGATGTGAGGATATCACTGTTTACATACTTATGATAAAGAAAAGTCATACACTTCACTTCGTAAGTGATAGCTATTTTGAATTCTGTGTAACTGTATCTCAAACACACATGATGATTTTATAAACTGCTTGCTTACACTTGGAATGCATTTTATAAGAGCCCTGCCACTTATGTTACAAAAGTAACTCTATAGGATGTCTTCTCCAGCTAGAGAAAAAGCAGGTTGTGCTCATGCTGATGGTTCCTACCATTATACAATCTGTGGGAATGGCTCATGTTTCACTCAAGTTTATCCCTTTTCTGTTTACTTGGAGGAGCACTGAAAGCTTTTCAGAAATTCTTCCATATTTTTTTTTTTGGTAAGGGGCTAATTCTTGTATAGATTTTTATCATGGCTTCTTTCTAAAGATAGATATATGGGCCTCTAAAGAGTAGCTCAATAAATAAAAAAATACCAGAGTGGTTTGTCTAAAGAATATCCCCAAACATAATGTTCTTGGGGTTTTAGGTGTCTCTTTTACCCTTCCATAAATCTAGCTCCATTCTGAAATCATTCAGATTCATGTATTTTGCAAAGTAAGCCATTTTGAAGGTAAATATTTGGATTTTGCTTTTATTTCTCATACTTAGATGTTGGGCAGATTGCCCTTTTCAATCATTGAAAAGAAGCCTTCTCAAGAAAACATTTCAGTCTCTCTCCTGACTCATCCACGGAAAGACAGGATTCCCTAATTGTTGGCATGGAACAGGGGTTGGGTGAAAACCTTTTTTTCCTTGCTTTTAGTGACCTGTAACATCAAATCAGAGTGCAGGCCTTAATCTGATTCTGAGTTACTACATGCAAAGTTGACCTTGAAAGTGCTGAAGTCAAAGTAGTGCTGGCAGTAAAAATCATTGGGTTTTTTCATAATCCTAGGACATTTTTATGACAGTTGGTTAACTGTGGCTATAAAGCATAAAAAATGTCTCTTTCCAGTTTAGAAATCTGCTGGTTTTACATATGAAGGAAAAGTATTTGTAAACAGTTTTTAATTCTCTGCAGAAGTAATTTCTAATCATCATTTTGAATGGATTATAAGTGTTTTTTTTTTTTTTTTTGCTAAAATGTGTGTACACCATAGAGAAGTGCAATTGTAGACAAAGTGGTGGCCAAAGGGATGTCTGGGTCCCTGCATACAGTCTTCTATTGCTTGTCCCTTATTATTTCTGCTCATAGTCTTGACTATGACAACGACTTGGTTGTCTCAATGACACTCTAACAGAGTCTCTTAATTGTGTCCATTTTGCTTCTGTCTGTTTAAGGTTCTTTATTCATGTAAGATAGAGTGATGCTTGTAATGCTGGTAGCAGAACTCTTGCTAGTCTTCATCCCCTGTTTGTTTAGAACAAGTGTATGATTTACTGCAAAACCTTCCCAACATCTCTCAAGTGTTTGCTGATGGATGGGCTGGCCTGAGAAGTCCCAGCTCATCATTCACAAGTCACAACATAATTCAGAAAAGAAACTTCTGTTGTCAACATGCAGCAGTGACTTGGGTTAAACTGTAGCTTCTAACTTGAAAACAGACCCACCACCCTGAGCAGGATGGCTCTGTGGAGGCAAAGTGGGAAGGGCATTTACACATGGCCATTTCTTGCTTGTCCTGAAGAAAAATCACTCACCCTAAATGAATCATAACCTGCCATCTGGTTCTGCTTGCCTTGGTTTCCTCTTTCCCATCATTTCTTGTTTTTTTTTAAGCAGAACACC
>NW_009951940.1:684487-686503 GCF_000747805.2 Chaetura pelagica
CCCCCCCAATCTCTATTCCAGCTCAGGCACTGGTGAGCATCAGCATCCTGGAGCAGGTGAGGTGCCAGTTAAACACACAATGCCTGAACCTTCTTGCTTGGGAAGACTATTCAGCTCAGGGAAGTTAAATTGGATGTTAAAACCACAGGGAGGTGGAGGTTTTCTCTGCACTTTTGCTTGGATTCCTGGCTTGCACCTATTGGTAGGATGGTGCATATTAAGAGAAGCCAAGTGGTGCAACTGCAGGTTGGGATCTGGAGGAATAGTGGGTTCCTGAACAAGAGCTTTAAACCTAATGTGCCCTTTATCACCACCAATCCTTGTGTTCCCTCCTGAGTATGTCCCAGCTAAAACCTTTGTGTCAGCCAAGGCATCACTGAACACTTGGAAAAGCTGAGCAAGAGGTAATGGTTCGAACTGTGACATGAGCAGGGTCCCACCTATACAAACACAGCCCTTCCTGGAGATCTGAAACCTGCAGCAAAATGAGTCCATAGTTACATGGCAAGTGCTGATGTGGAATATTGGCCTCCAGTACAGGCCAGTGGCAAGGAAGGAAGGCTGAACCATGATGCTGTTCCCATCCTCAAGGACTCATGGGCACATTTGGTCCAAAGCACAGGTCTGTGGGTTCAGAAGAGACAAGTCTCTTCCCATAACAGTGCTCATCAAGGTGAGTATCACTGTTAGCCAAAGTTGAGTCAAACCACATGGACCTTGTCCTCAGACTTGTATTTTGAATCCTGATGATAAAATCAGTTATTTATGGCAAAATACAGCTTATTTTCCCACAAAACAATTTGTCCAGCACTGCAGAGTGCACAGCAATCTCAGGAAAAATGGAGGAGGTCAGCAAGTTTTGATGGCACTTTTAAACAGTAGGACATTAGACAAATCATAAATTTGCAGCATAGGCTGTTTTGGGCAGGGATTGGTTTAATCCTGCTTGGTAATGGATGTCTCAGCACCCTGAACAGGGAGCAGAAGGCACAGGTTGATCTCACCAGCAAAGGTCAAATGCTGCTTACACTCATGAGATGTGGTTTTGAATAAGAAATGGTTTTCCTTCCTGGGGTAAAGACATCGAGTTTTTCAGTCTTAGCATCAGTTGGACTGCAAAAATAAAAATAATGGTATTTTTGGTTTTAATGCTTGGCTAAGAAATATGTCAAAGTGGTTGCCTGACCTGTGGTGATGAGCTGAGGGAGCTACCCGAGTGAAGCTGCTCTGCCATCTGCAGGCCATTGCTCTCCATGCTGGAGAGGTGTAAAGCAGAGCTTGGGAGCTTCTCTCCGTCTCCAGAAATTACTATTTGTAACAAGTCTTGGGTTTTTTTCTATGTCAACATTGCACAACAAATACAACCTGTTTCCACCTGATCCTGTGAATAGTCACCTCAGTTCTGCCAAAAAAAAACCCCAAGGATAGTAGAGATAAGCAAAAACTCTTTAGATTTCTCTAGAGTTTAATGAATAATTGCTTTTTATTTTCTTGTATGTTGTTCAGTTTTAAAAGTAAACGTTTTTCTGCTTAGAAATGAGACATTTCATCATATGACAGTCAAATTCTGTCCATCACCCACAGTCCATTAAATCTTTAGTAACACTTTTTAACATCTTTCTTAGCTGGACCGTGTTGCTGTTGTGTTCATCTCCCATTGAATGTCAGGAGTTGCTTCAGCACGCAGCAACATTCAGCAAAAGTGTGATGTTTGTGGACAGCAGTAAATACTTTAGACTGGTGATTCCACTGTTTAATATCTTGGTTTTTTTCATAGAATCATAGAAGGATTTGGGTTGAAAGGAACCTTCAAAGATCATCCAGTTCCAAGCCCCCTGTCATGGGCAGGGACACCTCCCACTAGACCAGGTTGCTCCAAGCTCCATCCATCCTGGCCTTTTCCCAACTTTTATCTCAATAGCTTAAATATAACTATTGTTACCTTCTTTATGTCTAGGTATTTGAAAAATACCTAATCTGTGCTTTCCCTAGATGTTTTTTTTACCATTGGGAAGA
>NW_009951940.1:686581-710819 GCF_000747805.2 Chaetura pelagica
ATTTCATGTGTAAAGTGAACCCTTTGGCGTGTACCCCATAACCCTGACATTGTTTTTGTCTTTGTTTTAGGTCTTCCTGAACAATACTACAGCCTCACTTGGTTCCTCAGCCCTATCCTGGGCTTGATCTTTACTCCGCTGATAGGATCGGCCAGTGACCGCTGCACGCTGAGCTGGGGCCGCCGGCGGCCTTTCATCCTTGCTCTCTGCATTGGTGTCCTCTTTGGAGTTGCACTTTTCCTTAATGGCTCTGTTATAGGTAAATAACGAGGAAATCACCTGCAGTCATCTCCTGCTAACCTGTCTGCTTTAGGGTTATTATGTAGGAAGTAAAGGTGGTGACGTGCAGCTGATTGAATTTGTGGTTAGTGTCGTCATAGAATCGTCATCAAATCACAGGACAGTTTGGGTTGGAAGGGATTTTAAAGATCATATAATTCCAATCCCACTGCATGGGCAGGGACACCTCCCACCAGACCAGGTTGCTCCAAGCCCCATCCAACCTGCCCTTCAACACCTCCAGGGATGGAGCAGCCACAACTTACTTGGGCAACCTGTGCTAGTGTCTCACCACCCTCACAGTGAAGAATTTCTTCCTGGTGTCTAACCTAAATCTCTCCTCTTCCAGTTTTGATCCATGACCCCTTGTCCTCTCCCTACAAGCCCTTGTCCCAAGTCCCTCCCCAGCTTTCCTGTAGCCCCTTCAGGCACTGGAAGGTGCTGTAAGGTCTCTCTGGAGCCTTCTCTTCTCCAGGCTGAACAAAGTCATCAGAAGTCTCTACCACACTACATTTCAGCCAATCCATCTTGCATGTTTTATTCTTCTTTGGTGCTGTGCTAAGTATTGTGCAATCAGAGCTGTAGCTGCTAGGACAGTGTTACTAATACAATGGTTGCCAGCATAATGTTTTCAGTCACTGAGACAAATTTGGTCGATCCTTGACATGGGAAAATTGTAGCAACCTGTTCACAGGGAAATGTTTCCTGTTGTGATCCTTTTTCCCTTTAATGCATATCTGGCAACACATCCTGTTTCCAGCATTATTTCAAAAATTATCTTTTCACTTTTTCTTGTGCTTTTCTTAGACCTGGTATTGAAAAAGTCCAGAACACAGTTAATATTTGTTTATCAAAAACTATGTGGGAAAATAATTTTTCCTGAGCCCCCATCAAAGCTGGTAAAAATAGTTTCCCTTGAACATAGTTTACTACCAAACTTAATCTCCAATCTCTTTGTACATTTAGTGTAGGAGAGGTGACAGCAAGTACATTTGGGGAAGTGTTTACATCGTGGTTGTACTCATGCAAATGAAAGGAACTTAGCACCTAATAATATCCTCTAGGGTCTTTTTTTTTTGGGTTAGATGCAGCTCTATTGTGAAAAAGTTTTACTAATTGAGGGAAATGAGTGGAACACTACCTTGGCTCAGCCTGTTAGCTTTTTTTAAGCCAGACTGGGATTTCATACCATGGTTTTCCATTTTCTACACACTGCACTGGACAAACTGTTCAGATGAATGACAGCTTATACTTTTTTCATTTACCTAAGCAATAAATATTAATTATTTTAATTGCTATCATATGGTATCAATTGTACTTTGTTGTTGTGACTCCAAGAGTTGTTCTTCCTCCTCCAGATCTATACAAGATGTTAGACTCCAGCCCTCCTACAAGATTTTAATTGACAGGAAGCTCTTACTTCTACACAGTAGTTTAGGTCAGTAGCCATTGATACTGGCAAGCAAACCTCATATGCAGTTTTTAAGCTTATTTTGAAGTATCTCACCTGTTAAAAAACCAGCACAAAATATTGTCTTTGATTTTTCTCTAATTCTGTGTTGCCCAGTAACACAGGCTGTGCTTTCCAGATACTCCAGAGGTATATTTATGCAATGAAACTTGTTTAAAAATTATTGGAAATTCTTTCCTGTGTGGGTGGTGAGACACTGGAACAGGCTGCCCAGAGAAGTTGTGGAAGATCCATCTCTGGAAGCTTTCAAGGGCAGGTTGGATGGGGCTTGGAGCAACCTCATTTGGTGGGAGGTGTCCCTGCCCATTCAGGGGAGCTGGAACTTTGTGATCTTTAAGGTCCCTTCCAACCCAAACCTGGGTGATTTTCTGTTTCTATTAAACACAGAGGTTGTTGCAGTGGACCTTGAAAATGGCATGTAGTTGTGTTAAATTTTGAATGAAAATCCTCTTCTGAAAAGCACTTTAGACACTGCTGTGCCTGTCCCAAGGGAGCCTGGAGCCAACAGAATTCAAGTGACAGCTGTTCCATGGTCTTCTCTAGATCTGTGCCACACCAGAAGACAGATTTGCACCAAACTTTCAATTTGTATCAGCATAAGAACACTTGAGCTACTATGTAAAGCAGGTGTACAATGTGACAAAGCAATATTGGTGTCTCTTGAACTCTTTGAAATGGTGGCTCTGTCACTTTTCAGGGGGAGAAGGCTCTTCTTAGCAGTCTGGCAAAAGGGAATTTCTAGCAGTTTACAGGAAGAGGCCTCATCTGGAACCAGATTTTCTTCTAGATAGACCCTTTATGCTTTCAGTGTCTGTCATCTTCCCATTTTATCCTCTGACTTTCCTATCCTTAGTCTCCAATTACTTGCACTCCTAGTTCCAATTTGGGGCTAGAGGAGATGCTACAAAAAACCAAGGTGGTTGTTGTACTGTGCCCCTTTCCATAACCTGGCCTCTGGCAGCAGGAGTCATTGGGATGGAAGCAAGGAGCACAAGAGCATGTAAAAAAAATGGGAGTTCTACAATCCTAAGGATACTAAACCATGTTCCAGGAGAGCAGCTGTGTCTAGATCTTACTCAGCTCTTGTTTTCCCCTCTGTAGGCTCAGCTTTCCACCAGATCCAAAGCATTGACACTGTTGATGTTTTCTGTTGTAAGGTTCAGCCAAGCATGGAGCACCTATGAGCTTCCTTAGCATTCAGAGGACTTGGTATAAATGAGGACTGAATGTGCAGGAAACAGAGCACTTGAGATTTAGATGTTTTCTGGTGGCTTAGCCAGCTCATCTCTTTCCACAGACCTTTTCACCAGTTACTCTAATGGTTTTATCTCAGAGTCTTGCATGTGTAACTTCTAAACCTCTCTGATTCAAGTGATTGATGCTTTTTATCAATGGTTGGTTTAGTGAAAAATTCCCCATCTGTATAATAATGCTGCCTTTCCACTCTGTAGACAAAAAGCATTTCCTCCCATGCTGTCAACAGAAGCTGATGCGCTTTGCAATCCAAAATACCTTCATGTTGCTTCATCCTTCAAAGTTTTGCTTAGAGAAGTGACCTAGGCAACACGAATGTTTGAGAAAAGCAAAGAGAGAGATGAAGGGTTTAAATTTTACTTTATCCTGCTGTGCTGCAGCCATTACATGTTTGTCAGCAGTGCAGTTACCTCTGTAACTGATGGAGGAGGCAGAACAGTTTGGGTGTGGATGCTCTCCTCTGTCACCATGGCTGTCTTTTATACAAACAGCCTCCAGCATCTGAAGGAAAATACAGGTGAGGAACATGGAATAGTATCTAATGCTCTCAAAGGTTTAAGAGATACTATAGAAACCAATATGTTGAAAAATAAAATGTCAATCCTAAAAATTTAAAACCATAATATTCTGTCCCAGACCTACCATGAAGCTGAGAGTTGAAACTGCCACTTGACTCTGTAAAGGAAGGTTTCCAGTGAGTGGCTTGGCCACCTTTCTCTCCAGGAGTTAAGTTGCTGGTGGTACTTTTCCCTTTCTGATGGACATGCTCAGCTTAATCTCCTATTCCCCCCAGGCCTGGCTATTGGAGATGTCCCGGACAAGCAGCCCATTGGGATTGTTCTCACAGTGCTTGGTGTTGTGGTGTTGGATTTCTGTGCTGATGCTACAGAAGGGCCAATTCGGGCCTACTTGTTGGATGTGGTGGACAGTGAAGAACAAGACATGGCCCTTAACATCCATGCGTTTTCAGCAGGTATGGAGTTAATCAATACCCTTTTGGCAGCTGCCAGGTCTTTCTGACCAAGTTGTGACTGAGTTGATTTTTCCTGAACTCCCTTCTTTCTTCTCTTGCACAGGTCTCGGAGGAGCCATCGGTTATATGTTGGGAGGGCTGGACTGGACACAGACCTTCCTGGGCAGTATATTTAAATCTCAAGAGCAAGTCCTTTTCTTCTTTGCAGCCATTATTTTCTCTGTCTCCGTTGCTCTCCACCTTTTTAGCATCGAAGAAGAGCAGTACAACCCTCAGCAGGACAGGATTGATGACGAAGGGGACACACTTTCCAGTGTCAAGTTCAGTGGTAGCCTCCCCCCTCTCCATCGACTGAATGTCATTAGTGAGGAAGAGCCCTATGGAGCCTCCATGTTCCACGATGATGTTCAGTCAGAGAACGACCTCAATATGGAGTTCCCTGAGGTGAACATTGTGAGAAGTAAGAGTGACTCAGTCCTGCACATGCCCGACGCGACGCTGGAAATTGAACCAGAGCTGCTTTTTCTGCATGACATCGAGCCCTCCATTTTTCAGGATGCTTCATACCCAAACACTCCCCACAACACAAGCCAAGAGATCATGAAGTCCAAACTCAACCACCTGTCCGTTTTCCTCAGGGACAATGAGAAAGAGGAGGATATGTTGCTCGATAACCGCTTAAATGAAGACACAGTCCCAAATGTGAACGGCTCCCTGCCAAAAGAGTTCCTCAACGGACACACCAGGATAGGCATGAAGCAATCTAACACTTCAAACTCCATGAGGAGGAGGAGACACATGTTCTACCGCCAACCATCCTACACCTTCTCCTACTATGGCAAAATTGGCTCCCACCGTTACCGATTCCGCCGGGCCAACGCCATCGTCCTGATCAAGTCCTCGCGCAGCATGAACGACATCTACGACATGCAGAAGAGGCAGAGGCAGAGGTGCAGGCACAGGAACCAGAGTGGCACCACCAATTCCAGTGGGGACACTGAGAGTGAGGAGGGGGAGACTGAAACCACCGTCAGACTCTTGTGGTTGTCAATGCTGAAGATGCCGAAGGAGCTGCTGAGATTGTGCGTCTGTCACCTCTTGACTTGGTTCTCCATCATTGCTGAAGCTGTCTTCTACACGGATTTCATGGGCCAGGTCATCTTTCGGGGGGATCCAAAGGTAAGAGAACAGTTACCAGGGGCAGACCTGCTGACAGTGACTCATCTCTGAGATGTGCTCATTACAAGAAAACAGCTTTGTGTTTGTTGCAGGCCCCCTCGAACTCCACCGAGTTACATGCCTACAATGCTGGGGTTCAGATGGGATGCTGGGGACTGGTCATTTATGCTGCTACTGCTGCTGTTTGTTCAGGTAAGAGACTGCACATTCAGTGAAATGCACCTCATAAAACCAGTTTTGCTTCAGGTAGCATCCACCTCCTGGTTTGGGGTGAAGCATCATAGAATGGTAAGGGTTGGAAGGAACCTCCAGAGATCATCGAGTCCAACCCCCTGCTAGAGCAGGAACACCCAGGGCAGGTCACTCAGAAAGGCATCCAGACAGGTCTTGAAAGTCTCCAGAGAAGGAGACTCCTCAACCTCTCTGGGCAGCCTGTCCCAGGGCTCTCTCACAGTAAAGAAGTTCTTCCTCCTGTTGAGGTGGAACTTCCTGTGTTCCCATTTGCATCCACTGCCCCTCGTCCTAAACAGGGCATGACTGAAAAGAGATATTCATGACATCCAGCCTTCAGATACCTGTAGACATTAATAAGGTCCCCTCTGAGTGTCCTTTTCTCAAGACTAAACAGCCCCAAGTCTCTCAGCCTCTCAGAATATTGTGGAAAAGCATTTCATGTGGTTATAAGAGGAGAGGCTTCTTGAAGAATCAGTATTTTGAAATTCTTCCAAAAGAATTTTATAACAACTTTATCATGTTATAATAACAATAAGAAAGAATAATTTTATGTATACTTTTACAAGAATGTAATATATGATTTTATAAGAATAGAGGCAGAAAAATGAATACATCAGTGAAGCAGCATAAAGCACAAAGTGACATCAAAGGATATTGAATGGCATTTAGCTACTCCTCAGGAAACTACCATTATGCTTTTTAGAAGATTCAAGCACATATAAGAGGGGATTTGCAAGGACTGTTTTTAAAATCAAAATAATCAATACAGATTTCTGAAAGTCTTCCATGTTCTCTAGTAACAGCCAAACCAATTACAGACAATTCAGGCTTGAAATGCAGGCTCTGAACTCCGGAGCTTTTGCCAGACTTCTGCCTTTTGCAGTGTGTGCAGGCACGTCTGCACAGGGTCGTGAGGCCTGTCTCCTTGTTGAGAGGTGTCAAACAGGAGTTCAGGTGGGCAGATTGTTTCTGAACGCAACTGGAATTCAGCTGTAAACATTAATTATCTGCTCACAGCCCAGAGCAGGCTGAGCAGTGCTGCTGGGACAGGCCAGACCTGCACTGAGCATCTGAGTCCTGAGCAGCAAATCGAGCTGTCATGGCCCTGTCAGAATCACAGAATGGTTTGGGTTGGAAGGGACCTAAAAGATCATCCAGTTCCAACCCCCCTGCATGGGCAGGGACACCTCCCAGCAGCCCAGGCTGCTCCAAACCCCATCCAACCTGCCCTTCAACACTGCCAGGGATGGGGCAGCCACAGCTTCCCTGGGAAACCTGGGCCAGGGTCTCACCACCCTCACAGGGAAGAATTTCCTCCTAATGTCTAACCTAAATCTCCCCTCTTCCAGTTTTAATCCATTACCCCTTGTCCTTTCACTACAAGCTCATTTCAGAAGTCCCTCCCCAGCTTTCCTGGAGCCCCTTCAGGCACTGGAAGGTGCTCTAAGGTCTCCCTGGAGCCTTCTCTTCTCCAGGCTGAACACCCCAACTCTCCCAGCCTGTCTCCAGAGCAGAGCTGCTCCAGCCATCTGACCATCTTTGTGGCCCTTCTCTGGATTCTCTCCAATAGCTCCATGTCCTTCTTGTGCTGAGGGCTCCAGAGCTGGACACAGCACTCCAGATGGGGTCTCACCAGAGTAGAGGAGAAGAATCACCTCCCTTGACTTGCTAGCCACTGATATTTCTGTTTTGTTGTTGATCTTTGCAGCCTTGTTGCAGAAATACTTGGACAACTATGACCTTAGTATAAAAGTGATCTACATCCTGGGCACGCTCGGGTTCTCCCTGGGCACTGCAGTGATGGCCATGTTCCCCAACGTGTATGTCACCATGATCATGATCAGCACGATGGGAATAGTCTCTATGAGTATCTCCTACTGCCCCTATGCACTTTTGGGACAATACCATGATATTAAACAGGTAGGTGGAATATTTTGAGAGTATTTAATATTTAATCCAGGCAGACAATTCATGTTTCTCTGAAGGTGATGGTGCCATCATGGATTTACTACATCCCATGATCTGAGATACCTGCTTTGTTGGGATGTGTGTCAAAGCACAGAGTCATCCTTGATAGTAAATAGCAAGAGCTGCCACTTAAATCAGATGGTGTTAGCATCAGGTTGGCTCTGTGGGGTCATGGTTGCTTTACCCTCTGCTGGCGTATGAAAGGATTTGAGTGCAAATGGTAGTTGAAGATGAAATAGTTATTGGGGCATTTATGATACACCTGGTGGTTGTTACTGTTCCTGACGTGTTTATGTTTGGGTTACTCAGGTTCTTCCCAGTCTTAGATATTGAGGTGAGCCTGGAAATGCAGCTGTAGGTTGGAGGATGCATAAGGCAAACTTGATTCTTCTGGAAACTAGGACAAATTGATTTTCTAGCACTATTTGGATTACAAATTACAGGAGAATCATTCATTTATCATTATCCCATGTTTCTGCATTGAGATTTGGATTGGTATTCCTTTTTATTATCATAAAAATAATTTCCAACAACTGTTTAATGTCAGTTTCTTTTACAAAATCTAATCTTGGAGCCCATTCATGCTGAACGTGCCCCAGAAAACATTTGCTTTTTGGTGGAGGAGGCCATTGATAAGTAGATGGGGAGAATCATAGAATGGTTCAGGTTGGAAGTGACCTTAAAGGGTCCAACCTCCCTGCTATGAGCAGGGACACCTCCCACCAGACCAGGCTGCACAAGCCCCATCCAACCTGCCCTTGAACACCTCCAGGGATGGGGCTTCCACAGCCTCCCTGGGCAACCTGTTCCAGTGCCTTCCTACCCTCATGGTGAAGAATTTCTTCCTGATGTCTAACTTAAATCTCCCCTCTTTTAGTTTAAAACCATTCCCCCTTGTCCTGTCACTGCCCTCTCTGGTGAAAAGTCCCTCCCCAGCTTTCCTGTAGCCCCTTCAGGTACTGGAAGGTGCTCTAAGGTCTCCCTGGAGCCTTCTCTTCTCCAGGCTGAACAGCCCCAACTCTCCCAGCCTGTCTCCAGAGCAGAGATAAGTAGATGAGGAGGCCATTGATTAGTAGATGAGGAGGCCATTGACAAGTAGATGAGGAGCCGGTTGCTCTGACTTGCAGAGCCTACATGATGCACAAGGTGCCATAAAGTTGACGGCATGGTTGAGAAACGTAAAGTAGTGTTTCAGTATTTGATGTCATACATTGCTTTACCCTTCTAACACATTTCTTGTCTTCTTGCAGTACATCCACCACAGCCCTGGGAACTCCAAGCGAGGGTTTGGCATCGACTGTGCCATCCTGTCCTGCCAGGTTTACATCTCCCAGATCCTCGTGGCCTCCGCGCTGGGCGGTGTGGTGGATGCGGTTGGCACGGTCCGAGTCATTCCCATGGTGGCTTCGGTGGGATCCTTCCTGGGTTTTTTGACAGCCTCCTTCTTGGTGATTTACCCCGAAGTCAACGAAGAGCCTAAGGAAGAACAGAAAGGACTGGGTCCT
The DNA here is from genome assembly GCF_000747805.2 of Chaetura pelagica. Lineage (NCBI taxonomy): Eukaryota > Metazoa > Chordata > Aves > Apodiformes > Apodidae > Chaetura > Chaetura pelagica. Next base: position 695,445 of record NW_009951940.1, read on the forward strand.
CCAGAAACCACCGAGAGCAGCAGCACCAGCGCGGAGAAGCCGACAGTTCTGAAACTGTCGCGCAAAGGAACCGCTGCGTCGCTGCCGGAGAGCGAGTCCGCTGTGTGAGACCATCACTTGGTCTTCACCTACATTCCAGGGAGGACAGGTGTAGGATCAAGAACTTTGCTTTCTTTCTTTCTTTGTTCTTTGTTTGTTGTTTGTTAATATTTTTTTTTCCAGGAAAACAAAATTAGGATCTTCACTACTTGTTGTTAAAATGGCAGAAGAAAAGGCAGTTGCGTGCAAAAGTGTAAATGGAGTTCAGAGAGGTTTGAGCAGGTAGCTGTGATGCTAATTGCCTGAACACTTTGGTTTTTTAATTAAGAATACATTTAGTTTTCCAGTAGGTTTTATTAATCTGCATGAGGCACAGTGTATACAATTAGCAGTTAGGAAAAAAAAATATGAAGTTTTCAGCTGTTTTTAAACGAAACTGAAAATGGAAGCTGTCCTGCCTGCCCGAACGTTTCACCAGTGTCACCAAACGCTCAGATCAATTGATCAGTCCCATCTTGATCAATTCTCTTCATAAGCATGAGGATACTGGGCTGACAGCTACAGTTCGTTAAGGTTAATTCTAGGCTTCGTGTTTTTGTTAGTGCAATTACTACAGAAGATGGTTTTCTTTGCAAATGCTTTCCAAGAAAAACAAACAAAGCGATTCCTGCGGTTTCTGAGAAACTGCCGGGAATCCTTTCCAGTCATACTGTTCAACAACCACTCCCAGGTCTGCTGCACGTCAGAAAGAGGGTGACACTGTGTGAGCTGTAGATGAAAGGAGCAGCTGGGAGAGGTGACCAGCACTGGCAGGTGTTTTATCCCAAGTGCTGAATTTGATGAATGTCGTTGGAATACGCTGTGACAATTTTTAGCTGAGAGTTTTATGTGCTGGTGAGCTGGGGGGGGGCGGTTTGGGGGGGCTTGGTTCTTGGCATTTAAACTTAATCATCTCTAGATGAAGCTGCTGTGGAGAAAGGGTGTCTCTGGGGCAGCTTTGTGGCAGGGGGCTTGTGGATTCTCTTCCCTAGGGAAAGGAAGTAATTGATTACTTGCACTTTTTATGATCCTTTAAACCTCCCGGCTGGGAACGCAGCAGCCAGGGCCCGATGTCAGTACAAGAAGGAAAACTGAAGGCCTACCTCCCTCACCTTGTGACATAGTCTGGATGTATAAAAAAATCTGTGTCAGAAACAGGTTCTTAGGCCTTAAAATTCAATCCACTAGCATGTGTTGCTGTTTCAGTTCCTGTTTTGGAGGAGTGGATTCTCTTCCCTAGGGAAAGGAAGTAATTGATTACTTGCACTTTTTATGATCCTTTAAACCTCCCGGCTGGGAACGCAGCAGCCAGGGCCCGATGTCAGTACAAGAAGGAAAACTGAAGGCCTACCTCCCTCACCTTGTGACATAGTCTGGATGTATAAAAAAATCTGTGTCAGAAACAGGTTCTTAGGCCTTAAAATTCAATCCACTAGCATGTGTTGCTGTTTCAGTCCCTGTGTTGGAGGAGCTGTAGGCTGGAGGTCTTCCGAGCTGCTCTACCAATGTCATCAGCACAACCTCCCTGCCCCCTTCCTTGATTCAGGACATAGTGCAAAGACATTATTTCTGTGAAGAGCTTGAAAGAGTTGTGCTGCTCTGATGTAAAACAGCATTTGGCTCACCAGCAGTGTGCCTCAATCCAGGGGCAGCCACAGCTCAGAGATCCAGCAGCCACTTCAAAGCAACTTGAGAAACTCAACTTTGGTTTGTCGTCTTCTAAGAAGCGTCTGTGATGCTCTTTCCTCCTGTTTGCATGGACCTCGGGGCTGCAGTCAACCCATGTGCTAAACAGACAACCCACAGCTCCTTGTAAGGTTGCTGCTGCCTCAGACTCCTCATCCTGCAGCACTTCAAAATGCATGTGTAAATCATGCTGCAATGTTGTCCTTCAAACCAGAGCATCTATTGCAAAACCCACCAGCAGCTTTTCAGAAATGACTTGAATCGTCGACGTATTGAAGGAAGTGCATGGTTTGGTGTCTTGGCAGTGAAATGCACAGGGTCTTGGCCAGCATGGTTGACAAATTCCTGGTGGCATAGGTGGGTTTCTTGGCTGAAGGCTTTTCAGTTGGTGCCCATGCCCTGACAATGTCTTAGGTGATGTCACCAAGCGCCAAACAAATCACACAGGACTTAGGGGTAGGTTTTTTCCCCAAGTGTCTCCAGAGAGTTTATGTGGGTTGTTGCTTTTTTTTTCCTTTAAGGTGAATACTTTTTGATGTAGAACACATACTGTGAACTGTGTTCAGACAGGGCAGTCATACTACTGAAGAATCCAAGACCTTATTGAAGAAATCAGTTGTGAGAAATACTTTAACTGAACTTCTGCCGTGAATTTTATCATCTCAGTTACATTTAATATATTCTGGTGATGTTCATCTGTGGCAGAGATGAGTTGTGTTGCACCCTATAACTGGCATTCATGTGAAATACACCCTGAGTTAGACATTTTAAAGTGGCTTTAATACTATATTTTTAAAGCTCCTTGAAGATTCTGCTTTTGGTTGAACTAACACTGTCAAGTACTCCTTATTTTAACCTCTGTTTCTGGAAGGGTTCTTCTACATCTTCTGACCAGTGCCAGCCTTAACTACCCTTTTCCTCATGAGCTTCATGGGTCGGGGTGATTTCAAGTTGCTGTTTGCTGTACACAGCACCTTTGTGTAGGCCAAGATTTCTTTCCCAGCACCATCGAGTTGACCACGGTCTAGCTGTAAAAAGGGAGGAGATGTTGTTCCCTCTCACTTCACACCCAGCAGAGGGAATGTGGAGCTGTTCTGGAGGGTGAGTTCACACACATGTAGCTTTCTCACCCAGAGGAAGGGTGAGAAGAACATTTTGAATTCAGGTTTCAGTCAGAGGCAGGGCAGGTCTGAGTGTTGTCCCAGCCAGCATTTGGTATGGTCTGATTTCTAAGAATTAAGACGTCAAAACTCATATTTGAGGTTGTTTATGGGGCTGTTTAACCACCCTTCCTAACAGATTCATATTCCTTGGAGCAGGAAGCGCCGTTTCACGCCCCTGTAAAGCTGAAGGAAATAATGATCCATTGTGAAAGGCACTGAACTATTTGTAGTGTTGCCAGAAGAATTAACTGGGGGGAGCCCCTGCCAAAGCAGCTCCTCCTGTACCTTGGCCAGCCTGTGAAACCCCCGTGCTGCTGGTGACTGTTCCCAAGGCCTTCCAGGGCAAAGCTTTTTCTGGAATTTGAGGGAGTTTTCTTTCCCAGGGCAGACTGGGCAGTGATTTACTTCTTGCCATGTCCCTTAGCATTCGATACAGAGAGGAGTCTTTTCTTGGTCACGATTCAAAGGTGTGAAGTAGTGTGATTTTTGTTGTGGGAAGAGATTTGAAGGGGCTTCTTTTTTTTTTTTTTCCCATCCCTGCTGACAAACAGCACCATTCTTTGTTGTCATCATTACTGTGGTCACATTCATCCCAGGTGCTTCATCCCTTTCGACCTTCCCTGCAGCAGGTTGAAGGTGTGGTGGCTGCGTTCTGTGTTGCTCTGTACTGTAAATAAATGGAACATATCCTTCTGGTGAGGTGTAAGACCTCAGATTTGAGACACCCTCAGTGCTCAGACCCTCGAGTGCTGCAGTCACATCCAGGGTTATTTTACCTGGGAACAGAGAAGCTCAAACCTGGAGCCTCTCAGAAAGGCACGGCGTGAATTTTGCACTGTCGGGTTATTCCAAGAGTCCAGCGGGATCTGTGCTTGTTTGCAAATGGCAATTTCAGGCTCCAGAAGCAATAATTTCTTAGGAATGTTTCTCTTCCTGCTGGTTAGATGACTTTCACAGAGATTTATTACCTAAATAGCCTTCTAATAACATGAATCTGGTTGATTGCTAGCACTGGCAGTAAGCGGTTATGGAAAGATGTGGGTTGTTCATCACCAGAAGGGAGGAAGCCAGTAAATCCAGTGGAGGTTAGTGCTCCTTGAAACACACCATGTCCTTTTCCCCTTGCACTTGGAGCCTTTTCCTAAACTATTAAATATTCCTGGCTTGGTGGGCTGAAAAGAAGGCAGCTGCCAATGTAGCTTCCCAGTTTTCTGGTGCTGGCATGTGGATGAAACAGGCTGGTGAGAGGTTTTCCCCAGAGGGACACCAGGGCTGAGCCTTTCTCATTCATCTCCCTTCTGATCTGAGTGCCCCCAGCACTTGGAATGCCAGTGACAGCAGGGATTCTTGCCAGGCCCTTCATTAACACCTCAGTTCCATCCTTAGAAATGCACCCACCCATCCTCTGTTTCTGGTGAGCTTGACCTTCCTCCCGTGTCCACCATCAAAGGCTGGATTTTCATGGCTACCAGGGGGGCCTCGTGGCTGGAGAGAGTCACACTTGGCTCCTGGGAGATCCTCATCCAGGAGCTCAGTTGGGGTCACTCAAGTTTCCATTTTGTCTAGACCCATGGCCAGGTTGCCCAACACTCCATTGTCCAGTCCCTGCAAAAAACCTGTAGCTCAGTCCCTGAGAGTTGGGCTTGTGTGTGTCTGTGTGTCTGTCCATGTACATACACTGCTCAGGCCAAAACGCCTTTGCTGGTTGTGTCCTCACTGTCCTCAACAATGTTTCCAACTGAGTTCTTCCAGGTTTCCCTCCTCCCAGTCTGATGCAGAGACAAGCTCAGCTATAAATATATATCTTATTTAAATGAATAAGTAAACTCCTGCATGATATTCCAAGCACATGTAGCAGCTTCGGCATCTGAAGTATCTATTGTGAAAGAGAAGTTGGTTTTATTTGCAGCTGTTTTGTCCTTGTTTCCTTTTAAATAGGCCAAATAAATGTAACGAACACCAAATGTTGCACAGAAATGTTATTAATGACTGTGTAGAAGAAATACCAAATTTTATTTTTCTTTGCAGAAACTTTATGGTTACAGAGAGTCCTCTAGCTTGTTACCCTTCCTTAAATGACAAAGCTGAACGTTTGTAAAGTGCATAGAAATGGTCATTAAAAAAAAAACAACACAACAAACAAACAAAAAAAATGGAGCTACCCAAAGTTTTCTGTTCCTCATGTTGCACCCAGAGCAGGCCCCTGGCAAGGGGAGCTGCAGAAGCCCACATATCAACTGGTGGTTTGTTTTCCAGGCTCAGCAGCCCAGCCAGTTGGGAATTGGTGTCAGGTAATAACAGAAAGGCTCAGTTGCCTTTTCATAACGTGGCACCAACATCTGCCGGGGCAGAACGATCTGCTTGTTAAGATGTTCCAGTTTTTTCCTGTAATTCAGCTTAAGTTCACCTCTTGGGAAACTGATTTGGTTTTTTTTTGGTTCCTCAAGCCAACAGCTCTGCAGCTCACCCCTCCTTCAGCCTCACCTTCCCTCACCCCCAGGTGCCCAGAAAAGAGCATCTGCTCAAACAAAAAGGCTTTTAAGGCCCTCGTGACCTCCTCAAGCTTCAGCAAAACCCCAGGACACGGTTCAATTTGACACACTGACACCTTTTTTTCTGAAATTTTGAAGTTGGGGGGCCAAGCTCTAGGAGTTTTTAACCAAAACAGCCATCATCTCACACAGTTTGCACCTATTCCACTCTCAATTGTAGTGAAGACCCCCCCAAAACAAAAAACACCCCACAAGACTTTTCTCTCAACCCATTGGCAGTTCCCAATACTAACTCTTTTCTGGTGTAACATGAACACTAAGCCCTTTTGGTAGCCAAATGACCAGCTTATTTTAAATGCCTGATATGAATAGAAGGCTGCATCTAGACATCTCATAGTGGAAAAAAAAAAAAACAAAAAAATATAAAAAGATAAAAAAAAGAAGATTTAAAAAGAGAATATTTAGTTCCTTTGTGAACTGGCCATATGACAACTACTTTTTTATCAACTTATTAAGTTGGGGCACTATAATAGCTCTTGCTGAGTTTAGCAATGTTTATAAGCATGTGTTAAACACATAATGTTTAAGTTTTATGAGGAAAAAGGGATAAAGAAAAGTCATGTCACAGGTGAATGTTTTGAGTGCGTCAGCGGCGTAATGTGTGTGTGGGGTTTTTATTTCTACACTGTTGAGCTTATTTTCTGTTGTGAGGTTAAAGAGAAAAAGAGGTTTGTTGCATGAGAACTGTTTTATTGTGTTCTGCACTTTCTGTTCTTTTTGGGTTTTTTTGGTGTCATCCTGATTTTTTTTTCATGTATGCATAGAAAGAAAAATCAAACCTAGAACCATTTGACTCCACCAGAGGTTGTGTTTTGATCTGTTGTTCTCAAGTTTGATCTTAATAAACATTTCAGTAAGAGCTGGTGGCTGGTGTGTTCCTGTAGTGTTTGCAGGGAGTGGGATGTACCCATGGGGCTGGCAGGGACCAGGCTCCCTGCTCCAGGCCCAGCACTGCTGCTGCTTCTCCTTGGCCCTAAGAGGGTACAAGACAATACTCACCTGCTTCCCAAAGTTTGGGAAGTATTTCCATGGGAATGGAGCATCTGCCCTATGGGGAAAGGCTGAGAGAGCTAGGGCTGTTCAGCCTGGAGAGGAGGAGACTGAGGGGGGAATTCATTAATGCTTATCAATATCTAAAGGGGGTGTCAGGAGGATGGGGCCTGACTCTTTTCCTCATTGTTCAATGACAGGACAAGGGACAATGGGCACAAGCTGGAGCACAGGAGGTTTAACCTAAATACAAGAAAATGCTCCTTTACTCTGAGGGTAACAGAGCCCTGGGACAGGCTGCCCAGGGAGGCTGTGGAGTCTCCATCCCTGGAGACATTCCAAACCCACCTGGGTGTGTTCCTGTGGGACCTGCTCCAGAGGGGTTGGATTAGATCATCTCCAAGAGGCCTCTTCCCACCTCCAACACTCTGTGGTGCTGTAAAAATGCTCACACCAAATATTAGCTGACACAAAACCCAAGTGTTGCAACTCCCAAATGTTTGATAAATTCACCTGAGGGTTCAGGTGTAAGGATGGAGGGAGCACAGATGGATAAGCAAACTGACACCTGGGAGGGGAGGAAGATCCCTGGCTGCAGACTCTGCTCCTGCCCTGCTTGCTCTGACCCATTCCCAGGAGGAGACCTGGTGGCTGTCACCTGATAAGCCAGCAAAATCTGAGGGGCTGCATGTAGGGCCTTCCCCTTGAGGGGGTGGCAGGAAGGGCCTTGTCCCTCCTTTTCCAGCATTTCAGCCTTTTCCCACTCCTCTGCCCTACTGAGGTGTGGGATCCTGCATGGGAAGGCCTGGAACCATCTCAGGAGGAAACAGAGCCAGGCTTCATTTTGAAACCAACAAGAAGCAGCTTCTGAAGAATCCAGTTCACATCCAAACAGAGCTAGGGCTGTTCAGCCTGGAGAGGAGGAGACTGAGGGGGGAATTCATTAATGCTTATCAATATCTAAAGGGGGTGTCAGGAGGATGGGGCCTGACTCTTTTCCTCATTGTTCAATGACAGGACAAGGGACAATGGGCACAAGCTGGAGCACAGGAGGTTTAACCTAAATACAAGAAAATGCTCCTTTACTCTGAGGGTAACAGAGCCCTGGGACAGGCTGCCCAGGGAGGCTGTGGAGTCTCCATCCCTGGAGACATTCCAAACCCACCTGGGTGTGTTCCTGTGGGACCTGCTCCAGAGGGGTTGGATTAGATCATCTCCAAGAGGCCTCTTCCCACCTCCAACACTCTGTGGTGCTGTAAAAATGCTCACACCAAATATTAGCTGACACAAAACCCAAGTGTTGCAACTCCCAAATGTTTGATAAATTCACCTGAGGGTTCAGGTGTAAGGATGGAGGGAGCACAGATGGATAAGCAAACTGACACCTGGGAGGGGAGGAAGATCCCTGGCTGCAGACTCTGCTCCTGCCCTGCTTGCTCTGACCCATTCCCAGGAGGAGACCTGGTGGCTGTCACCTGATAAGCCAGCAAAATCTGAGGGGCTGCATGTAGGGCCTTCCCCTTGAGGGGGTGGCAGGAAGGGCCTTGTCCCTCCTTTTCCAGCATTTCAGCCTTTTCCCACTCCTCTGCCCTACTGAGGTGTGGGATCCTGCATGGGAAGGCCTGGAACCATCTCAGGAGGAAACAGAGCCAGGCTTCATTTTGAAACCAACAAGAAGCAGCTTCTGAAGAATCCAGTTCACATCCAAACTGATTAACCACTCAGGCCATCATGGGTGGCAAGAGAGTAAAGCCAGAGGGACCTTTGTATCAAATCAGCAGCTGACAGGGCTGCACTGGCCTTGTGGAAAACCCTTGTACTGCTTTGATTTCCAGCAGTTTTACTTGATGGGTTTGATCTGTGACTTCCCCTGCAGGGACTTCAGTTTCAGCAGCTCAGAGAACCTGATGCTCTCACAGCTTGTGGTTTATTTCTGGGCTCAGCTGTGCTCTTTCTGGACCTGAGGTTAAGGAGGAAGTGAAAGCATAAAACACAATAAATCTGACTTTCAGCCTGAGCTGTGAACTTGCTTTTTCACAAGCAGCAAGAGGTGACTGTGGGTCCTGCCTCCCTGGGAAGGACCCACTGCAGGTACCTGCAGAAGACCCAGAGATGTGCTGGTTTTGACTGAGCTGAAAATGTTCTTCATAGTAGCTCATATGGGGCTTCTGTGAAGCTTGGGGGAGTGAACAAGCAGCTGAGTGGTGCTCAGTTGCCAGCTGGGGTCAAACCACAACAAGGGGAAGAGCCTCCATTCCTCACCCCACTTGACTCAGCAGGGCCCTTGTCCTCACCCTGGGGGATTCCAACCACCTGGCAGAGCCCAGAGTGGAGTGGGAAGTGGCAGGGACTTTCCTACACCCCTGTATTCTCTTGGCACACTTAGAAGTGAAGAGGCCAAAGGGACATGAAAGCAGCAAAGACATAAACCTGAACCTTCCTGGGTCCACACATCTCCCCAGCATCCACACTTCAGCCCTATCCCATGTGCCAAGAGAGGAGGAAGATGGAGCAGCCCTTGTCATCATGCTGGAGCAGCTCTGCTCTGGAGACAGGCTGAGGAAGCTGGGGTGTTCAGCCTGGAGAAGAGAAGGCTCTGGGAGGGGGACCTCATAATGGTCTTGCAGCATCTGAAGGGGCTCCAGGAAAGCTGGGGAGGGGCCTGTTACAAGGGCTTGTAGTGAGATGACAAGAGGTGATGGATTAAAACTGGAAGAGGGGAGATTGAGGAGAGACATCAGGAGGAAATTCTTCACTATGAGGGTGGTAAGATACTGGCCCAGGTTGCCCAGGGAAGCTGTGGCTGCCCCATCCCTGGAAGTAAGTGTTGAAGGGCAGATTGGATGGGGCTTGGAGCAGCCTGGGCTGGTGGGAGATGTCCCTGCCCATGCAGGGGGGTTGGAACCTGATGATCTTTAAAAGGTCCTTTCCAATCCAAACCATTCTACAATTCTGTGCTTTGGGCCCCTGTCCTGCTGCCCCTCCCCCTTCATCACTGTGGCCCTCAGGCCTGGTTCCTGTCCCCTCTCAGGGTGTCCAAGTCCCTTTTCATGGCACTCTGGCTTGAGGGTGTGTCTGCTACTACCTGGATGATGGTTACACCACAGATGCACCCTCGAGTTGAGGTGAGGAAGGGTTGGATGGCACCATCCACCTGAAGATGGTGTCACCCCACAGGCACAGCCCCTCTCCCTGGGAGTTCTCTACTCAGGAGTTTGTGATGCAGCAAGGCTGGAGCTGCTGGGACTGCAGGTCTGGTAGCACATGAGGTCTCAGCTCTGCCCAGTGCCTGTGTGTGCACAACAGGGCCTGATTCTGCTGGGCCCAGCTGGGCTGGGGATGCTCAGCAGAACCTGCATCCAGCAGCAGCAGCCTGGCAGAGGCAGGGACAAGCATCCTCTGGTTTCCCTCTGTGAACACCTGAGGATCACCCTTGTCAGCAGGAGGCATCATATCCCCTCCCAGCACTGGTCACAGACATGGGGACCAAAAGCCACTCAGCCCTTCCACGGTGGGAGAAATACCACCCTGGCTGTTGCAAAGCCTGAGGGATGCAGGGACTGGCCACACTGGGGCAGACTGGGGCTAGGGGAGAAGATACTGGTTTGCTAACTGGTCCATCCTCAGTCTGGACTGGGAAGCAAGTTGGTCTCTGAGCTGTTCCTAGCCACTCCAAGGCCACTCTGAGCTATTTTGGTGGGTAACACCAACCACCCTCACAGCCAAGAGTTTTTTCCTCCTCTCTGATCTAACTGTCTCTTCTTGCAGCTTGAAACCATCTCTCCCTTGTCCTACCACTTCATGCCCTTGCAGAAAGTTCCTCTCCAGCCTTCCCCCCGGGGTTGTCCTTCAAATCCAGTGTCTGAAGGGGGTGGGCAGTTGCCCCTCCAGCTCCCAGCCCCGAGCAGGCAGTGCTCTCCTCCTTTTCCAGGCCTGGGAGACAGGTGACAAGTGGCATTTGTGCAGCACCCTCCCTGTCCTGGGACGTGGGGTGGCCTGAAGGCAAGGGGACCTGTGACAAGGCACTGAGATAAAGCACCATGGAAAAAGGTCCTACAAGGCCCTGGGGTAGGTAGGTCCTACCAGGTGACCCGCAGCAGCCACCACCACAGGCTGGGGGGCAGAGGAAGGGGCTGTGCCCTGCCTCCCTGCACAGGCCCATCAGGGAGACAGCACAGGACAGACTGAATTTCGAAGCAGCTCCTGCCTCTGCAGCCGCGTTGTTTCTGGAAGCAAACACTGCCCTCCCTCGGTTGGAATCATGGAATATCAAGTCGGAAGGGAGCCATAAGGATGATGAAGTGCAGCTCCCTGCTCCTCACAGGACTGCCCGGAACTAAACCATATGACCAACAGGATTGCCCAGACACTCCTTGAGCTCTGACAGTGCCATGACCACTTCCCTGGGGAGCCTGTTCCAGTGACCAGGTCCTTCTGCAGGGCAGACACCATCACTCCCTGGTCCAGCCAGCAGAGTTACAGCACCCAGCAGGACTGTGGCCTGGTCACTAGTTCTTCCCAGGGGGTTGTTTTATAGCTGGGGGGGCTTGGCTGTCATTGCTCCTGGCCCTGGCTGTGTCTCCTCAGCCACTGTCACACAAGATGTGACCTCTGGTGGGTTTGTCCACTGGCTTGAGGTTCTCACAGTTCAGGAGACCAGGAGAGAAAAAAAATCAACAGGAAAAAGAGATTTATAAAACCATTAGCCTTGACCTTCAAGTGGTTTCCAGGAAATGGGTAAACACTTCAGGGAGGCAGAAGAGTGGATGGCTGAATCATAGAATTGTTTTGGTTGGAAAAGACCTTTAAGATCATCAAGTCCAGCAATTAACCCAGCACTGCCAACTCCACCACTAAACCACGTCCCTCAGCACCACATCTACACATCTTCTAAATCTCTCCAGGGATGGTGACTCCACCACTTCCCTGGGCAGCCTGTTCTGGTGCCCAACAACCCATTTTCCTAATATTTAATCTAAAAGTCCCCGGGCACAACGTAAGGCCATTTCTTCTTGCTCTATCACTTGTTAGTGTAATAGAGCTCAGCCTCCTTTTCTCCAGGCTGAACACCCCCAGTTCCATCAGCTGCTCTTCATATGACTTGTTCTCCAGACCCTTCACCAGCTCCATTGCCCTTCTCTGGACACGCTCCAGCCCCTCAATGACCTCCTTGTTGTGAGGGGCTCTGAACTGACCCCAGGGTTCCAGGTGCCTCTGCCTGGCCAGTCAATACATTCATAAATAACTGGTAAAACTTCTGATTTCTATCCATGACACAAGCTCTAAACACCTTTCTGAGAATGAGACAACTTCAGGCAGGGCACCACACTTTCCCACTCTTTGTCAGCCTGTTCTGAGCCCTGCCCATCTGCTTTTTAGCTGAAAGGCTAGACATAAAGTTTACAAACTCCAAGCTAGTATTTGCAGTGTCACAGTTAGCAGGGGTCCTTGCCATGGGCCAACACAGCTTCATGTTCACCACCACAGGAGCACAACCAGAAGATGGCCTCTGCCTCAAACTTCTTACCCTGGGGTGAAACAACAGCCAGAGGAGCACCAGGGGTCTGAAGAACCCTTCCCACCACCACAGGTCACACAGGAAGTAACAAAAAATCCACTGAAAGCCAAGGAAAAGCCCACAGCACTGCTGCAGGTTGGTTTCCACAGCTGCAGAGCTGGAATGGTGAGGGAACACATACCTGGGCTTCCTCTGGTGCTACCAACACAGCATCGTGCTCCTCAAGTCAGCTGAACTGGTATTGCTGGTCCTCCTGCTGTTGGGGAGGGGTTAGTTCTCTTGAAGGGTCTTGGTATCTCATGGTTTGGTCTGATGGGGTTAAAACTCTTCTCCTCTATCTGGTGTTCAACACTTGGCATTAAAGTAAGCAGGAGACATCTACTCAATCAATTATGTTCCATGCAGCAAATTACTTTGGAGTCTCTTATCAATAAAAGAACTTAAAAGCATAAAAACAGACACTTGCAAGTTTTGTCAACTGACATTTGCACACAATGGGTACAAACCAGTTGAGGAGGCAAAGACAGGTTGAAAGGAATGAACATCCATGAAGGCAAAGCCAGGCAGGTGGCAGGTTGGGGTAGCTGGGCTCACATGTGCAGCAGATTCCCTCAGCAGAGCTTGTGTGTCTGTGCAGGAAAAGCCTCTAATTCAGCAAACAATTCATTTCACTCACCACCACCAGACAGCTGCACGGGGAGGAAATAAAGGAACCTGGAAGTTACAGATGAGGGGCTCCAAGGAGGACACGGTGTCAGCAGAAGCTGGTTTTAGAAAGCAGAATACGTAGAGAGCAAAAAACAGGCAAATTTTCTCCCTAGCACAGAGGCAGGATGCTAAAAATCATAATTCCTGTGTCCTGAGTCACATAGGAAAAAGAACAAAGTACAAAGAGAGGCCAGAGTATCAATATAGTGTTTAATATTCTTAAGTTGAAAAAAAAAAAATAATAATAAAAATCAAAACTAAAAAGGTAAAACTTCAGTTATCATGATATGATAAAACCTTTCATCAGCAACATTGAAAGAGTTAGAAAAATCACATGGAGCACAGTTCCAGTACTTTGCACTTCTGTTAGGCCTACACTGGTTTCTATTTATTGACAAAAGTAGCAGCAGATTTTTGCCTTCTATGATAATATTTTAAATATTGAATTCCACTTCACTCAGCAGTTACAGGCAAAACTGACCTGCACAGGTTTATGTTTTACTTGTGAAGAATTGTCACCAGTGGAAAGAACAATATACACAAGGAAGACATTAGGGAACACAGCTCAAGGGAATCCTCTAGACTGGAATGTCTTGATGCTTCAGTATTTAAGGAGTAGTTGATTAGTTTGCAGAGTGTTCTGCAGTACTTACAAATGAAGCAGGTTCTAGACAAAATAACAGCAGCTTCTCTGATTACAGAGATAGTGACTGAAGGGAGGTTTATTTGCCCAGTGCCTGAAAAGTTGCTTCTAAAAGCAAGTATAATATCCATGGGAATTAAATAAATTAAGTGCTTCAGATTTAAAAAAAAGTCAAGTTTCACAAAGTGTTACAAATGCCAAGTGCTGTGAATTGTTTATAAACAAGTGAAAAAAGTAAAACCTTCCAATACCTGAAAGGGCCCTTATAAGAAGGCTGGGGAAGAGCTGGTCACAGGGCATGTAACAACAGGACAAGGGGTAATGGTTTCAAGCCAGAGAAGGGTGGATTTAGGTTGGAAAAAGTTCTTTACTGTGAGGGTGGTGGATCATTGGAACATGTTGCCTGGAGAGGTGGTGGGGGTCACATCCCTGGAGGCATTCAAGGCTTGAGGGGGCTCTGAGCAATCTGTTCTAGTGTGAGATGTCCCTGCTTATTGTAGGGGGGTTGGACTAGATGACCTTCTAGGTCCCTTCCAAGCCAAGACATTCTATGATTCTAGGATTAAGAATATCCAAGAATTTGCCCAGCGAGGAGCCTCCAGAGCTATCAGGGAGAACCTGCCTGTGTCTACATTTTAAATAATACAGCACCATAAATATACAGACAGGGGTCATGGACAGTCCTCCCAGCTAAATCTAGCTGCTAGTACAGAAGAGATATTCAGCATTTACAGTAGCTCCATAAATCCCACTTCTCAGTGACCATTTCCAGCTATCCTAGGCTGTAAAGACAGCATCAAATCCCACCTTTCAGGCAGCCCAAAAAGAGCTCCAGGGGAATTCCTGAGCTGCCTTTTGTTCTCTCAGTGCCATCTGCACTGCACAGCCTGGCCTAACCCTGACCTTTCCCAACACCACAGGTCAAGTTTCAAGCCAGCAACCCCTCTATTCACATTTCTGTCTCTTTACCAAACATCCAGGAGCTGTTCAAGGTGTGAGGAGACATTCACTTCCATCTTCATTTTCAACAGCAAGGTAGGGACTAAAGTAACTCAATAAATACAAAACAGTAACACTGGCAGGTGGTTGCAATAGATGCAAAATGCTGCAGCAAACACAGCCTGAGGTCTTTGTCTTGTTTCTCGAACAGGGAGATGCATTTTGAAGAGTTTAACTATTCAGCCTTCCAAATGGCAATCTTCCCTTCTTCCTTTCCAGAACCACTGAGGACATACCTGTCCTCTGCTGAGCACAGAGCCTTCACAGTGTCAGCATGACCAACCAGCTCCTTCTCCACAGTCTTCTTCTCAGCATTGATCACGTAGATCTTCCCTTTGCTTTTGCCTTGGGATTTTCCACTGCTGCCAACCCACATCTGAGGGGAAAAAACAAAGAAAACCTCAATACATTTCAATACATTTCAATATATTATATATATATATATAATCATAGAACATTGAATAATTTGGGTTGGCAAAGACCTTTAAGATCATCAAGTGCAACCATTAACCTGACTCTACCAAGTCCACTGCTACACCATGTCTGTCAGCACCACATCAACACAACTTCTAAACACATCCAGGGTTGGTGACTCTACCACTTCCTCTTCCCACTTCAGCCTGTTCCACTGCTTGACAACCCTTCCTGTGAAGAAAATTTTCCTAAAATCCAGCCTAAACCTCCCCTGGTGCAACTTGAGGCCATTTCCTTTCATCCTATTGCCTGTTAGGTGGGAGAATACACACAGCACTTACCTCTCTACAACCTCCCTTCAGGGAGGCTGTGTGTGTATGTATGTGTTGGAGCTCATGTCTCATCCCTCACTCAGACACCCTGATTACTCCTCAACTCCCTCATCTCCTCCTGGAGTTCTGTCCCTCAATGGAGGAGCTGCTCTAGGTGGACAACTCCCACAAGTGTGGCACAGCCTGCAGCCAGACACCGGGTGGCAGCACATTCCCACTTGAGCTCTGTGTGGGAAGCTAAATCAGTCATGGTGGATGCAGAGGACCTGGCATTCTGCAGGGTGAGCACCAC
>NW_009951940.1:711056-727049 GCF_000747805.2 Chaetura pelagica
CCTGCTCAAACTGTTGCTCCACACCCTGTTTGCCCACCCTGTTCAAGCTGCTCCTGGTCACTAGGTGCTCCCCAGGGGCTTCTTTATTAGGTGTGGGGCTTGGCTGCTGTTGCTCCTGGCCCCACACAGATCTCCTCAGCCACTCCTGCATGAGCTGCAGATTCCTGGTAAGTCTTTCTGCTCCCCTGAGGTTCCCACAGTTCAGGACCCTCCCCTTCTGCACCATGCTGAGGGCTCCATGCCAGTACTGGAGCTGCTGGTCTGAATGACTCAGCTTGTCTTGACTCAGGTCCCACAGACCCAGTACAGGGAGAAAAAGGGTCACTTGACCACTGTGCAGACCCAAATCTGGAGTGCTGTGAGCAGTGCTGCTCTCTGCACTACAAGGACAGAGAAGATACAGGGAAGAGTAACTAAAATCACCAAGAGAAAGGCACAGTTGCCACATGAACAAAGATGGAAGAACCCAGGAACGCTCAGGCTGGAGAGAATGCACCTCCAGAGGGATCAGGTTCAGGTTTACAGAGCCACAGGAGTGCAGATGGGCAGGATGTAGAGCCATTGCTCAATAACAGTTAAGAGAAGTGACATGTGGAAACCAGAAAGAGCTCAGTTCCACGTGGAAGAGAGTACTTCTCTGTAGGTGGCTGGCAGTGAATTTCTGGAGCTGCTGCTACAGCAAACTGTGGCATCACCAAGTTCTAAGTGCAATCAGATCCACAGAGCTTGGGTCCAAAAAACAAAGAATAAAAGACTGAGAGGCAGAGGTGCACACTTTAGTACCCTGAAACCACGGGGAGAGGGAGGGAGCTTGAGGGGAATTCAGTGCAGGTACAGGCCAGGTTCACCTGCTCTCCCTGCACAATGTTGGTATTGCCACCATTAGAGGCAGAAGATGGGGTTGGTGCACTTGGAGCAGCTTGGCAGCACACAGGGGGATCCTCCAGTTGCTCCTTTTGTAGCAATGAGTTGGACTATGTTGTTAAGGTGGAGCTGAGAAAGGAGTAAGTGGAAGAGAAAAGGAACAAAGTTCTTCAGTAGAACACAAGAGAGCTTTATGCTTTGGAGTTTCCAAGCAATCCTCTGCCTCCCTTAAAACAGGGCTTAAATACATTCATCTCTCCATATCGCAAGATATTTAGTTCCCAAATCTAACCAAGGACTGAACACAGAGAAAGCATCACTATTTCATGAGGCACTTCATGAAAAAAAGATCATTTTTGAGGAAGGATGGAGGGAAAATCTGAGAAAAATATTCAGAAAGTTCCTTTCCCAATAGATACATATTAGCATATTAGTTTATTTGCAAATTAACCTTAAACCTGTCTAGATGGCATCACAACTGCAATAACTTGCACAGCTACCAACACCATGCAGAAAAAGCAGGTTCACAGCCTGAGGCCAGTAACAAGATAGACACAAGATGGTAAGGCAGAAAGTCATTGGCTGCTTTGGTCTCTGCTGAGTTAGGAATGTGGTAACTAAACAAGAAAAAGGTCATCTACAAAAATAGGCCAACTAATTGCCTATTTTCATCTATTAATCTTTTCCAAGGTTTTGTCTTAGGAGTCTTTACATTAAATATCAAGGGTCCTAAACTTCTAGTTTCTACAGTTCCCTGAAAATGTCAATGGCTAATAAAATCACCACACATTTCATTACTAATGAGACTTTTGGTTTGACATAAATTTTGGGGTACTCCTGTAACAGTCTGTCCTGTTGGGCAGTCATTCACAGAATCACAGAATGGCAGGGGCTGGAAAGGACCTCTGGAGATCATAGAGTCCAACTCCTCTGCTAGAGCAGCACCACCACAGAATCTAAGGTAGGTCACACAGAAACACATCCAGACAGGTCTTTAAAGTCTGCAGAGAACCTCTCTGGCCAGCCTGTCCCAGGGCTCTGTCACCCTCACAGGAAAGAAGTTCTTCCTCATGCTGAGGTGGAACTTCCTGTGCTCTGCTTTGCATCCACTGCTCTTCATCCTATCACAGGGCACCACTGAAAAGAGACTGACCCCTCCTTCTTGACACCCACTCTTCAGATATCTGTAAACATTAATAAGATGCCCTCTCAGTCTTCTCTTCTCCAGACTCAGCTGCCCCAGGTCTCTCAGCCTTTCCTCATATGACAGATATTTCAGTCCCTTAATCATCCTTGTAGCCTCCATTGGACTCTCTAGTAAACCCCTGTCCCTCTTGAACTGGGAAGCCCAGAACTGGACACAATACTCCAGGTGGGGTCTCACTAGGGCAGAGTAGAGGGGTAGAAGAACCTCCCTCAGCCTGCTGGACACACTCTTCTTGATGCCCCTCAGGATAACACTGGCCTTCTTGGACACACTGAAGAATCAATATTTGTCTTTGGAATCAACCTTTCACACCAGTAGGTGTGCAGTAAGGAAGCTGACCACTGACAGCTCGTGAGAGCTTCAAACAAACTAAGCTTTAGCAGAGAACTGCCCAACAGGTAAAAACAGTCCAAAGGTCTCTCACCTGATTTTTAACTCTTATCATACAAGTAATCTCAGAGCAATCTTGAAGATGAATCTTTTGAGGTGTACTTGTCAAGTCTCTGGTGTTCCAAATATACAGGTCACTGCTCCCTGAATAAGATGCCCACACTTGGTCTCTCTAAAACACAGAAAGATGTTTCACATCAGCACTGCTGACAGGAGGCATCTTGTGATAAGTAACTAGAGCTTGTAATGCCTCATATTCATGTTCCATTTAAACTCTTCAGAGTTTAATGCAATACCTCAGGAAAGAGCTGGAAGCTGAGAAAACAGGAAGGCAGATCCTTCAGGTGATGCTCAATTTTCATCTGTAGTTGAAATTCATAAGTAGACACTACAAGGATGCAGCTTCTAGTACCTTCAAGAAGAGACAAAGGGTTAGTAACAGGAATTCCTGCTTCCTCCATCTCCATAAACCATGGAAATAACAGGGAAAATAAAATGGATGCATCTAACAACTGTCTAGTTTCTCAAAAGTGAAATCTTTGAGGCTCTTCCTGTTTTTGACAGTATCTGTTTTTTAGATTTGCTCTTTCTCCAGTTGCTAGTCACTATTCTGCAGAGCCCACAATGGTCAGAGTCCAAAAATGATCAAAGGAAAGGAAACAAACTCCTTAAAATGAGGATCTCTCAGACTTCAATTTCTTAAGTACACATTCATTCTCATCTCCACGACTGAACCAAGTGTCTGTACTACAGTTAACAGGGCTGAGTCCTTCCCCACCACAGCAGCTCCAGGAATTTCCCCAGCCTTTAGCTGCTGTTGTGTAAGATCTGTTTGGATCCAGGCTCTTGTGGATGGCAGTGCAAAGAATCAGGGCAAAATTATTGAACTGGTCACCACTTGTGAAGTGACTCAAGATGATCTTTTACTCTAGCACAAAGCTTTACTTTATTCATCTAAATTCCCACAGAGGGTATGGCATTTCATCCAAAATGTAAGTCTGGGAATCACCAAGCCAGACCAATGATATTCTTTTTAAATTTTTTTTGATGAAAGAACTTACAGCACCACAGTTGGTCTTTATGAAGCTTGATGGAGGTGAGATTTTGGCAGGGCAGCTGACAGACACGGTTCACTTTCAGAGTGCTGATGTTCCAAGCAATCACTGTTCCATCTAAACTGCTTGAGTAGGCTTCACTGTTGGTACAGATTTAACCAAAAAAAAAATCACCACAGTAGAGTGTACATTCATGTTCAGAACAGAACACACACACAGAAGAGACTTTCTTGCAAAATAACCAACTTTACAGCAAGGCAACGTAATGATCTTTATTTCAGAGACTGGCAGAACAAAGCACAGTAACAATTCTATGATTTCCAACCTAAAATGGACTGAAGTCTAAAAGGCTTCAAGGCCTTTACTGCCATTAAGTACCATAATTATTTTAATAGTGAACAATTAGACCTGTTCAATTCTACTAAATAAAGTGGCTAGAGTCTTGAGTGGACAGGAGCATGCTCAGCCTGTGCCTACTGAGATGCCCAGTGAAGGATGTAAACTTTTTCCTTCCCTCAGTAGATTCTAGGTAGCTGGCTCTGACAGCTGGAGGTGCACTGAAGCAACCAGTAGCTCTGGGATGCAGCCAGGCATCCACTTTCCAAAGCTGCTTATGTCTCCTGTTGCAACAGAAGTGTTCCAGTACAGATATTGTTTTCTTCTCAAGATTCCAGTGATACCAACCCTGTATCATTGGAAACACTGAGGGCTGATGCTGAGCTCTAAGTGAACAACACGTGTTACATCAGGCATGAGGAGTTAAAGGCAACAAAAATGTTCCCCTATAATTCTGCTGAACATCCTTCATCCTTGCCTGTTTGATTTTCTCTTAAGCTAGGGCAAAATTATCTTCAAAACTGGTTTTCTTTGCTACTGCACCTGAGAAAACAAATTTTACAATTTTAATATTTTTTTTTTACCTTGAACCCAGGGAGGTTGTTAAACTCCATCCCTGGAGGTTTTTAAGGCCAGACTGGATGAGGCCTGTGCAGCCTGGTCTCATGGGTGGTGTCCCTGCTCATAGCAGGAAGGTTGGAACCTGATGGTCTTTAAGGTTCCTTCCAAGCTTAACAATTCCATTATTCTATGAACATCTGTTGTCTTCAGAAGAGAAAACCTTCTTCAGAATGTTCCAAACTACCTAGGAAAATTCTCCCTGAAACCCAGCTAGCAGAGCTACAGCTGATGTGTGGTCTGGACTGGGAGCTGCTGCCTCCATGGGAAGACAGCAAGTGAAGGTCTCCAGCCAACACTCTCCCCACTGGTACCACAAGAACAAAAAAGCAAGGACAAAACAATAAATGCATTATTTCTTCTACAAACAGGCAGGAAAAATCCAGAAGCCTGCTGCAAACATCGAGTTGATGATGGGCTCAAAGCAAAAATGAAATGGTCTTCAAACTGCATCTGTGTTGATTCATCGCCGGATGCTGCCAATTCCTGGCTGCTCTCATCCTTGTCCAAAAAAGCATTCCTTTATCCTCTTTGTTCCAAAAGCACATCATACTCTCTCTTTAAAAAGGAAATTCTTAGCTTACCATATACAATATGGGAGCTACAAAAGCAGGCTAAAGGAAGGTTTATGCTAGCAGGATGAACCCCCTTGTCTAAAACAATCAATTATTTCCAACACCTAAGAAAATCAGTCCCTAGTTTCCTACACAGGCTCCGTTTCCTTGAGCAGAAGTGAACTTTTTGCCTGTTTCACTCAAGCAATTAAAGCACAATACTACATCATTTGGATCTGTAACTGGTCCTCTGCTCATTGCAGGCCAAATTCTTTAGGCTGGGGAATACTGCTCTAGCTACAGGAAGATTCCCCACATATCTCTGACTCTCCCAGTGGCACAGACATCCTTCAAATTTGCTTGTATATCTGTTTTTTAAAAGAAATCATTAAATGTACCTGGGTATTCCATTCTTCTTCTCCACAATGATGTCTGTAATATCAGACCGATGATCATTTAGCTGCTTATTACATGACATGCTGTGGGTGTTGATTATATAAATAATGGAGTCTTGAGAACCAATCCACACTTGACTCTGTTCTACCATTATCATACATGTCTATGGAGAAAAAGCAGGATTAAATAAAATCTGGAAGAAAAAAAGATCACTCTTTAATGTCACATGGAAAAAGACTGCATTCAGATGCTGCAGTTTTCTGGGGATTACAGTAAGAGACTAAGATTTGGAGCTCCAGTATCCTCTCCTTTGCTCTGCTCTAGAAATAATTGGAGAGGACAGATCTGAGTTGAGTTTATCCTTCAGTAAACAGGATTAATAATGTATCTTGGTAACTGACTCAAAGCTGTGTTTCCTGGTTCAAGCAAAGGCACAGTTAGAAAGGGCATGAGGGGGAAACCACAAGAAGTTGGTGTATTTCTTTCTTCTGAATCGGAAGCCATCCTAACCTCTGATATAAATGTACTTCCTGCTTCAGTTACTTGCTGCTTCAGTTAGAAGTGGTGTCTAAAAAAATACTGTTGTCTTTTCTACTGTTTCTGGAATGTCCTTCTCCCATTCAGAAGCTCCTTATTTCTCTCCCTCCTGAGTCCTATCAGTTCCAAATTTTCCTCCTCTCTTTTTTTTTTCTTGTTTTGAATAGATCAGTCTCCAACCCTTCTGGATTTCCATTTTTCCAAGTTAACTGAAGCCCAAACAAGTGTCTTTCTATAACTTTTAAGAAATTACCACTGGTCTGGGGTCATACAGACTACAGCAAAACAAACCCAAACCCCATGAAGCTAAAGCAGCAGTGATGACACATGGGACAATCTTACCAGTTTACAGCAGCCCATTCTGAAGCAGTGTTGTTGGATAGACCAGGTAGATGCATCAAAAACCACCACTTTCCCCTCATTTAAAGCACACCACAGTTTTGGATGAGCGTTGCCAGGTCTTTCTGAAGGGTCAAGATGACCTAAAAAATTATTAGAAAAGATGAGAGAGGTAAAAGAAAAGCAACTTTTGGAGACATGTGGAAAAACCATTATTAGGCAGAGTAGCTTTCTAACAAAAGCATTTGCGTTCTGGAACTTAAACCTCCTGAATGACAGAATTTTCACCATCATTTTGTGCTCGTTCCCATCTATTTTTTGTGCTCACCTGATGGTTTAATCTTACACTTCAAAGTTATTAAGAGCAGAGATCATATTTTTCATCAACCACTAAGTGCTTTGCCAACTGGGATTTCAGAAAGGCTTTTAAGCCCTGTGAAATATAACTAATAAATCCACTCATTCCATTTGCTCCACTAGAGCTCCACTTAAAAGCAGCATAGCACAAAAAAAAGAAGAGCACCTCCAAACCCTCCACCACCCCACCCAGCATTGCTCTTCCACTTTAAGTTTAGAATTCCATCAACTTTCCCCTTTTATCTCACACTGCACAAATACTAGGAATTGCATAAGATTTTACATCAAAGGGTTACAAAGTTAAGAGTTAGGAACATCCAGGATTAACATCTCTGCTTCCTAAGTACATGTTCATTGCACACAGTCCTTCATTTTTTTATATTCTTTTTCTGCAGTGATTCTGAATTAGTCTGATATAAAAGTATTCCAGAAGAGCTCACAAAGAATTGACAGTGCTTTCTTCAGAGATGGATTTAGATCATGTGTGATGAAGAGGACATTAGATCACACACTATATGCAGTGAGAGTCACAGCAACAGAGGCCTGACTGGGACTTCAAGAGCTGCTACATGATCCCCTGCACCGTGGTTCAACCAAACAACCCCCCCCACACACATCCCTGTATGACTTATTGAAAAAAAACTAAGAACAGCAATAAATATTGATCAGGGGTGGAGCATCATTCACCCAACCATGCTCAATAAATGAAGCAGAAGTCTGAATGGGAAACTGGCACATGAGCACATGATTGAAGTCTGTTATAAGGCACATACACAGGAAGACAAATTAAAGACCATGAAAGCTGTGCCCTGCAGTATCTTAATATGCAATATTACTGGGGTTTTTTTAATGACTTTCTGGGTTAGTATTCAACACTCAACCAAAACATGTCACCATGTGAACAAAACCAAGCAGCCATAATACCTGGTGTTATGAGATAGCACACTTAATAGGCTAATTAAAGCTGGGCTGACATAAAGAAAGCAACACATCAGCTTACCTGGCGTGTAAAGCAAGACATCTATTGCCTGTGGAAATGTCTCACCAGCTGAGGGGTTGATCTTGTGCTTCAATGTCTCTGAAGTTGTTTTGGGGACCATCATAGGTACTAAAATACATTTTTAAAAGGTCATTAAGTACACACTTAAGCCTGAAATAGATCTATCGTCCCTATGAAATAATAACTGTGCACCATTTATTCACATTTCTCTTTTCTTTCCCTCTAGCCTCAGCTCACTAGGGTAGTCCAAACACCATTTGTATGAACTCTGGTAGCAGAAGCTGCCTCCCACACCCAAGAGACTAAACAAGCAGAACAAAAATCCAGCAGCCAGCATGGACACAGACACATCAACTAAGATTTTGATGTACAGAAGAAAAAAAAATAATATCTATTTTTACAGATAATCACTTTGAAAACAAGACTATAAACAGAAAAAGCCAAGGCTGATGATGCAACAACAGCAGGCTTTGTAGCATTGCTATGTGACTGACCTTCATTTTTCATCCTGTCAAAATAAGACAGTTTAGAGGCTGCATAAATGGCTTTGGAGGACTGCAGGGCACCAACCACAGCATCCATCAGGAGAACATTTGTCAGGGCTTGCTGAATATACTGAGGATCCTAAAGACAAAAGTCTTACTGTAGTTTATCTGTTGCTCATTATTTGTGCAAGTCCCCATGTTCAACAATCACAACACATCATGCTTAGCACAAGCACCAACTTGCAGCATAATTCCTACTACTGAGGTCAAACCCCACTCCCACATCACATGTTCCCAAGCAAGGCCATGGAGCAGGGAGCCAGGAGCCAGTATTAATTCATGACACTGAAAGAGGTATTTCAGCTCTGGCACAACTTTGATAAAGGACATGGAAATGAAACCATATGAATGGAACTGATGGAAAACATGCAGCAGACACAGGATGGATACTCATTTTCAGGCTGGATCTTTCTTCACATGAGGAAGTACTCATTATGCTTCATTTTGGATAAATTATTTCAGTCCTTTCTGAAGAACCACCAAGCTACCTTTTCCCTATTCAAGTCAGCAGTCATGAAGAATCACGTGGTTTAAATAGAAACCTTGCTTAGATAATCCTTTTTCTGAGGGTTTCTGTGGCAGAACACATCCTGCTCTAGTCACTGAAAGGATCTGTAGCCATCATGGTTCCGGTACAGCAAAACTCTTTCACATATTATATTTTGAAGCAAGGTGAGGAAAACTTTCTGTTACTTAGAATCACTACTGTCATATGTTGTGAACTTAAGAAACTATTTCACAAAACTAGTGATTAAAAGTTCCATGCCAGTGGATGAGAATTTTTAAATGTAATAATCTTTTTTAGTTATTATTATGCCAGAATTATTCTGTTTAGAAGTAACAGTAAAACCTAGAGTTTATTACTCAGTTGTTGTTTGCTGAAACCTAGAAATTCAAAAACTGATGCACGAGTTACTTAGAACAGAGAAAGAAAGCACATACTTCATACTTAGTTGGTTAGAAATTCCCATGTTTATACCTTGTGATCATCTGCCATCTTCTTTCCAGCCCACATTTCTTTCACTATCAGGTACCAGAGATCACACTCAGTTTTAAGGTTAGCTTCAAAGACTTCTTTTCTAGACAATGTTTTGATCCTCAGAGTAGGTATTCTCAAAAGAAGGAAAGCTACAGTCGTGCTCTTAACATCCTGGAAATGTAGGAAAACAAAGTAAATAAGGAAGCTTCAGCATTCTTACCAAGCTGTGTGGTGTGGTTGACACCCAAGAGGGAAGGGATGCCATCCAGAGGGGCCCTGACAGGCTGGAGAGGGGGGCCAGTGCCAATCTCATGAAGTTCAACAAGGCCAAGTGCAGGGTCCTGCAACTGGGTCAGCACAACCCCAGGCACAAATACAGGCTGGGGGAAGAACGGCTGGAGAGCAGCCCTGAGGAGAAGGATGTGGGGGTGGTAGTTGATAAGAAGCTTGACAGGAGCCACCAGTGTGTGCTGGAGCCCAGAGAGCCAGTTGTGTCCTGGGCTGCATCAAAAGAAGTGAGGCCAGAAGGGCCAGGGAGGGGATTCTGCCCCTCTACTCCGCTCTGGTGAGACCTCACCTGGAATATTGTGTACAGTTCTGGGGCCCTAAACACAAGAAATACATGGAGCTGGTGGAGAGGGTCCAGAGAAGGGCCACCAAGATCAACGGGCTGGAGCAGCTCTGCTCTGGAGATAGGCTGAGAGAGTTGGGGCTGTTCAGCCTGAAGAAGAGAAGGCTCCGGGGAGACCTTAGAGCACACCCAGTGCCTGAAGGGGCTACAGGAAAGCTGGGGAGGGGCTTTTCACCAGAGAGGGCAGTGACAGGACAAGGGGGAATGGTTTTAAACTAAAAGAGGGGAGATTTAGGTTAGACATCACAAATAAATTCTTCACCATGAGGGCAATTCTTCACCAGTAAGGCACTGGGGTAGGTTGCCCAGGGAGGCTGTGGATGCCCCATCCCTGGAGGTGTTCAAGGCCAGGTTGGATGAGGCTTGTGCAGCCTGGTCTGGTGGGAGGTGTTCCTGCTCATAGCAGGGAGGTTGGAACCTGTTGATCTTTAACCTTAACCATTCTGTGATTGTAAGATTCACTCCAACCATTCCATGGTTACATGCAATCACAGGCAAGGTGCAGAACTCAGTACAGCTAATTATTTCAATTGTCCAAACAATAATGACACTTGAAGAGACACATCTCTTAGCAGAATGGAACATGCCCTAGATCCAGAAGCATGTAAAAGAACAAGAAGTTACTCAGTGCTCACCTCTATATCCCTGAAAGCAGCAATCTGGACATAGCCAGGTCCTCCTTCAGTCAACAGGAACAAACGTTTTTGGGTCAGAGCGATTTTTCCTACTCCATAGTTAGTTTTCACTGAGCAGGATAATTTGTAGACACACTCATTTTTATCTAGATGCTCTATTACTGTTGGTGGCAGATTCACCTCTTGAGCTTCTGCTTCAGTTTCTTTCCAGTAGTTGTAGAAATCCCTGAACGTTTCAGGATCGATTTGTTTCTGATGTCCTAAAAAAATTTTTAGAACTTGTTTACTGTGGCAAACAACTAAATATATTTGCACAGGAAGGTAGCTTGAAAAGATACTAAATGTTTTTTTACTGAACTGAATATTTTTCATTGTGACTTTCCAGTTCTTTATTTTATTGAATCCTAATATATCACATACTTCCCAGCCTGGGATAAAAGCTGAAGTTGAAGACTTCAGCAATAGATATTCTAACTGATTAATTATTCTAAGAGTTCAAGTGTTTGGACAGCAGAATCTCAAACAAACACAAATTTGACCAAGATGTGGCCTAGAGGGAGGTGTCCCTGATTATAGCAAGGAAATTGGTACCTGATGATCTTTAAGGTCCCTTCCAACCTTAACCAGTCTATGATTCTATGTAGGTTACCTCTGGCTTCAGAAATTCTGGCTCTTTTGACCAACATTTAATTCTCTGTGGCCACAAAATATGATGGTTACCAGAGTAACTAGGCACAGAAAAAGAATGCAATAGTATTTTAGAAAAGCACTCTCAAACTAGGCTTTAAAAAAATCAATCCCAAGATTCAGATCTCATTCAGGAGAGAAGAAATTTCTCTCAAATACAAACCTAACCTTTCCTTTTGCTGATGACCACACAAGAGGAATTTAACTGTAGCTACTTGAATTCTGGATTTTCTTAGTTTATTTTTAACAGCCTGCCACCTTGCCACGTTACCAAGTGGTTTTACAACACAGAGGTATTTTCCACTAGCAATTAGGATAGTCATGTATTTGCTTTATTCATAATCTAAGCCAAAACAGAACTGCACTCCCTTAGATCACAAACCCACCTCACCTACACAACCTGAAAAAACTGTAAATTTTGTGTCCAAATATAACTAGATTCCTTGTCTTTACTGTGGATGCAATACATCAATTAGGATAACTTTGGAGAACGGATGTAAATAAAACACACTCACATGTAGTGCATTTTTAGAAACACAGAGAATATTAAATAGTAATTAAAAACAACTGGGGACAAAAACTTCATTTTGGTTCATTAAAAAAAGTTGGAGATTGTCACTGAAGCAGTGTAGATGGTTGCTTGAAATGTATCTTGCACTCACCTACTGTTAAGGCATCAAACAACCGATGTATAGTGTCTACATCTCTCACAATCCCAGATTCCTGGATCCTCTTCACAAAACCATCCAGTTGCATGTGTGTTTTGGGGAGTTCAAAGTTTTTCACGTGGTCATCTGTTTTCACAAC
The DNA here is from genome assembly GCF_000747805.2 of Chaetura pelagica. NCBI lineage: Eukaryota > Metazoa > Chordata > Aves > Apodiformes > Apodidae > Chaetura > Chaetura pelagica. The sequence goes on from NW_009951940.1 coordinate 722,994, forward strand.
TTCTCTCTGCTTCTCCATCACTCGACTTATCAGCTTCTTCAGCTCAGGTTTGCGGTCGGCTTGAGAACGCTCAGAAGGGGCCATGGTTTCCACTATCTTTCTTACCAGATCAGTAGGGAAAATTCTTAAGTCTGTTTTATCCAGGTTCTGAAAGTCAGAAAGTGCATTGAGTAGTTTCCCTTGCATCAAGCTAATAAGTCCCCGGAGGTAGAAGTACCTTGCCAGCAATGCTGAGTTATCAGGTGGTAAGGTATTTATAGCTTTGCTGAGATGGTTGAAGAAGTCTGCATAGTAGGAGTGCACACACTGGAACACCAGTGGGAAGTGGATTTCTGGGATTTTGAACATAGTGACTGTTTTGGAGGGTGTTTTCACAGCTAAAAACAAACAAATGAAGAAGAACATTGATTAGCACAAGCAGTGAGTAGAAGGGTGAGTATCTTCACAACCAGCCACAGCACAGTCAACAAACAATCCCCATCAGAGCAACAAGCATGAAATTCAAGTAAAAAAAACTTGGTTTCTATAGGACTTGCTTTGTTAAACAGTGACATGTTTAAAAGCAGGGGAGGACCAGTCATGAGGTGGGTAAGGACTGATCATGTTGACTGACTCAGGAAGCAATTCTACAATATCAAGACAACAGTGACTGCTCAGTCTTTTATGGCACAGAAAAACTCACAGCACACTACAGACTGATGTAACGTGCAAGAAGCAGCACAGACAGGCCCAGCTCAAAACCACCCAGCTCACCATTTCTTCCCAGCACCTGACACTGTTACTATGAAAATCATTCAGTGGCATCTCCCGTAAAGACAACAGAAAAGACACTGTGTTCAAAATGTTCTCCCCTTACCAACACCTGGTTCTACTCTTCGAAGTGAGGAGTTTCTAGGAGGACCCTCTGGCAGCTTGATATCCTGCAGGTTGGGCATGCTGATTACCATTCGTCTGCTGACCCTGTACTGGGGATTCAGTCGTTTAGAAGCCATTTTCTCTATAGTCAGTCTTCTTGGGCTATGAAACATCAAGTTCAATCTGAAAAAAAAAAATAAATATATATATATATACACACACACACACAACTAGTTTCAAAATTCGTAAACACTAAATTATCACTTGATTTTTTTAAAATTAACAGTATTAAATGACGATTATAGTAGCAATTGACAGTTTCAACAGCCACAGCTGGACATGTTCATGTTACCCTTTTAGAATATTCTTAATAAATAGGCCTATAAGTTACTCATACTCTTATTCTGAAAAAGGGTAGATTTAGGTTAGACATCAGGAAGAAATTCTTCACCATGAGGGCAGTAAGGCACTGGCACAGGTTGCTCAGGGAGCCTGTGGAAGCCCCATCCCTGGAGGTGTTCAAGGGCAGGTTGGATGAGGCTTGTGCAGCCTGGTCTGGTGGGAGGTGTCCCTGTTCATAGCAGGGAGGTTGGAACCTGATGGTCTTTAAGGTCCCTTCCAACCTTCACCATTCTGATTCACAGATGACCTTACCTCATACCAATACCAATACAGATGGTATGAGATAAAGGACTTTTAACACAGGTATCAACAGAAGATTCAAAACCAGAAGGAAGGAGAAAACCTCACCTGTCCTCTTCAGATTGGGTACTCAACTCAAGGCGAGCGAAAGCATCCATCTTTCTGTTCAGACGAGCTTTAAGAAAAGAGTGAAACATGTAGGTCTCTAAAACCTGTGAGACACAAACTGGTTAACTGTGGATCATCTGCAAATTACATTTTTATAGCAAGATCTTTACATAGCTGAAGTAGAGAACATCCAATTTAGCAATCACAAACCCAAAAGTGGTTAAAAGCTTCAACAACAGAACCCAGTTTCCATTTGCTTTCTGTAGCTTCATGATTATTTGCTCAGTTGCAAACTGTACTCTCAGACACCAGTCAAACAAAACTGAGAAATACTGAGCAAAACAGAGTGTTTTAGCTACTGAAGTTATTTTCTGCATATCACTAAGGGATGCTAATATTGCCTGTGCTTTGGAATAAAAAGTTTATGGCACTCCAACATTATAATATCAAAGAGAAAAGATGAGTCAAGTTTTTTTCCCGGTAACCCCCTAATTTTTTTTTTTCCCTTTTAAGGCAATTAGAGAAGCTTAGAAATAATTTCTAAAACGTCTAATTGCTACTTTGGGGATAAAGTACACCATAAGAAAAGCCAGCTGTGAATTTAAAAAAGTAGAAAGATATCAGCTCCCACTATTGCAAATTAAAACAAGAGCTAGGATTTCAGGCAATACCACATAGATATTATAGAAATGTTAGTCCTAGCACAAAGCTCTTGTACTGTTTGAAGTAAACAAAACTAATCCCTTTAGAAAATCAAATGCAAACTTCATCAGGAGACAGTATTGTTATAACCAGGAATCCTGTCTTTATACAACCTCCAGCCTTTACACACCTACTAACAGAAAGACAATTGTAGATCTTTCTTATTCAAGATGCCTCTTATCAATCCATTTGCACCCTATCCTGTAAAATGACATCTACAAAAGCACTAAGATTTCTGCTTTCAAGTGTTTCTCCAGTAGATGGCATGTTTTGTTGGCAACTGTATGTGCAGGAGATGACAAGCTGCTGGAACTGGAACAGCCCTTCTTAACGATTTTTGGAGTTCTCTTACTATCATTCTAGATACCACTAGTAACTACTCTGTATTGTGTTATCTTGTATCACTTCATGAGCTTCACCAGCAGGTAAAGTAAGCTATGGTTGTAATCCTTGGTAAAGCACATGTAAAATAAATCAACTGTGTCCTGCACAGCTTGTCACACTACAAGCCCTAAGGACACCAGCACCACTCAAATTTTTAAAGTGTGAGGTGTCCCTACTCATAGCAGGGGGGTTGGAACCGGATGATCTTTAAGATCCTTTCCAACCTTAACCATTCTATGATTATATGACTTAAACACCAAATTTACCTTTTTGTAAAATGGCTGGTCTCCAATTGCCCTTGTTTTCAGAAACTCTTCACTGTTAAACACTCTGTGTTCATAATTGAGATGGTCTTTTACCTCATATATATAAATATGGTTAGAGATTTTTAAGCAAGTTACACTTTTGCAGTAGAAGCAGCCCACTGGTACTACTAGAAATAAGCTGCAGTAGCAGAAGGCAAACTCAGTTTTAATGAACACAACCGAGTTACTGAATCACAGAAAATAATGCAAACTCTTACAAATAGTAAGATGGGCTACCTGCTGCTACTGCACTGAGGCATATTTTTAGTATATGCACAGAGGCCCTAAGCTATCTCTGGAAAACTAGATATCAATGGTTACTTATGTGCCCCAAAAGAGAGCCAGAAAAAGTTGTTTCAGGACAATAAAATGGTATTATTTAAGAAAAAAAACCAAACAACTGTTCTCTGAAGTCTGTGTGTATGAGATCATAAATTATTTAAGCTAAATGTGTGCAAGCAGTTAAAATCAGGGGTCCTTTTGGAGTGTTATTTCATCTACTCATGCTGGGTATTGAGGAATAAGAAAATAATTCCATGAAAATACAGGAATGAAGAAAATCATTTGGTGAGCTAAAATTTGATTGTAAGCAGAAAAAGGGAATTTGATATCCATGCAGAGAACTGACAGGTTTATATACTGCTTGCCTCTTATATGTCAGTGATAAAAGCCCATTTTCAGTTTATCAAATCATAGAGGTTCAGAAAAAAGATGGTTAATCAAAATATATTGTTTTATACTGTTCTACATCTTTTAGCATTGTTTGCTTTAAAAATGGAACCTCCCCACACAGAAAACTACAGTGCTTCACTGAAGACAGTAGCAACAATTGCATCAGAGATTTACTTTCCTTCACTCCTGGACACTGGTAGATACAGCACTAGAAGACAGAAGGAACAAGGCTGAAAAAAAAAGAAAGAAAGTTTGAAGGAAAGGAGAAAGAAAGCAAGAAAAGAATAAATCTTTCTGCAAGACATATTATCTCTTAGAGAGCAAAGCATCTGTTCATTTTTTGTGGCCAAGTGTTTAGTGTGTTAAAGAGTTCAAGCTGTCAGCAGGA
>NW_009951940.1:727093-744567 GCF_000747805.2 Chaetura pelagica
AGCAGGAAAATGGATTTCTCCTCATCTTTATCTGGAACACACTGTTGCCAAACCCTGACATCCACCAAATCCCATTATGCCAGCACATCAGGTTGTAAATGCATTTCATTTTATATATGCAGCTGTGCTAGCTGTACACTCTGTTCTATCCTCCATGCCCATTGTCCCCCTGGAAGGCACAGCCCCTAATACAAACACATCCCAAACTGATCCAGCAACAGCAGGTTAACAGAGACTTAGGATTTTTACCATAGAAATTAACCCAGCACATTCTGACTGGAAGTGTAAGGCAGCATTCATGTGAGCAATTTAACAGTTGATCCAAAGTGAGCACCATCTCCAGCAACAGGCACCGAGAAACAGCACAAATATTTGCAGACCTCTGCCCTGACAAGAGGTAGTGGCTTTAAACTAGAAGAGGTGAGACTTAAGATTAGATATTAGAAGAAATTATTCACTGGATAGTGAGACACTGGTCCAGGCTGCCTAGGGAAGTTGTGGCTACCCCATCCCTGACAGTGTTCAAGGGCAGGTTGGATGGGGCTCTGAGCAGGCTGGTCTGGTGGGAGATGTCCCTGCCCATGCAGGGGGGTTGGAACTAGATGATCTTCTAGGTCATTTCCAACCCAAACCATTCTATGACATGATATGATATGATCATCAGATTCTTTCAAAATACCAGACAGGCAGCTTCATTTTCCTGGTTAAGTATGTTAGTATCTGTGTAAACAGAAATTAAGCACATACGAACTACTAATCCATTTTCTGCCTTTTTTTTTTTTTTTGCATCACCTACCACACTTCCATGCTCTCCCTAAATACAAGCAAATACTACTAGGATCTAGAATCAGGACTCAGACTGGTAAGACAGCTGTGGGTATCAACACATTACATTAGATTAAAAACAAGGAAAATTAACATAGGTGGACATTTTCTAGAGGGAAAAAAACCAAAAATCTAAAATGTCAATTCTAACTACACTGAATACCCAGCATTTCTGTGTCCTTGAGCTTAAACAGCTTATCTCCTTCCTCCATTCTCAAGTGGTTGCACTCTCCAGGTACCTCACCCATTCTCAGCATTTGTTCAGTGAGCTAAAACACAGCCAGGTGGTGTGACCTTCCAGTCCTGCTTTCAGTTCTTCCACCCTGCCCTGGCTTGAATTCCTTTCCCTCTAAGAAGACTGTGTCCAGTTAGAAATTAATATTCATACTGGGCCTTAAGCTTCTCCTAATTACAAGTTATACTGTACTTCTCTTCCTGAAGTCTTCATACAGGAGACATACAAGATCAAAATTAAAACAATTTTATCTACCATGTCCTAGTAATGTATACGTACCCAAATACATTGACACTCCAGCAGACTAGTAGGACCTTCTTCTCATATTCCCTCATAAACTTAAGAGATTTACAAGATATCTCATAAGAATAATTTCAGTGACAGTGTTTTAGCCAGTACTATATGGCCTAACAGTAAAAAACACTATATCCACTCACCTGAAGATATTAACAATTAACTGCAAAGTCGTTTGCTGAACTTCTGTATTCAGTTTCTGCTGCCAAGCCCTCCTACACATCTGGAGTTCACCCAGATCTGTGCTGGCTCGGAGGTGGCAAAGCTCTAGATCATAATGCAGCTGGAGACTCTCCACTCTACACAGAAAAGAGAATTATCAAGTTGCATCCTAACATGAACAATTTCTTTTCATACCTTTTAAAGAAAAAAAGTCATTTAGGCTTCATGCATCTTACAGCTAGAGGAAATGCAAAGGTTGATCTGCAAGTATTGACAAGCTAACAAGACTCCTGGAGGTCCTACCAACACACGTAAATCATAGTGCACTCAGCTGTCCTTGTAAAGAACAATAAAGTTTATAGGACAATCCATATCAGCAATAAAAAAGAAATAGGTATTCCAGGGTGTTGAAAAATAATATGGTTATTACTATGACAGCTTAAAGTTACCTGTATATGAACAGACATTTTCATTTGCTCTTATCAAAGACAGTGCTTTTTTAATTAATGAAATTATATAATAAAAAATAATACAAAATAAAAAACTTAGGAAGAGGGTCAAGCATTATTTATGCACTATGATAAACACAACTTCAACATCTTTTCACCTTTTTATGAAAGTTTCTGCTGCTTGTACTGGAATATCTGGAATTTCAGGATCCTCTTCAACCATTCTTGAATGTGTAATATCTCCATTATCAATATTAATTAGAATTAAGTCTTCAGCTTCCTTTTAACAAAAGAATACAGAATTACTGTGAATATATTCATATTGTAAAAATATTTACTATTTCTTTATAAAGGCCTTAGGCAATTAATTATTTCAGAAAGAAAATAAACCAGAAAACAATCAACTTTTTCCCCTCCCAACTAGAAGATCATATGGATAATTAAACAATGGCTTTCAGGAAAAGTAAGAGTCATTATATTAACAGATATTAATCTCCAATGAATTTGGTAAACTAACATGTTCTCCATAAAGTATTGAATTAATACTGGATCTCCAAGCTTATCCCTGAAATGTATACACACAAAGACATGTCAAAACCATATATGTGCATGTAAAGCAGCTCTCTAAAAGCTAATTTACAGCACTGACCTCTGTGTACTTACCCTATGGGGTGACTGGGAGAGGGAGAGTTTCTTTTAGAGTCTCAAACAGGGAAACATATGTCAAGGCACAAAGAGTCACATGGAGGTGAAGCCAATGCTGATCTTTCAGTTTGCAGTTTTAATAGATCAGCTTAAAGATCAGCTTGTAACAAACATAAAATCTTTCAAATTATATGAAAGAAATGTCTGTTTTCTCATCTGTACTTATCTGTGATAGTGACAACATCTTACTGCTAACTAAAAAAGTAATTTTAAAATTACCTAATTTTTCTTAAAGTAATTCTTTGCTCATTCTGGACTTGACTAGATGGAGAGTTTTACTTTGTCTTCTAATCAGATGGATTAATCTAACAGAATTTAACACCATTTCTCTGTGTTTGGTTCCAAACACTCACAGAAAACCTATGCATACCCTCAAAAAAAGTGTGTTCACATTAGCCTTGCCCTGTGAAGATAAGTTTTCTTAAATCTTTTAGAGTAACCAAGATTATTGTTATTCATTGAAAGAGAGTTATTTAAGTTAGATTCTGAAAAAAAAGAAGACCAAAAAAATCCTCAGAAAAATGGTAAGATTCTATTCTTTACATTGTTTTTTCTTTCTTATTTTATTAAACACTTAGCTTCACCATGAAAGTGAAAAGCTTAAGTGGGAATAGTGTAAAACATACCGTGCTAACTTCTTCATAATGATCAATGTGACATCCCATAAGAAAAGATGTTGGGGCCATCACAAAATCCAGCATCTGACGGGACAGAATGGGCACAAAAGTGTGTTGCCACTGAAGAGGATGAAGGTACAACATAAAGCATTCAGCAACGAGGGTCAGCAGAGCCCAATCAGAGGAGAAGAAAACTATTCTCTGCTCCGTCAAAATACAGGTCATAACCTGGAAAAAAACATGAGGCTACAGGTTTATGAAGAGTTAAAGTCTAGAACATACAAGATACGAGCAAATATTTCATCTGCTTCATGAGTTGTGTTTTCTAATAGCTACTTTAAATGTTTATAAATAAAATTAACAAGAGAGGAAAACAGAAAAGGAGAAAAAAAAGTGATGCTAAAAGTCAATGAGAGTTTTGCCATCAATGTCAACATTGATCTCAGTGGAGAGCAGTGCTTTCAGAGAGCAAGTCAGGAAGCTGTCTGGAGATGGCCTCCCTTTTCCACTGATAGAGAGGGCCCAATGCCATCTAAGCACCAAACTCAGGTGCCTCAAGTTAGGTGAGATGAATCCAAGCCAAGAAGAGTAAAGGCACATGTGGGACATCTAGCAGAGGTGCTAACACACAAACCCCACACTCAAGACGTACCAGTTGCAAGAGGATAATTTAGGATTCGAGGTAGTTTTGTTCCTAACATGCACACATGGACAGAAGTCCACATGAGTAGAAGAATAGGCCTATCCAAAAAAATAAGCCAGTATTGTCTGCTTTCTGGACAGAGGAGGTTAGTCAACCCTGGACAGAGGCCTCCAACCTGCTCATTTTAGAGGAAGAGGCACCAATAATACTCACGACCTTAAGCAACATAATTTAACATTATAGGTGGCCTTTGAGCAGGGAATTTCATCAGGAAATGAAAAAAGGATACCCCAAATCAAAATTAATGTATGATTCTATTAAGAACTGAAAAATTCTTTGCAGATAGCTTTTGGTATTGTCTTTCTACACCATTTCCACTATGAGAAAATCAATTCTTACCAATCCTTCCTACAGTAGCTCACTGTCTTACACATAAAAAAGATTATTATGGATCATGTAAAAAATGCATTTTATGAGAATTCAAAACACCATCTGTCAATCAGCTTGAGCACTTACATTTTAAAATATATGCTTAAGAAATGTAGCAGCTATTGCTAAACCACAGGAGAAAGAAATCCAATGTGCCTTAATCTAATCTGGACTATAAATAACAAAACATCTCCATAAGAAGTTTATTTTATTGTGTCATATCTCTAATACATAGAACTAACACTATTCTGAATTCCTGGGTTTAAAATGGGAGTTTTTGTAAGTAAACATCTTGGGGGTTTTTTAAAGCACAACATTACCACTACTGTAAATTTCTAATACATTTTAAAACATCAGTTAGTTTTACCTGCAGCACCTGCTTTGGCTTGAAACACAGCAAAGGAAGATGAAGATCCAAGTCAATAATTGGACTGTCCGGATCCTCTCTTGAAGGAATTATTATTTGAAGTGGTTTCATATTAAATACCTGTAATAACAGATGTTTTACATTTACTTCTTAAGGAAAATGTTCCCACAACACATTTAATTTGGGATTTTTATTCCGACTACAAAATATTAACATTAATTGAGATCAAGAAGACTGATATTTGCATACTACAGATAACTGAAAGGAAAATATTAAAAGACATAATAGCTGCCTTGAAATACTAACATGGACTTTGTCTACTTCAATTCTCATAGGCTGTTTAGCCAGTAAAAAAATATATATATTTTAAAATAATTAAACTTGCTGTGTTATAAGCATAATAAAATAATGCTTTGTAGGTACAACTGAAAAAAAATCAAAATTGTGGTAAAATTCATACAGGAAATAGAAAAAATATGAACAGAAGAACTGAGCAAAGGTGTTCATGTTAGGAAGACAGAACAAGTGAAAACAAATTAATTCTTTCAGTGTTTCAGATACTCCAGCTCAAAACTCTGGGGGCCAGATCCTGCACGTGCTGCATATTTCAGCACTTACTAGCTCATTTAGTCAATTTTTCAGACAATCTTCCGGATATGCTGTTTCTGACTTCACTCCTAACTCCTCACCCCAGAGTCAAGGAAGACAGCTAAGGAGAAATCCATGGCTCAAGCTCTGCTTCCCTAGAAGCCATTTTAGTAGACAAAGAGAGTGTGCTGAAATCCCCGACTCAGCTTGATTTGGGATGGGTTATAAAGAAGAAAACACAGCCCACACATCTCAGATACTAACACTGAATACAAATGTTTCTGTGAGTTGCTTCTCTCAGCTAGACCTTGATCAGGCAGCAGCCACTCAGCAGAACACTTAATCCACTACACACTGTTCTGCTTCCTCAGAGCCATTCAGACAAAAGAAAAGAACAAGCCCAGAAGTGTACGCATTGTTCCGGCAACTGGCTTATTTGGTGTCTTCTCTTTCACAATGACTACACTACTTCCCAGTCCCATCACTGCACGTCTGCCTGTCATACAATCAAGATGACAGTCATGAGCATCAGGTGACTTGTATCAGTATTGTAGAATAGTTTGGGTTGGAAAGGACCTTTAAAGGTCACCTAGTCCAACCCTTCCTGCAATGAGCAGGGACATCTTCAACTAGATCAGATTGCCCAACACCCCATCCAATCTGACCAATATTCCAGGGATGTGGCATCTATCACATCTCTGGGCAGCCTGTTCCACTGTTTTACCACCCTCATCATAAAAAATTTCTTCCTTAAATCCAGTTTGAATCTACGCTCTTTTCATTTAAAACCATTAGTCCTTGTTCTACCACAACAGGCTCTACTAAAAAGTCCATTGCTGTCTTTCTTACAAGCCTTTTTCAAGCATTGAAAAGCAGCAATAATGTCTCCCCAGAGCCTTCTCTTCTCCAGCCTGTCCTCAGAGGTGTTCTACTCCTCTGACCATTTTTGTGGCCTTCCTCTGGATCAACAGATCCATGTCTTCCCTGTGCTGAGGGCTCCAGAACTAAACACCAGGTGGGGTCTCACCAGAGCAGAGTAGATGTGCAGAACCACATCCCTCAACCTGCTGGCCACACAGCCTTGGATGCAGCCCCAAATACAATTGGCCTTCTGGGCTGCAAGTGCACTTTGCTGGTTCATACCCAGCTTTTCATCCATCAGTATCCCCTAGTCCTCTTCTGCAGGGCTGATCTCAATCCCTTCACCCCCCAGCCTGTATTGATACTGGAGGCTGCCCCAACCCAGGTGCAGGACTTTGCACTTGACCTTGTTGAACGTCATGAGATTCACGTGGGTCCACCTTTTGAGCTTGTCCCGGTCCCTCTGGATGGCATCCTGTCCCTCAGGGGTGTCAACTGCACCACTCAGCTTGATTTAATGTGCAAGTTTGCTAAGTGTGCATCCCATTCCATTATTGAAGATATTACACAGTATTGGTCCCAATACAGACTCCTGAGGGACAGCACTTGTCTCTGATCTCCATCTGGACATTAAGGCATTCACCACTGCTCTCTACCTGAGAATTGGTTGGATAATGATTGCATCAAGATAGGCAACTTCCACACTTGGGCTGAGTAACAGTGACACGATTTGCTGGAGTTTATATATGAGATGGCAATGGCAAAGAGTTCAAGTGAAAGATAAGCTTCCATTCTTACAGAGCAGTTGCAGACTGGAGATCCAACCGTTTGCAGTAGACATTATGTGGGCTGACACCCTAGAAAACAAAAGCTTGCTTATGCTGTCCTACCCAGGCATCAGTTCCAACAGTAACTAGTTGGCTTGAGGCAAATCCTTCCCAGAAGAATATTAAAAATTTAAAAGCATGACCAACTAGTGCTCAGGCCTGCACCCTGGTCACTCTGTTATCTCACATACTAATAATGTGCAGCCTTCATTTCAAAGCACAGGCACTGCCATCAGCTTTATATCAGCAAGTAAAATCTCCAACCCAACAGTGAAGCACGTCTTCCAGTCTATAGAAAGTAACATCTTACTGTTTTAGAAGACAAAATGTTAAAGGTAATTATGAAATTCAGTATCAGTAATTACCAAGTGGAGTGGTCCTGGTGGTGGGCTGGGTATTAAAAATAATTTTGCTGCAAATTCTTTTACGTGTTCCTCAACATCGAAATCCTTGAAAGGCCGCAGTTGCACTAGTAAGCTGAAATTCAATTAGAGACAATTACTTATAAATAATAACATGCAAACAGAAAAGAAAAAAAAAAAAAAAGCTTTTTTGCCGATAAGCCAGAACTGCAAAAAAAAAAAATTAATTAGAAGCAATGGAGCTATTATTCCAGTAAATTAATTTCTAATTTATTAGCTACTTTGAGTGGTTCCATTTAATTTTAATAATGATGCTTTGTCAGAAGAAGGGTTGTTTTTTTTTTACTTCCAAGCATAACATCCTACTGCATCATATAAATCAGAGAGTGCAGACAGGACATGGGGTCTCATGATGGCAAAGAAAACCTAGAGGGGAAAGACAACTAAAGGAACTGTCTTACAGAGACTGCTTAAGGAACGAAACACCTGCAGCTGCAATACATGGTGTTTCTCCCACCTCAAGCATCAGACTTCAGCTCTGGGATGGAAAACAACATCAGAGGAAAAGAGAGGCTGGGCTTAACTGCAGAGGAATGTGAAGCAAGAGCCATATTTAACCCAAGGCCCAGGCCTGCAGGAACTCTGCTCATTGCTATTGCTCCTGCCCATACAAAGAATAAATACAGGAGTGCAAACCTAAGAAATGTTTCTGGTTTAGAACTGTAGCACCTGAGCTGTGTCAAAGCCACAAAGGTGATGTGGTTTATATCATATGCCAGACCAATTCATGAATATTTAAACATACACACTATTAAGACTGCAAATCGTTAAGTCCAACAGCATTTCTGAAATGTAACAGGAAGTTAGATATTTGTAGTCAGAAAGGGCATTTTGTTCAATACGTGATTCATGCGCATATTAATAAGCAAAAAAGAAAAAAGAAATTACCCCAAACCCTTACAAAATCAGAAATGTAAGCCTACAAATCTACATATATGGAAACTAGGAACTTAATATGGTTGTATTCTCCTTTGAAGGTTTATTTCAGTTTTAAGTTTTACTGGCTTCCTACAGAAAGTGCTTGTTTTTCAGGAAGAAAACAGTCTAGAAAGAAACTGACTAAGTCAAGAGACATACGAGAATCCAGGACATCATATTCACGTATGGCATTTAGATTCCTGAATAAAAATATTCTGTTGGATTAATGGGATTGGGTTGGATTAACAAGACATTCAAATTCATTAAATTCAGTTTTGGAAACTTCCCTGGGCTGAGCACGAGGCAATTTCACAAACCCTAAAAGTGCCCGTTAGCTATTTAGGGGCACAGAGGAGACAGGGGGAGGGGAATTCAAGAATTATCAAGGAAAACCAGACAGTAGAGTCACCCTTTTAAACTAGTTTTGCTTTTGTTTTTTTGTGTGTGTGTACTGCTGTTCACACTCAGTAACACCTTAGATGTGGCCTAACAGCATGTGAGGACTTGGGGGGGAGGGATTTTTGAGACAAAAAGCACATTCAGTAAATGTCACAACAAAAGCAACCTGACCCCAGTGCTGAAAAAGCAGCAGATGTACAGGCAGGAAGGTAAGAGCTCTCTAATCAGTGCACTGTGCCCATTAATGCAAAGTAATAGCAGCTGCCAGCACTGCAAACATCTGATGAAATAAATGAAGTAATCTCTGAAACATCAAAGTGGAGAGCTAAGGAGTTTATGAACCTTCCATTACCTCTACTAACTGTCCACACACAGATGTTTCAGAAAGCCAGAACATCTATGAACAGGGCTTTTGTACTGCCTGAAAGCTGGGAGCTATTTGCACTCTTCTACATTTTCTCAAGGCAGCTGAAGGGACTAATACACAGGTTGGAAGTTGATCTGTTTGAATGGAGCCTATTCATCCATCCATCCATCCAAGATGGGAGTTGATCCAGAGGACATTATTGCCAGGAATACCTCACTTTTCATGTAGTGTAACAGATTGAGGTAAGACTACCTGTGCAAAGTGCCAAAACCTCTCAGTTTAAAACTGTAGCTCTTCAAAAAGAAAAAAAAAGAAAAAAAGAAAAAAAAAAGAAAAAAAAAAGAGATGTGGAATAAACCAACAGCTGCAGTGTTGTGAAACAGTCTGGATGCAGATCTGCTTGCTGAGGGGAGAGGCAGACACACTCCATTCAAATTGCACTGGATTTGGAAGCACTGAACCCTAGTAATGTGTGAATTCATGCTAAAATTAATTACACAGAATACGAAGACCTTCATTACAATGATGAAAATCTGAAAGCTCCCCTTGCAGTCCAAAGCACCTGGATTCATAGTTTGATGTTGCCTTCGTATCCCAGTTTGGTCTCAGTTCTCAGTTGTGATTCGTACTATACCCTGCCATTTGAAATAAATTAGGAACCTGGGTTTTATATGGGAATGCTTATGGCAATCAAATAGGTTTGAGAACTCTTCTGAATGAAAAAAAAGTACCCCCTCCCCCCCATTTATAAGAAATCCTGTGCACTGCAGGTGCTGGAGATAAACTATGCACAGCAGAATTCTGGAGGACAATGAGGTATTTTGCTGCAAAAAAGATCCTGGATGGAAGCAGAACTACTTTAAATGCTACTTCAACACCAGGCCTTCATTAGTGAAAATAAACAGCATTTTTTCCACTAGTTCTCTCAAGGAAAAGGCTACGAACTAGGTATCAGTGGTTTGAGGTCCACCAGCAAGTGTTTTCAAATCCCCAGTCTCACAGAATGATTAGTCAGTTGAAGCATCCAGCAAACCACTACTGAGGCATCCCAAGGATACAAGGGTGCTGTTGAAGGTGTTATTATTTATTAAGTATAGAAGGCACTACTGCTTTGAGTATACTCAATGAAAACCTTTCATTAGATTTTTAACCCACTGGCCACCTGATTGCAGTTAAGGCAGAAAAAAAAAAAAAAAAAAAAAAAAAAAAAGAGAATCCCTCCCTTTCTGGTTTACAGGAAAACAGTGGCAATGTTTTGTAGTGTTACAAAAAGCTGAAACATCCCCACCTGTAAAGGGCATTGTATTCAAATTCATCACTGAGGTCTTTACTGTAATAACTTATATTCTGTTCAGAACAGCTACGTCCCAGCAGCTGTTTCATGCCATATGGAAAAAATGTATGTAACAAAACCTAAATAAGGAAAACTGGTACCACTCCACCCCTTCCTTTCCTCCTACTCAAGTATACTCTAGAACAGTAAAACACCATTTCTAAAAAAAAAAAAAATTAAAATGGAAGGGCAGACATTCTGAAATTATCTATCGTACACTAACAAGAAAAATATACATTTAAAAAAAAAAAAATCTGAAAAAAAATACCTTGGAAACTTAATCAGTTGAGTTTCCAGTACAGAAATACCAGCTTTTCCATCTGCATTGCCCTCTCCTGACAGCTACACACACTTGGATCTTGCATCCAGATGCAGCAGCAAAAAGGAGAGAAAAGCTGTGCAACTCTGTGACTAATTCCCCTGTTAGATCACCAAGACAACACACAGTACTAACTTGGAAGGCTACTATCCTGTCCCTATAATTATTCACATAATACAAACCACTTAAAGATTAGATGGTAGGTTACTGATAAAACCAAACTCCCCTTAGAAACCACTACAGACTCAGCTTAAAGGGAAAAGCCATCCAAATTAGTGAGCTTGAACATTAATGCTTTAAATTGTTGCAAAAACCTACTATATATGATGAAGGCAGAAATGTTTAATTATCACGTTTAAGCAGAAGCTTGCACCTCTAGAAAGTTAATTCCACCTGGCTCTTGTCTGGCCTAAACAAGCATGAGACCTATAAACATTTTCGTAACCTCTGGAATTTTCCATGGTTTTCCTGAGAATTTTCCTACCTCTCCCCTAGTGTGTTTTTTAAAAAATCCACTGGCAAATTGACTGCACCTCCCAGCTCAGAGGTGTCTCACTCCAGAGACAAAATCAGTACTTTATAAATGTACTTTATAAACCACTGATGCACACCCTAAGTGTTTCACAGCCAGTTGCAGAGTGGGATGAGCCCTCATACAGGCTGAGGTCACTGTAAGAAGCAGTTATGAAGACAGATTTAAGCAGAAGAGCACCACAGCTCAGGTGTAGAGCTGTAACAGTTACACATGCAGATCAGCATTTCCTTGGGATTTGAGGCTACAAAAAGGGAGGAATGAATCAGCTCCTGCAATACCAACAGTTGATGTAATTGATTTAAATATGAGGAGTGGAAAAAGTGATCTGGGCAGGAAAGGAGAAAGGAAAACAAACATTTCCTTTGTATTTTACTGAAATAATCTTGATTTTGCACTGACCTGTGAATGTCTAGTTTCCATCATGTCGAAGTCCCTTGTCCACCTTAAATCTTTTACTAATGCTTTGAAAATGACAGAGCAGAGGTAGGATGAATAGCATCAGTGGTGTCCTCACTCATCATGAAGGGCTCCCAGAGTGACTCACTTCTGATACCACAAAAGCTTTTGTGGAGACAAGATGTGAACTGCCCAGAAGAAAGGTCCTGCTTTGCTCCTCCAAGGCACCCTTCATCACCCAGTCAGTGCTGCAACCAGATCCAGACCCATACCATGGGGAAGAAGAGGTGTGTGTGGTGGGGAAATGAGTGCCCAGGTGTCACCCTGGAATGGAGTCAGGTCAGGGGGTAGTGATGCACCTCAGCTAGCACCCAGGAAGCACACCCTTGCTTGGTCATCTGCTCAGCACACTGACTGCCACCAGAACACACTGGAAGACTCAAACTCTGACCTAAAACCCTAATGTCTTTCAACTTAGACACAACAAGCAAATACCTGCAAAAGAAAAGCATCTGACTTTAATTTTACTCCAGAAAACTTGACTGGAATTCAGTAGAAAAAAAAGCAACACCTCTTCTACCTTTGGACCATAAGTCTGCAAGTTAAGATTACTCAGCAATGTCCAATGTACAGAGACTGGCTCCCTCATGCAAGGAGTTTTTAATCCATTCGGTAAAAGAAGCATAAAAGATTTTAACACCTTAACAATAAAGCAACATACAACTTCAAAGTAAGTTAAATTACTAAATAGCAAGACAGACTCATGTTCACTTATGTTTCAACTCATTTACACTGCAGAGTATCTGAGTGTTTCTAACAAGTGAAGTACTCTCTATCCTAAGATTTTCTCTCCCAGTTCTCAAAAGGCCAAGTAACCACTATAGTCCCTCAAGCAACTTGGATTATTTAAGGAATAAAGTGTCACTGCTCTGTACCTGGGAATATCATGGAACAGATCCTCCTAGAAGACGTGTTAAGGCACATGAAGGACAGGGAAGTGATCCAGGACAGCCAGCATGGCTTAACTAGGGGCAAATCCTGCCCGAACAACCTAGTGCCTTTCTACAAAGCAGTGACTGCGTCAGTGGACAAGGGAAGACCTATGGATGTCATCTATCTGGACTTCTGCAAGGCCTTTGACACTGTCCCTCACAACATCCTTCTCTTTAAGTTGAAGATATATGGGTTTAATGGGTGAACTGTTCAGTGAATAAGGAATTGGCTGGATGGTCACATCCAGAGGGTAGAGGTCAATGGCTCAATGTCCAGATGGAAAATGGTGACAAGTGGTGTCCCTCAGGGGTCTGTACTGGGACCAGTGTTGTTCCATATCATAGAAACACAGAATGCCAGGTTGGAAAGGGACATCAAGGATCATCTGGTCCAACCTTCCCAGGTACTACTATAGTTTATATGAGGTGGCTCAGCACCATGTCAAACTGAGACTTAAAATGGTCCATTGTGGGGAAATCCACCACTTCCCTTGGGAAACTATTCCAATGTTTGACTGTCCTTGTGGGGAAACATTTACCTCATGTCTAATCAGAATCTCTCCAGGAGCAACTTGTGCCCATGATCCCTTGTTTTTTCTGTGCGATTCCTTGTAAATAGGCAGACTTCATCTTCTTGATAGCCACCCTTTAAATACTGGAACATGGTCATAAGGTCTCCCCAAAGCCTTCTCTTCTCAAGGCTGAACAAACCCAGTTTTCTCAGCCTCTCCTCATATGGCAGCTCCTCCAGTCCTCCAACCATCCTTGTGGCCCTTCTCTGGACCGTCTCCAGCCTGACCCATCCTTTTTGCAGAGCAGGGACCAAAACTGGACACAATACTCCAGGCGTGGTCTGAGAAGCACTGAGTAGAGCAGTATGATGACTTCCTGCTCTCTGTTGGTGATGCCCTTGTTGGTGCAGCCCAGCATCCTGGTGGCCTTCTTGGCTGCAGCAGCAGACTGTGCACTCATGTTGAGCCTGTTGTCAGTATCTTCATTAATGAAATTGCCAGTGGCATTGAGAGCACCCTCAGCAAATTTTCTGATCCCACCAAGCTGGGTGGTGGAGGGATATGCCAGAGGGATGGTATGCCACCCAGAGGGACCTGGACAAGCTGGAGAATTGGGTCCAGGTGATTCTGCCCCTCTACTCTGCCCTGGTGAGACCTCACCTGGAGTGCTGTGTCCAGCTCTGGAGCCCCCAGCACAAGAAAGGTGTGGATCTGTTGAGCATGTCCAGAGGAAGCAATGAAAATGATCAAAGGGAGGGCTCTGGAGCACCTATCTGATGAAGACAGGCTGAGGGAGTTGAGGTTGTTCAGCCTTAAGAATAGAAGACTCTGGGGGGACCTTACAGTGACCTTCCAATACCTGAAAGGGGCCTGTAAGAAGGCTGGGGAAGACCTGGTCACAAGGACATGTAACAGGACAAGGGATAAAGGTTTCAAGCTAGAAAAGGGTAGATCTAGGTTGGATATTAGGAAAAAGTTATTTAATATGAGAGTGGTGGATCATTGAAACAGGTTGCCTACAGAGGTGGTGGGGGTCCCATCCCTGGAGATGTTCAAGGTCAGGCTTGATGGGGCTCTGAGCAATCTGTTCTAGTCTGACATGTCCCTGATTATTGTAGGGGGGTTGGTCTAGATGACCTTTAGGGGTTCCTTCCAAGCCAAGACATTCTATGATTCTATGATTAACTGCTTATTAGTACATATATTCATATTTTTATGACATTTATCTGGTGCATTAGAAGAGGTTTTGCTGGTTTCAAAGTGATTTTCACCAGCATGTAAAAAATGCAGTTAACCCTCCTTCGAAAAAAACCCCAAATCTTTGAGAGATCCTGCAAATTCGTATTTTCTAGACTTACAAAAAAACCTCAAAGAAAATGAAGACAATATCATAACTAATTTCCTTGATGTTTAGAACTTGCATTCACTGTCTGGGTAACACTGACATTAACATCTTCTGTTCCTCTCCTACACATCTCACACTACCATAAACTGAAACTAAGGCCTGTTTTACCATTATGCAGCTACCCTGAGCACATTAAACAAATTCATGTATTAAAGCCTGCACAGTAATTCCCAGGAGAAACACACAGGATAGCAAGTCTTACCAAGAGAGGCAATCCTTCAGGGCATTAAAATATGGATATCTGGATATAACACAAATCGCAAATGGTACAAAACACACTGGCATCTTCCCAGTCTGTGCAGATTCCCAGTGGGCCTGCCCATTTGAGGACATCCAGCCATCCTGCAAGAAAACTACAGATTAATGTGTTTATGATGATCATGAATCTATAGCTAATATTTTCTTGAGAACCCTAGAGATGTGATGCCCAATTCTAAATTTCAAGGGGATTTTAATGTCTATCTTTCTTAAGCTCTTCAGAAAATATAAGCCTTCAAGACTTGGACATACATAGCAAAAAATTTCAGTGGAAAAGATATTTAGAAAAAAGATGTCCAAAAAAAGATGTCCAAGGGACAAAGACTGCTCCAAAATATTCAAAACTCCTAACTGAAATCCATGTCTTTCCTAATGCAATGAAATTCCAGTGTACTTAATTTACAATGGCAATATTACGTATAATTTGTTCTGTATTCCCACTAACAAACCATGTCTATTAGCTAATGCCATAAATTAAACTTGATATTATATTGCCAAGTGGTTTTTTTGCCTTACTTAATACTTTTAATATGCTTTAATAAAAGCCTGAGTTAAATAACATACTTGCATAGGCTGGTAGTACTGTGCAACAACACCGTATGTTCTGTTACCACAGACATCTGTGAAGACCAGGAAATGAATGTGGTCCTCTTTTGATTCAGAAGTTACATAAAGTCCTCCTGCAATGAAAGCAGAAACCTTTTTTTTTTTTTGAACTACATATTTAACTACAGCTGCTTGAAAATCAATTCATGACAAATAGTGTACATTTCCACTTCAGACTCAAAAGAAATGTCATATTTTAAGAGATCAAAATGCACATGTACAATCCATTTGCTCTGAATTTGTTACAAAGGCTGTAAGCTACATGGTACTGAAGAAGTAAAAATATTATATCGTTATTCTGCATAATAAGTGGTAAAATACAATAGATCAGGTTTGTTTACTTTTTTCCTTTCAGGTTATCTATGGTCTACAATAGTGACATGGATATTAAAATGTCTGCAATTAAACCCAGAGGAAACAGTCACTACTTAGGGTATATCTTAGTACTAAATGAAAAGTGAAAGAGTGCTCAGTCATTTGGAGGGGGGAAGGGGTGAATTACAAGTGCATGCAGTTCACTCAAACCAAGATTTACCAGTAAAGGCTAAAGGGAGAAGGGACTTTTAGTTTCCCTGTCTTGCAGGTGTTGCAGCTACTGCTGCTAATAGACCTGTTTGACACCACAGAGTAAGGGCACTCCAATCAGGCAGAGCTGCTTTCATCATGGACCTGCTCATAAGCAGACACATTTTTTATACCATGAAATATAAAAATACAGAGAATACAATATTTATTTTTTTAAATGTAGCTGTGATAATGGTAAAAAAATATATATTAAAACACTTCTCATTAAGAAATGTGAGCCTCTCCATACCTGGGAAGCATAGCTGTGGCAAACCAATAAGATCAATGTCCTTTGGGACTGTAATATCTTCAGTGTCAGGTGCTTTCTGCTCCCCGTTGAGACTCTTGACATTTTCAATCTTTGGTCTCTCTTTTTTCTTTCGGAAAGACCGGCGTTTACTTTTATTCAAGGTATTCCCAGCATTATTCACCTGAACATCATCTCTGCTAATAAATGGAGGCACAAATACAGAAAGAACTTCTGGATCAAGAGGAGGAAGACTTTTGAGTTTTCTTTGAGTACCCTATAAAAACAAAAAATACAAACAACCACTAAGTTAATGCTCATCCTGATAGTTTTTTCAAACCATTTTATGCCCTATTTTCTCTCTACCCCTAAAACTGTGTATTTTGAATACATTTTTTATTCTTCCTTAACTATTTCTTCCTTCTCATTTCTTGCTTTACATGTTAATGTCAGGGGAATACTCATTTTCAGTAGGTAAAAAACAAAAGCATTCTTCATCATTCAAAATGCACCATATCAGCAAGTCCAGAGGAGGCCACAAAGATGATCATAGGGCTGGAGCAGCTCTGCTCTGGAGAAAGGCTGAGAGAGCTGAGGTGTTCAGCCTGGAGAAGAGAAGGCTCTGGGGAGACCTTAGAGCACCTTCCAGTGCCTGAAGGGGCTCCAGGAAAGCTGGAGAGGGGCTTATTACCAGGGTGTGCAGTGATAGGAAGAGGGGTAACAGTTTAAAACTGAAAGAGGTTAGATTTAGAGTAGACATTAGGAAGAAATTCTTTAGTGCGAGGGTGGCGAGACCCTGGCACAGGTTGCCCAGAGAAGCTGTGGCTGCCCCAGCCCTGGAAGTGTTGAAGGGCAGGTTGGATGGGGCTTGGAGCAACCTGGTCTGGTGGGAGGTGTCCCTGCCCATGCAGGGGGGTTGGAACTGGATGATCCTTAAGGTCCCTTCCGGCCCAAACTATTCTGTGATTCTATGATTATAGCTTCGGCGTAAGAAAACTAACAAACATCAAGTAAGGTATTTCCTCCTTTGAAATGTTAGTATATATTTAAGCTATACTTAAAACACCGGTAGTAAGAGTAATCAGGCAACAAATAACTTAAAATAAACACCGGTAGTAAGAGCAATGAGGCAACAAATAAATGAAACAAAGAAAAACAGCTGAACTCCCTAGATAAGTCTTTGTTCATCTTTAGGGAAA
>NW_009951940.1:744587-748824 GCF_000747805.2 Chaetura pelagica
AACAAAAGCAAGCCAAACCAAAACCACCTAAGCTTTCACTAGAAAACTTTTAACTTTATAAGGCAATAAAGTACAATTAAAACCAACAATCACTGTTACAATAAATATAACTTTAAGGCACTGTAAAACATGAAGCAATGATAATTTCTCCATATACTGATGACTAAGCGGAACAGGCCTCCCAAGAGCATGTACAAAATCACAACTTTTTTTTGTTGGCAGTTTTGCAAAGTACTACTGCACTGAAAGCCCTTCCTGCCTTGCTGTGAGAAATCTGTGGAGAAAGTGATCAGTAGAGATTTCCTTGTACACGGGAACACTTTTTGTACTCCTGACCATATCGTAGAGACAAGTGGCTACATTTTCAATTACCCCACTGTAATTTTAGTTCTTCCTGCAAGGTCAAAACAGCAAGTTAAAGCTTTGTTTAATCAACGGATATTTGGAAACAGGAAAGGCAAGCCTCACTGTGGCTAAAAAGCTGTTTCTTTTTCAACTTTTTGCTAACCGATTCCAAGTCAGATGAAGCACACATGCTGCTTTTACTTTCAGACTCGATGCATTGTTATTACTTGTATTTAAGATGTTCCTTCAGAAACAAATTAAAATAGCTACAACATACAAAGCTCTATTGTTTTATTGAAGCAAATCTTTCCCTGCCCAAGTTTTAGAACAGAAAGTTTCTGCTCATTTGTCCTAGTAGATGAGCCCACCAGCAGTCTTTTGCATATTTCAGCCTCACAGGAAAAATCAGAAGCAATACATCCCTTCATTATATGTTAGTTTCCATATCTGAAGCTCCCATTCTCTATAATAGGATATTCGAAAGAAAGTACTTCAGTAAAACTAAGAAGTGAAAAACCACTCTTCTAATGAACACAGAGAGTCTGAACTAGAAAGAAATAATAGTGGAAAAGATAAAAGTTCAGGTAAGTATCCACTGGGATATTCAAAAGGTAGCAATGACTTTAAAGAGCATATTACAAATTGGGTTACTGAGTGTCATATCCTCCCATGCTCCAACTGTCATTCTCTATAGCTGGCAGCTGACATCCATTTCAAGTGAAGAAACTGGAAGCACAGAGAAATCCACCAAGATGACTCTCAAAATAACCAGCAGCTAAACATTTTGGGAGGAAATTAAGAATTAAGGCTCAGCCCTCAGGCTGTTACACAAGAAAATGGCAATCTTCACTCTGCAGCTTTGCCCTGCAGAGGTTTTCATCATACAAAGTTGCTTTGACAGGGCCATCCCTGACTTCCACTGCAGGCAGCTCTGTGCTACAAAGTGCTGGATGACAGCCAGAGATTTAATAACCTCACAGTGTAACAGCTTCTGAAATGGCAGGCCCTTGATGTCTTGAACTTCAACAGAAGCATTAAACACCTCTTTCTTCACCCCCCACAGAACAGCACTGTCACTGACCTGGTGACTCAGTCGTCAGCATTCAAGTCAGCTCATATTAATGTCTCTGGCCAAAGTCATATTTTCTTACCCTTTCAGTTCAGGTATATTAATGAGCAGCAACTGAACAATATTCATTTGTTTCTACTCTTCTTTGAAGATTTTATATTCTCTGCTTCTGCTGTTACTTCTTCATTTTTCAATGTTTCTCTTTTGTTGCTTTTCACTATCAAATATATTTGTATCATACACAGCTTTAATACTGATGCCTTTTCTTTCCTGTAATGCTGCAAGAATCCAGAAGTCAGGGATTTTATTGCATCACCATTTACTGCTTATGCTCCTGTAACAAAACTGCCATACAGGACATGGGAAAGAGACAGATTTTGACAATGACCTCACTAGTTTAGACAAAACCACAGAGTGATGAAACCACATATCAGAGCATGATCTCAACTATTTGGCGTTTCCTTGATCTCATTCTCCTCTTCCCATCACTGAAGAAGTTAATTTCATTTTGAATGTCATGAAAGAACTGGCTTCTTTAAGGAATACTTAGGCAGGAAAAAGTATGAAGCCTTAGAAAAGGTCAGAAGGGACCTCTGGAAGTTCCAGTGCAATCTTTTGCTCAAACCAGTGATAAGTGAGGTTTGATCGGGCTGCTCTGGGTCTCATTCAGTCAAGTTTCAGAAAAACCTCAGGAAGGAGATTTTTTATTCCCCCTCGTGCTCGAGTCCTCATATAGTTTAGCTTCTTCTGGTCTCACTCCCATTTGTCAGCAGTTCTCCAGTATCAAGGTACCCAAATGTGGGACAGTATTCAAGATGTGACCTCAGGAGTGTGAAGTAGTAACAATAACATTAATAATCCCTTCCCTTCACTTGTGAGCTGCAGTCCTGACGACACAGGCCACGGCACAATGACTTTTCACCACCACAGCACACACTGCTGACTCAACTGGATCACCTCTCATTTCTTCCACACAACTTAATGCCCAGGGAGACACTACAGAAGAGGGGGAAAAATCAGTTTGGTGGTTATATCTGCATTAGCAGAGCCAAAAAGCATGATGCAGACACTGTAAGAGACAAGATCTGTACCACTGACCATGGTGGGTTGATACAGAACCCAAGAGGGGAGGAGATAGGAAGATCTGCAACATCCCAAAGACAGCTTGCACATCCTACTTGCCTTATCAAAACCCAGCGTAGCAACTGAAGATAATTCAGGGGAAACAAGTCTTATCAAAGATGGCAGTATGATCATCACTACTGTACATCCCATTCTTACAAAGTACACACTTCCAGCCCTAAAAAAAAAGTAATCTCTAGCTGAAAATAGCAGCCTTTAGTATCTTAAAACTAAAATCTTAGAGTGACAATTATCTTGGCAATATGGACAATTAATGGATGACAGCCCAGAAACTTCAGTTTCATGATCTTCAGTGCAAAACTGTATCTTTAAAAAAGATATCCCCATCGACAGCAGGTCAGTCATATAAGGCTTTTCTTACTTTGGAAGCAGGTCATACCATGTTGCCACTGACTTCATTACTCCACAAAATCATCATGGTTGGAAAGAACCTCTGAGATCACAGAGTCCAACCATCAACATGAAAAAACAAAGAAACAAACAAAACCCCCCAAAAAAACCCCATCACCGAACAAACACAAGCAACAACACCAACTCCACCAAAAAAACCATTTGTGTTGCAATAAATTTAAGAAGGCACAAAGACACGTTCAAGACCAAAATGTGAAGCACTGTCAAGCTTTTTACCCTGCTGCTTCATCTGTAAATATCATCACAGGTCCACTACTTTCCACTGAAATGTTCTTATTTTCTGTCAATAAGGTCTCTTCTTTCTACACACACCGAAATTAGACACAAAACATATTCCACCATTTCCTCGTGTAGCTAGTGCTGCAGAAGGAAAAGGAAATGGGAGTAAATCTATAAACTTACCCTAAGACAGTGAATGAAATCCCCGTGGTGTAACAGCTTGCAGGGATGTCACTATAGTTAATACTGACAAGCAAAGAAACTACTTTCCTTTCAACACTCCATTTTATAAATCAAAGAAACAATTCAAAACCTTTAGTGTGACTGGAATATCAGAATGGCTTTTACTTTTTGTCTCCAATTTCCTATTTGTTGTTCGGCAGGTTTTTTGGAAGCAACCAGATCAAACTGAGCAGGTTGCAATGAAACAGAAATTCCCTTTCTTTTGGGGTTGACTTCTCACACAGATGCTGAAAGACACACGCACACCAGTTCCAAAAGTGCAGCGGTGACACTGATGGCACAACTGCTTCCCCAGTTTGGACATACACACATGAGATCCTGGAATTTGAACCTCAAGAAGCTGACATCAGCAAAATCTGTCTCCTGCACAAGTGAGCTGCAACAAGTCTAACAAAGACTCCTTTATCTGCTCCTATTAGAGCGCACAATCAAATTCAAGTGCAAGCAAGACAACCCAGATCCCTGGGAGCATCAAACAAAACCACTGGCACATTTCAGCAAAGCAAAAATCAGGAGGAGGACTTGAATTGCTAACTCATGTGTGAGGTGGCTTTAATCATAAGCAAATTATCAGCCACATATTCAAAGCAGAAACCAACGCGTCAACTCGTGTGGCATCTGCATTGCTCAGGTTGTGCCACATTCAGGGCACCAGGCTGGAGATGAACACAGGGATTTAACCCCGTGTTGCCCTAAGGATACAAGTTGCCAAGTTTCATTCCTGTATCTTCAGGTTTTAATCTCCAAGGAAAGGCAGAAAACGAACCAGCAGCGAGTGAAGGGCAGGCACTGTCCAAACAAGCATCT
>NW_009951940.1:751703-755747 GCF_000747805.2 Chaetura pelagica
ATTTCCCTACTTTAAAATAGCTACAACATACAAAGCTCTATTGTTTTATTGAAGCAAATCTTTCCCTGCCCAAGTTTTAGAACAGAAAGTTTCTGCTCATTTGTCCTAGTAGATAAGCCCACCAGCAGTCTTTTGCACATTTCAGCCTCACAGGAAAAATCAGAAGCAATACATCCCTTCATTATATGTTAGTTTCCATATCTGAAGCTCCCATTCTCTATAATAGGATATTCGAAAGAAAGTACTTCAGTAAAACTAAGAAGTGAAAAACCACTCTTCTAATGAACACAGAGAGTCTGAACTAGAAAGAAATAATAGTGGAAAAGATAAAAGTTCAGGTAAGTATCCACTGGGATATTCAAAAGGTAGCAATGACTTTAAAGAGCATATTACAAATTGGGTTACTGAGTGTCATATCCTCCCATGCTCCAACTGTCATTCTCTATAGCTGGCAGCTGACATCCATTTCAAGTGAAGAAACTGGAAGCACAGAGAAATCCACCAAGATGACTCTCAAAATAACCAGCAGCTAAACATTTTGGGAGGAAATTAAGAATTAAGTCTCAGCCCTCAGGCTGTTACACAAGAAAATGGCAATCTTCACTCTGCAGCTTTGCCCTGCAGAGGTTTTCATCATACAAAGTTGCTTTGACAGGGCCATCCCTGACTTCCACTGCAGGCAGCTCTGTGCTACAAAGTGCTGGATGACAGCCAGAGATTTAATAACCTCACAGTGTAACAGCTTCTGAAATGGCAGGCCCTTGATGTCTTGAACTTCAACAGAAGCATTAAACACCTCTTTCTTCACCCCCCACAGAACAGCACTGTCACTGACCTGGTGACTCAGTCGTCAGCATTCAAGTCAGCTCATATTAATGTCTCTGGCCAAAGTCATATTTTCTTACCCTTTCAGTTCAGGTATATTAATGAGCAGCAACTGAACAATATTCATTTGTTTCTACTCTTCTTTGAAGATTTTATATTCTCTGCTTCTGCTGTTACTTCTTCATTTTTCAATGTTTCTCTTTTGTTGCTTTTCACTATCAAATATATTTGTATCATACACAGCTTTAATACTGATGCCTTTTCTTTCCTGTAATGCTGCAAGAATCCAGAAGTCAGGGATTTTATTGCATCACCATTTACTGCTTATGCTCCTGTAACAAAACTGCCATACAGGACATGGGAAAGAGACAGATTTTGACAATGACCTCACTAGTTTAGACAAAACCACAGAGTGATGAAACCACATATCAGAGCATGATCTCAACTATTTGGCGTTTCCTTGATCTCATTCTCCTCTTCCCATCACTGAAGAAGTTAATTTCATTTTGAATGTCATGAAAGAACTGGCTTCTTTAAGGAATACTTAGGCAGGAAAAAGTATGAAGCCTTAGAAAAGGTCAGAAGGGACCTCTGGAAGTTCCAGTGCAATCTTTTGCTCAAACCAGTGATAAGTGAGGTTTGATCGGGCTGCTCTGGGTCTCATTCAGTCAAGTTTCAGAAATCCCTCAGGAAGGAGATTTTTTATTCCCCCTCGTGCTCGAGTCCTCATATAGTTTAGCTTCTTCTGGTCTCACTCCCATTTGTCAGCAGTTCTCCAGTATCAAGGTACCCAAATGTGGGACAGTATTCAAGATGTGACCTCAGGAGTGTGAAGTAGTAACAATAACATTAATAATCCCTTCCCTTCACTTGTGAGCTGCAGTCCTGACGACACAGGCCACGGCACAATGACTTTTCACCACCACAGCACACACTGCTGACTCAACTGGATCACCTCTCATTTCTTCCACACAACTTAATGCCCAGGGAGACACTACAGAAGAGGGGGAAAAATCAGTTTGGTGGTTATATCTGCATTAGCAGAGCCAAAAAGCATGATGCAGACACTGTAAGAGACAAGATCTGTACCACTGACCATGGTGGGTTGATACAGAACCCAAGAGGGGAGGAGATAGGAAGATCTGCAACATCCCAAAGACAGCTTGCACATCCTACTTGCCTTATCAAAACCCAGCGTAGCAACTGAAGATAATTCAGGGGAAACAAGTCTTATCAAAGATGGCAGTATGATCATCACTACTGTACATCCCATTCTTACAAAGTACACACTTCCAGCCCTAAAAAAAAAGTAATCTCTAGCTGAAAATAGCAGCCTTTAGTATCTTAAAACTAAAATCTTAGAGTGACAATTATCTTGGCAATATGGACAATTAATGGATGACAGCCCAGAAACTTCAGTTTCATGATCTTCAGTGCAAAACTGTATCTTTAAAAAAGATATCCCCATCGACAGCAGGTCAGTCATATAAGGCTTTTCTTACTTTGGAAGCAGGTCATACCATGTTGCCACTGACTTCATTACTCCACAAAATCATCATGGTTGGAAAGAACCTCTGAGATCACAGAGTCCAACCATCAACATGAAAAAACAAAGAAACAAACAAAACCCCCCAAAAAAACTCCATCACCGAACAAACACAAGCAACAACACCAACTCCACCAAAAAAACCATTTGTGTTGCAATAAATTTAAGAAGGCACAAAGACACGTTCAAGACCAAAATGTGAAGCACTGTCAAGCTTTTTACCCTGCTGCTTCATCTGTAAATATCATCACAGGTCCACTACTTTCCACTGAAATGTTCTTATTTTCTGTCAATAAGGTCTCTTCTTTCTACACACACCGAAATTAGACACAAAACATATTCCACCATTTCCTCGTGTAGCTAGTGCTGCAGAAGGAAAAGGAAATGGGAGTAAATCTATAAACTTGCCCTAAGACAGTGATTGAAATCCCCGTGGTGTAACAGCTTGCAGGGATGTCACTATAGTTAATACTGACAAGCAAAGAAACTACTTTCCTTTCAACACTCCATTTTATAAATCAAAGAAACAATTCAAAACCTTTAGTGTGACTGGAATATCAGAATGGCTTTTACTTTTTGTCTCCAATTTCCTATTTGTTGTTCGGCAGGTTTTTTGGAAGCAACCAGATCAAACTGAGCAGGTTGCAATGAAACAGAAATTCCCTTTCTTTTGGGGTTGACTTCTCACACAGATGCTGAAAGACACACGCACACCAGTTCCAAAAGTGCAGCGGTGACACTTGATGGCACAACTGCTTCCCCAGTTTGGACATACACACATGAGATCCTGGAATTTGAACCTCAAGAAGCTGACATCAGCAAAATCTGTCTCCTGCACAAGTGAGCTGCAACAAGTCTAACAAAGACTCCTTTATCTGCTCCTATTAGAGCGCACAATCAAATTCAAGTGCAAGCAAGACAACCCAGATCCCTGGGAGCATCAAACAAAACCACTGGCACATTTCAGCAAAGCAAAAATCAGGAGGAGGACTTGAATTGCTAACTCATGTGTGAGGTGGCTTTAATCATAAGCAAATTATCAGCCACATATTCAAAGCAGAAACCAACGCGTCAACTCGTGTGGCATCTGCATTGCTCAGGTTGTGCCACATTCAGGGCACCAGGCTGGAGATGAACACAGGGATTTAACCCCGTGTTGCCCTAAGGATACAAGTTGCCAAGTTTCATTCCTGTATCTTCAGGTTTTAATCTCCAAGGAAAGGCAGAAAACGAACCAGCAGCGAGTGAAGGGCAGGCACTGTCCAAACAAGCATCTTGCTGCTTATATAAAGCTACGTGGTGCTCTTCATCTAAGCTCAGACCTTCGGAAAAGCGCAATTCCTTAGCACTCTTTACTAAATTATCCCTACCCTGTCGATGATCTCCTGGGAAAAACAAGTTCTCTTCCAAGTATTCCTGCTCTATCCGACCACAAGGCAACCCGGCGGTTTGTACTCAAGGCTGTAAGAGGGGAAAGAGACACCCGGGCAGGGAGGAGGAGGAGGAGGAGACCTGGCTCAGACTCCGGTGAGACCTGAGGGCAGAGAACCGGGCTGACAGAACCTGCCCCGGGTGCCCCAGCAGCAAACCCGGGTGCCCCAGCAGCAAACCCGGCCGCCCTGCCCTCCCCCAGCCCCTCTCACCTGCAGGGCCGCCCTCACCCGCTCCCTCTG
>NW_009951940.1:756371-765063 GCF_000747805.2 Chaetura pelagica
TCCAACCTGCCCTTGAACACCTCCAGGGATGGGGCAGCCACAGCTTCCTTGGGCAACCTGTTCCAATGTCTCACCACCCTCACACTAAAGAATTTCTTCCCAATGTCCAACCTGATTCTCCCCTCTTTAAAGGGGATGTAACTAGACATGATCCTTTGGCTGCGTCTGTTCACAGAACTGATGCAGAGAAGAAGTTGGGGTGTTGCAGAGTCAGCTTTCCTAGTCAGGGGAGGGAAACAGGCATGACCACATCTCATCCTGGGCAACGTCTCCCCATGGATGCTACAGAATCTAGTGAACAAGTAGAGACTTGCTCATATATACCTATAGGTATGTTCATATAGACCCTGGCCCAGGTTGCCCAGGGAAGCTGTGGCTGCCCCATCCCTGGCAGTGTTGAAGGGCAGGTTGGATGGGGCTTGGAGCAACCTGGTCTGGTGGGAGGTGTCCCTGCCCATGCAGGTGGGTTGGAACTGGATGATCTTCAAGGTCCCTTCCAATATAAACCATTCTATGATTCTCTGGTTCTTCCCTTCAGCCGATTTCCCCGCCGGGCAGCTGGCCCAGAAGGACTGAGATGCCTCAGGGCTGCCTGTCACCACACACTTCAGAGTGGTGGGTGAGCTCATAGCCTGCTGTTTGGATAAGTGATGCCATTCCCTGCTGTTTGCTCCAGGTGACTCAGCAGGGGTATGTGACTGCCACTAAACAGGAGCCTCATATTTATCGTGGGTCACAGTTCCTGTGAGCTTTAAGCACGACTGCAGACTGTGCAATGCCAGCAGTGTTCCCTATGGAGCTGCCTGTGCAGCAGAGAAACAACCTGGGGACTCCAGGATTTATTTTTGGGGCTGCCTAATCTAAGCAGACCATGAGTCACTCTGTATGTGTTGGCTCTGTGTAGATATTCACTGAGGAAAATGTGTTTCCTCTGGGACCGGTGCATAAAGTACCCGAAACCGTAGAGCCCAGTTTCTCTGAAACTGGAGGCACGGGGTGTAGTTTCATCAACACCACAAACTTTTTTTGTGGACCAGTGTTCACGTCATTTCAATTCAAAAAAAATCCCAATATAAATGGCTTCAGGCTTATGAGTTTATCAGTCCAGGTTTCAGAACAGACTTCTTCAAAAAGTACAAGGAACATCAGAAACTCAAAGTGTCACCTCAACGGGGATTTTATTATCTAAATATTTGTGGTCTTAAAGCCCAGGGTTGTATGGCCTCTGGTATTCTCAAATGACTTACTTAGAGGAAGTCACAAATGCAAAATACAGGAAACTGTTTCTATGGCACTGACTGAAAGAAGGAAATTCTTGAAAACCTGGAAGTTCAGGGATCACTTCTTCAAAGTGGTAGAAGACCATAGGCTCGAAGATTTATGTTAATGAACTTCAAGGTCATAAATTGTTAAAATATGCTTGTTTAGCTTGTGTAGCCAGAATCAGAGTGATTCATGTATTATATTTGTAACTTCTGGCTGATGCCATGAGTTCTTGCAATAGGGATTACTAACAATCCCTGTTAAAAGTCAGGCATCTTATTTTTTTTGTTTCACTTTTTGCCATGAGATTATGTTATGGTTTGTTTGCTGTTTGAACAAATTCTTTGCTACAAAAAGATTTCTCCTTGCAGAGTTCAATATTATTATTCCCAATTTATTTTAAAGGTATTATGCAACTACTTTTAAAATTCTTTCCTAATCACTCGTGTGCAACTTTTTACAACCTTGTCAGATTTTTCCAATATTATTTTTTAATTATAAACACCAAAAATAAGCTTTACTATTGCTGAATATACAGTGGCAAGTTAAATTTCTAACTGATATCCCCACCCAATTAAAACAGAGAAAGACTGATATATGAATCATTCAAAAAGGGTGGAATGTTTAATTGGTTGTCTTAGGGTTATCACTTCCAACATGACAACCTGACATCTTGCAGTCATTAACCTATGACTATGACCTAGCATTTGACCAGGTTAAAAGAAAATTACAAATGAGCTGAGGGTATTAAGCAATGTAGGTAGTTAATTAATCTATAATAATGATTAGTTTGTGATTTCTCTGCTGTCTTCAATGATTAATGCTGGATGATTCTCATTCATAATTAATGCAGCCCTCAAAGCAAGGATATGGTGAAGTTATTATGGAAACAGAACTACAAGATGAAAGGTAATCATGTGAATCTGATAAAATCTCAAGAGCTCTGGAAGTAGGAAACCTGCTACATGAGGTCACTGTAAGATGAAATAATTCTCACAGAGAAGAATGCCTCTGTGCTATAAAAAGATTCACGTAGTTCAATAATTATTCTCCTAAGAGAAATGGCCAACTGAGGAAGAAATTCCAGCTTTCATTATGTGTTTTCTTCTTGTAAGATCACAAACACAGAAAATAGTTGTTTGGTTGTTAACTGTCTGATGGGGTACTCAGCTGCTTAGAGCTGTGTGCAGAAAATAACTGCTGATCTTGACATATCCCCAACATGGGTAAGGCTTTATGAGACCTGTGGGTCATATCTGGATAATTAAAGATTCCATTAACATAGAAATAAAAATCAGCTTCCAAATATCATGTTGAGCTAGGCTGCCTGAGTTAAGAAGAGAACATAATTTCACAAGTCATGTGTTTCTTTGTTGCACTCTGGCTTATAAAATATAACCTACCCAGTCAGATGAGAAGCCTTGAGCTGGCTCCAGCTTTAACAATCATAGAATCATTGAATGGTTTGGGTTGGGAGGGACCTTAAAGATCATCCAGTTCCAACCCCCTGCATGGGCAGGGACACCTCCCACCAGACCAGGTTGCTCCAAGCCCCATTCAACCTGCCCTTGAACACTTCCAGGGATGGGTTTTCCACAACTTCTCTGAACAACCTGTTCCAGTGTCTCACCACCCTCACAGGAAAGAATTTCTTCCTGATGTCTCACCTAAACCTACCCTCTTCCAGCTTAAAGCCATCACCGCTTTTCCTCTCCCTACAAGCCCTTGTCCCAAGTCCTTCCCCAGCTTTCCTGTAGCCCCTTCAGGCACTGGAAGGTGCTCTAAGGTCTCCCTGGAGCCTTCTCTTCTCCAGGCTGAACATCCCCAACTCTCCCAGCCTGTCTCCAGAGCAGAGCTGCTCCAGCCCTCTGATCATCTGTGTGGCCTTCTCTGGACTCTCTCCAACAGCTCCATGTCCTTGTTGTGTTGAGGACTCCAAGAAGGCCACCCATGCTCATAGGGTGATATAACAGAGCCTTCCATGTTCAGCCTTACATTTGAAATACCTTCCAAAATCATCTCCAAACTTCTACCCTCACCTCACTGGAGCAGAGTCCTAGAGATGTGCTGTCTCCATCTTCAGAGGTTTTCAAGAAGATACTGAATAAAACCATGAGCAAACTGGTCTGTCCTGACAGCTGACCCTGCAGGAGGCTGGAGCAGAGCTCTCCTGAGGTCCCTTCTGACATGGATGATCCTGTCATTCTCAGAGACTTTGTGTACAAATACAGCAAGAGGGTTAACTTTTTTTTATATTAAGGAATGCAGACATTAGAATTCTGGTCAACCAAGTAGAGAAGATCCTCAGCCTGTTGTACAGTCAATGACCTTTCAATTTAACAGAAATTATTTTTGGTGATGGGATAACTGGGCCCCAGGAAATAGCTTTGGGTGTCAGTGCAGCACTTATTTCTTGTCATCTCTGTATTTCTCATAAGGAGCCTGGCTGTAATTTTATTATTCTGAGAAAGAAATAAATCTGTTGAAAGTCCTGGGAGGGGGGGAAAAATAAATAGCTGAGCTTTATCACAGCTCCTGCATCTAGAGAAATGTAGCAACACTTGGTTGTCAGACCTTGGCAAGGAACCAGACTAATTTGAGTGCTCTGAATATTAGAAACACTTTGCACTGTAGATATTGTGAGATATTCCTGAGGCTACAGAAGAGCTTGTTCCTGAATCTCATCCCTCTAGGGTCAGTTTTAGCAGTGTTTTATTTACGTGGGATGCATAATGTGTCTGACTTGCTTAATATGACACTTATTGCACTTCCATTTCTTTCCCATCTGGCCCAATCTCAAAGAGATATTGCGTTTGCCTTTGTAATTACATTAAGCTTTCACAACATTTGTCCCTTTACTGCAGTGCTGCAAAAGAAGTGCAGATTCAGATTTACTGAAGTGGTAGGATGAGAGACAGGAGAGGTCAGCTGGTGCTCAAAGATAGACAGTCAGATACAGAAAATAAAATTTCAAGTAGAACAGTTTTTGGGTAATAGCTTTTTGCATACATCAATGGAAGAAACCTTAAAATACATGAGCACAAATATCATAATTCATAGAATCATAGAATGGTTTGAGTTGGAAGAGACCCAACCCTCCTGCATGCGCAGGGACACCTCCCACTAGATGAACTCCCACAGAACTATGAAATGTTTTGTTCTGTGGTTCTTTTTAATAAAGTAAAATTGGTTTTGTCCCTGGAATCTGAAGCATCAGTCTCTTGGGATGCTCCACTCCTTTCAGAAAGGATCTATCTGCAGTTCATAGCTCCCCAAAAGCACAATACAGTAAACATCACCAGTAATTAATATTAGCTTAGTTAGACATACTAAAAGCGAAACACTTCCCCTCTTTTTTTATCTGCCCTTACATCACTCTATGAAAAAAATAGCATCTATAAATAAAATGAACCCTTTATATAAAAAACAATCTTCTCCAAGCTTGGGAACTGTTTCAAATATGATAAGGTTGTTTGTTTTTAAATACTCACATGACAAACCAGAATTCCAAACAGAATTCCAAACAATTGTATTTTCCATACCAAGTAACTAGCTTCCAAGTTGATGCCCAGATTAAAAAAGCCTCAAGAAGAACCACAATGAGGCAGCACACAGTGAGTATCCTTTCTAGCAGTCTCATGTGAACACTAAAAGAAGATAAATGAGCCAGTATGGGCATGTACAATGTGAGACCTTTCTAACTTGACAGCATTTCATGCTGATGCTCCTCGTTCTCCAGCAGGCACCTCAACATGGCAGAGCAAGACCTTATGAAAGCCATTTCTAAGCACAGCAGGTGCCTACAAGTGGTGAGCCTGGGTTCACCAAAGGCAATCATGCCTTACCAGCCTGTGTGCCTTCCCTTGGTGAATGACTGTAGAGGACAGGGGAGAAATTGATGTCATTTACCTTCTCACCAGGCTTTGACACAGTGTCCCGTAGCTTCCTTGTAGCCAAGCTGGGAGGAGATGGGCTGGACAGGTGGACCACGGCATGGCTGACACCTCTTCAGACCATCAAGTCCAAAGGGTTGTGGTGGTCAGTTCGAAATGTGACAGCTGGTATTGAGTAGCATTCCTCAGTGTTTGATACTGGGGCTAAGATCACTCAGCATCTTCATCATGAACGTGGACCATGAGATCAAAGGCATCATCAGCAGGCTTGTGGCTGCCTCTCTGGGGGCAGGGGTTGCTGTGCTGAAGGGCAGAGCTGCCAGAAGAGAAGGCTAATCACAGAATCACTGAATGGTCATGATTGGAAGGGACCTCTGGAGATCATCTAGTCCAACTCCCCTGCTAGAGCAGGATCATGTAGAACAGTTTACACAGGAGGTTTTTTAATAACTCCAGGGATGGAAGCTCCACAGCCTCCCTGGGCAGCTTGTTCCAGTGCTCTGTTATCCTCAGAGTAAAGAAGTATTTTCTCACATTCAGGTTAAACGTCCTGTGAACCAGTTTAGAAGATCTAATCACAATCTACCCAAAGAGAGCTTGTAAAAAAAACCAACACAGAGTCTTCTCAGAGGTGCACAGTGGGAGGACAAGAGGCAACAGTTGGAGGTTGCAGCAGGGGAGTTTCTGATTGACAAAGGCAAAAGGTTTTCACCATGAGAACCATGAAGCACTTGAGCAGGTCCCTCAGGGAGCCTCCTTCCTGAGACATTTCTAAGACTTGGATGGTTGAGGAGCAGGGCCACCAGATCTAACTTGGAAGCTGTTGCTGAATGGAGCAAAGAGTTGGGCTAGATTCTATCATTAATGAAGCCCTTATTATTTCATTTGCATTGAGGGGCCCTTAGGGATTTAGAAGCACAGCAGAGAGAGAACAAAGTTCAAGCATTTGCATAGCCAAATATACCATATGCTTTTAGGTGTGCTTCTCTATCACTGCGAAAGTAGTATATGTAAATATTGCCTGACATGTCAAATACAGCAATTAGGCACGTGTTGCTGTGTCACATATGTCTGAAACTGGACAGAACGTAACTTCTGGTAAATCATTAACTCACGGTTACTGCTTCAAACCCCTGATTTGCATGAGGACATCAGGGCAACCTCACCAGGAGAGCTGGCCTGCTGTGCTGCCACAAGGCCAAGGAGTTTTCTGCATAACCATATGGAAACGCTCTACAGAAACACTGCAGTAGCACAGAGTCCCCCTCAGTATTCTGGGCTTGTTTTCTATGTTGCACTTCTCCTAATATTAAACAAAAAAATAAACACAACAAAACTATTGCCAATTTTGGGGTTGAAAAACTTAATTGACAGTGTGTCCCAACTGTTCTGTTTTCTATAGTTCTTGTTTATTCCTCTCTAACAGATATTTTGGATAACCAGTTAGTTGAAGAGCAGAAAAATCTCTCATCTACAAAGGTGAATTATTCATGAAATGTATTATAAGAAATATTTTTTGGGGCAACCCAGGCTTTATTTTCTGGCATATTTGAATCTAATGTTGTCTCTCCTTATTTCATCTCACCTTTCTTTGGTGTTTGGAAAAATTTTCAGAGTTGATTTACCTCAAATCTTCAAATCTGGAGGGAGAAAACCTCTAAAATAAAACATTTCAACTGGATGAAGTAACATAACCTGACATAAAGAGAAGTAGCAGAACATTATAAAAGTATGTTTGTATTTCACAAAGATTAAACTTCTGTCCAATTTTCAAGTGTCAGAAAAAGAAACCCTGTATGATAGCTCTGACCTTCCAAAATGATCCTTCTGAAGGGTGTCTATTATCTGTTTGTAGAACACACCATGTCAGGAGCTCAGCTTTGACCAGCTGCCAAGAACTTTTGTATTATGTTACAGGGTGATTGTCAGAAAGAGAGTGTTTTGTATTTTCTCAAGAGTTGTTTTGAATGGAAAGACAATTATGGGGTTCCAGAAGGGCAATGGGGGGGGGGAGGGGAAGAGTTTGTCATATGATTTGGGAAAGCTTAAGAGAAGCAGTGACTCAGAAAACACTGTTCATAGCTGCTGTGACACTGTCAGCAGAGCTGTTGAACTACTGAGGGTAAATTATGAAAGACAAAAATATAGAGAATTTTCAGAGTTTGTATTAAGTTCATTTGGAGGAAAAACTACAAATAGATACAGCCCAAGCAAGAGTTCATAGATTCATCAAATTATAGAATGGTTTGGGTAGGAAGGGACCTTAAGGATCATGTAATTCCAACCCCCTGCATGGGCAGGGACACCTCCCACCAGCCCAGGTTGCTCCAAACCCCATCCAACCTGCCCTTCAACACTTCCAGGGATGGGGCAGCCACAGCTTCCCTGGACAACCTGGGCCAGTGTCTAACCACCCTCACAGCAAAGAATTTCTTCCTAATGTCTAATCTAAATCTCCCCTCTTCCAGTTTTAATCCATTCCCCCTTATCCTCTCACTACAAGCCCATGTAAAAAGCCCCTCCCCAGCTTTCCTGGAGCCCCTTCAGACACTGGAAGGTGCTCCCTGGAGTCCTGGAGACTGGAAGGTCTCCCTGGAGTCTTCTCTTCTCCAGGCTGAACACCCCAACTCTCTCAGCCTGTCTCCAGAGCAGAGCTGCTCCAGCCCTCTGATCTTCTTCATGGCCTCCTCTGGACTCTCTCCAGGAGCTCCAAGAGTTGGAAACATTATTACTGTTACTTCCATAAAGTGTTTATATTTATGTCCTGGCTAACAGAGAGAGACTTCTTTCGAGTTCTCAGCAGACAAAGCCTTAAATAACTCCACTTCCATATTAGTTTTGTTCTCATCCATGTGTCATGTACAAGTTCACCTTTTCTAAAATTAAGCCCTCAGCCCTCAGTTTCTTCTTCAGGATCACACCCACAAGTCTTATTATTGCCTTGCAACCTGAGACTGTAAATGCCTGAAGTCAGGAGGCATTTCCCTGAGCTGTAGCAGTTATCTTACAGAGCAGGGCACTGATCCCAGGCATGCAGATAGCACAGCAACAGTATCTAATTGCTTTCTGGTAATTCTTTGTTGAAGTTATGTCATTGTTTTAGAAGAAGGCTCGTTTACATCTTTCAGCAGATTGCATTTTGGCCCCTTCACCAAACATTGCTGAAAGTGCCATAGATTTAAGTAGTGAAATCCACCATTCTGCAGTGTTCCATATTGCACCACAGGAAAGGTAATTTTTAAAGCATGCCAGGAACGTGTAATTTGGTACAACCACGTGAGGGATTCCCTTTCAGGCCTGTCTTCAGGCAGTGCAAGTTGCTCAGAGGTCAAAAAGTTGATGAAACACTGATAGAATCCGTGTGTCTTTAATGAGAAGAGAACATGCTTCTAGTAAAAGCCAATTCAACAAAATTTATTGTGTCTTTCCTTGGCTATAGTTACAAGAAAGAAGCATTGTTTAATTAAGAAAGCCCATTAGTGCTTTGAACATAGAGCTCATAAATGAATCTCTGAAAGGTTTTCATGCTGAGTCTG
>NW_009951940.1:765099-765358 GCF_000747805.2 Chaetura pelagica
TTTAACAAGATTTTTCATGGGAGATTTCTTACAGGGATTTGCTGTCAATGTATGGCAGCAACAGCAGGGAGATGACTGACTTGAACAAGATACCATCACCTCTTCATAATGACATGTGTGATTACCCCTGCAAATCATGTAATGATGACAAAGATTTCAAAGGAAAGGAGGTAATTAATTTACGTGCTGTCTAGAAACACTCAAGTCTCTTGATGTGGAGCAAAACCTGAATTTCAATATGGAAATCTAGTTACTGCAA
>NW_009951940.1:765402-774762 GCF_000747805.2 Chaetura pelagica
AGTGCCAAGAAAAGTGCCACGGGGCACTGTGCTGGAGTATATATTTACCATGTGTTATAAAGGCTGCTTTTCCTTCAGAATTAACATCTTTTAAAAGCAGCAAGTTTTGTTTGGGAGAAAGCAACCCTCAAGTTGTGTTTCTGAGTGATCTGGACCCATGTAAATCTTGCGCAATAACAACAGCCAAGCCTTCTATTTTTCAGCTCAGCCAAAAACCAAACCTTAACTATAAACAGCAGAGAAGCTTGGGCACTAAGCAGAATCTGTATTTCAGCACTGAGCCAGCTACTGAATGCTCCCTACAATGTTTTTGTGCTGTTTCCTCACACCTCTATACCCCATGAGGGCTTGAAACACCATTGATGCTTGGTACCCTATGGACCTATGGCCTGGTCTGTTCTCCAAAGACCTTGCAGAACCAACAGCCAACAAACTGAGCTTGTCTTGTCTTTATTCTCTGAGTACAGATGGTGTTCAGCCCTGCTGAGTCAAAATAAATCTCAGAACTTAAATATAGCAGCTACATCCTCCAGACAAGTAATTGCATAAGTATGTCCATTTGCAGTCTTGCTTGTGTATTAATTTTAACCACATCTCACATCATCAGGCAGTGTTTTGCCCTTATTGTTGTTCACTACCAGTCTCATTTCAGACAGCAGTGCCAACTCAGCGATGATAAACCATCCATGGCTACCTCTGTAGTCACTGACAGAGCTCTGAAAAGCTGCACTTGCCCCGCCAGCTGCCAGCAAGGAAA
Organism: Chaetura pelagica; assembly: GCF_000747805.2. Lineage (NCBI taxonomy): Eukaryota > Metazoa > Chordata > Aves > Apodiformes > Apodidae > Chaetura > Chaetura pelagica. Next base: position 766,160 of record NW_009951940.1, read on the forward strand.
GGGATAAGGTGTGAGAGGAGGGTTCAGAGGTTGCCAGTGCATAAGTAACAGCTACTGATTTCTACTTTCCTATTCTGTTTAAGGCAGAAAGAACAAGCCTGGCTCCCCATGGTGTTCCCATGAGTTTTCTAGCCCAGGTCTTCTTCACCTATTCAGTGAGTCCAGAGGAGGCCATGAAGAAGATAAGAGGGCTGGAGCAGCTCTGCTCTGGAGACAGGCTGAGAGAGTTGGGGTGTTCAGCCTGGAGAAGAGAAGACTCCAGGGAGACCTTAGAGCACCTTCCAGTGCCTGAAGGGGCTCCAGGAAAGCTGGGGAGGGGCTTTTTACATGGGCTTGTAGTGAGAAAACAAAGGAGAATTGATTAAAACTGGAAGAGGGGAGATTTAGATTAGACATTAGGAGAAAATTCTTCACTGTGAGGGTGGTGAGACACTGGCACAGGTTGTCCAGGGAGGCTGTGCCTGTCCCATCCCTGGAAGTGTTGAAGGGCAGGTTGGATGGGGCTCTGAGCAACTTGGTCTGGTGGGAGGTGTCCCTGCCCATGGCAGTGGGGGCTGGAAGTAGATGATCTCTGAGGTCTCTTCCAGCCCAAACAGTTTGGTGATTCCATGATTCTATTAATCCTGTTTCCCATGCCAAGAAGCACTTAGTCCCAGCCAGGCATCTGTCCTCACTTCCTAGGATGACAGTATTCAGATTTCCTGGAAATGACCCTCAAAAGCATCATGGAAATACACAATTTTTATTTTGATTTTTATTTTTGTCATGTTACAAGACAGTTTCTGATTGGCAGCAGGGGAGCATGCAGAGGTTTTGTGAAAGAAAAGGTTCAGGAAGGAGGCTGAGGTAATTTTTTCAGTGAGTAGTTTTCCCTACAGATTCTCTGACCCTTACCTTTGGTGATGGAGCTCAAAATGGTTGCTACAGAAGACATTAGTACTTGTAGTCCAGTGGTACCTAAATCCCTCGGGATCCAGACCTTGCTAAATGCAGTATAAACTCTAGTCTTTGCCCCAGGGAACACTCACTCTCCACCTTTCTTCACCCTCATCCCATTTTCTGCCCCTAAGGCAGAATGGAAGCAGTTAGTGGTGGCTGTAACACTGGCTGCTGTTTTCCCCTGCAAACTGTGTGGATGTCAGTACTGATTTCTCTTCAACCACAGCACTAATTTCATGGCATTCAGCCACCCTCAGTAATGGCTGAGTCTGAATGGCAAACTAAGCTCTAGTTTCCACTTCTGCAATCATCTACCCATCCAGGTTTTTTCCTTTAATTGAAAAAGAGAGGTGGTAAAATTCCCATTTCTAATTTAATAGCCATATTAGCCCTGTTTTGAGCAGGGGATGGGACTAGAAACCTCCAGAGAACCCTTCCAACTTGAGTTTTTCTCTGGTTCTGCATTTTATAAAAGCAGGTGTTTAGGGTGTCCATGTCCAGAGGTGGTCTCTGTGAGAACCACAGAATCACAGAACCTTAGGGGTTGGAAGGGACCTGGAAAGCTCACCCAGTCCAACCTCCCTGCCAGAGCAGGGTCACTCAGATCACATCACACAGGAACGTGTCCAGGTGGGGTTGGAATGTCTCCAGTGAAGGAGACTCCACAGCCCCTCTGGGCAGCCTGTCCCAGGGCTCTGTCACTCTCACAGGAAAGAAGGTTTTTCTGATGTTTACATGGAACCTCCTATGCTCCAGTTTGCACCCATTGCCCCTTGTCCTATCACTGGACATCACTGAACAAAGCCTAGCTAAGAAGAGAAGACACCAGGGGCTCCCCCTACATCAAGACAGAGCCAGGTCCAGCCAGCTCCAAAATGGATCCAGCACAGCTGAGACAATCAGTTACAATGGTGGCACCTCCAAGAAAACAGAGGTAAGAAAGGACAAAACCAACTGTGCAGAAGCTGGGAGGACTGAGAAAAATGTAGTTAGAACAACACTGTAGACACCAAGGCCAGTTTAGAAGAAAGGGGAGGCAATGGTCTAGATGCCAGAGCTGGGTTCCCCAGCAACCCATGGAAAAGACCATGGTAATGCCCATGGTAAAGACTGTGTAGATACGGTGCTTTGGTTTAGCAGTGGACTTAGTAAAGTTAGGTTAATGGCTGGACTTGATGATCTTAAAGGTCTTTTCCAACCAAAACAATTCCATGATCCTGTGAAGGACTGCACTCCATGAAAAGGACCCACGTGGAGAAGCTCTTGAAGAACTGCAGCTTGTGGGAAGAAGCTATGCTGGAGAAGTTCAGGAAAGACTGTACCCTGTGGGAGTGAACTGCATCCTGTGGGATACAGGACTGTATTCTGAAGCAGGGGAAGAGCATGAGGAGGGAGGAGAATAGAAATGGAGTGTTATGGACTGACCACAATTCCTATTCCCTGCCCCCTCCACTGAATGGGGAAGGGAAGGTAGAAGAGTTGGGAATGAAGGACTGAAGCTGAGTCTAAGAAATAGGGGAGAGTGAAGGAAAGAAGCTTTTTATTTTAAATTTGTTGCTCATCATCCTGCTTTATTTTTAATTGGCAATAAATTAAATCAGTTTTTTTTTTTTCCAATACCAAGTCTGTTTAGCCCCTGGCAGTACCTGGTTAGTGATCTCCTTGTCTTTGTCTTGACCCGTGAGCTGTTTCATCTTGTTTTCCCCACCATCCTGTGGAGGAGGAGGAGGGAGAGAGCAGCTGGGTGGGATCTGGCACCCAGACAAGGTCAAAGCCACTGCAGCAGGTACTGGATTTCACAAGCAATTGCTGCTATGCCCTGATCACTTCTAGCACGTGAACAACACTGTAGAATTCCCAGTGGGATTTATCCAAGTGCATCAAGGCATCAGGATGTCCCCCTTAATGATTGTGTGAGATCTTCACCACCACCAGCTCCCTTGAGCCTGTGCACACCAGGGCTTGAAAAGTGTTGTGCTCTGCTGGTATAAAATGCAACACATAAAAATATGTCTTGTGTGGTACAACTCCAAAGCTCTTTATGAAACCCCAGAAACGATGCTGACAGATTCCAGTGCCAGTATTTCTTAGATTCAATGTTGAGGGAAATAGGAGTGAAAGCACATCTTGCAGCAAGGCTTTTCTATTTCCAGTTAGACAGGCTATGTAAATAATTGTATGTCACACAAACCATTTAATGATTTCCTAACTTAATTAGAGGGGGAAAAAAGTACCTTTCCATTATCATTTGAAGTTCTTTGCTTTCATTGCTGATCTTCTGGGTGAATAACTATGCACATGATAGATGAATGTAACACAGATTATTTCTCAACAGGGTTGAGCAAAACAAGAGCACCCAGCTGTAAGGCACTACTGAATGATGGCAAAGCAGAGTTACTTGCTGCAGACTGAAGGACTGGTTGGTTTCATACACAAAGATGAGCAGGAGTCATTGTTATTTCCCTTCCTTCACTGCAGCTATTTTTGTAAGTTTTAATGCTCTGCTCTTGCTGCTGTCCACTTTTTTTTCCCCCATAAGCAGAAAAAGAAATACCTCTGGTAGCACCAAGAATGGAAGAAATAAGGCAAGTACAAACTTGGGAAAAGGCTGCACATGTTTACCAGTGAGTACTGTGTGGCATTTATCCTGCACATGGAGATAAAACCTGCTTTGAATGCTTCAAAACTGAGCGTTTGCAGATCAAACAACAGCAAAGCTCAAAGAACAGCAGCTGCAGAACAGAGTTACAGCCCCAGATGACAGCTGAGGGATTAGCAATGCCAAATGAGGTCTGTCCCATTGAATCCACAACATCCTATCTAGCCACCCCTGCTTGCAACAGGCACCAGCTCTAGGTGCATGAAAAGAATAGGAAAAGCACAGGAGGTGAGCTGCTAAAAAAGCTTGGATGGAAATATGACTTTTCCTGGGGAAGGGAAGGAAAATGCTGTACTATTGTTGATGTATTTAACATGACAGATGTGACAGCTGTTTGTGACACACTGTAGACATGCAAGGTCCTACTGCAAGGAGCATGTCTTTGTAAGTGTGTGCAGGCAGCCTGGGTGCAGCCCATGAAACTGTGAATGTAAAAAGAAAACAAGTGCTTTTGACTAGTAGTGATGTGGCCAAAGATGGTACAAGAAACTAACTGTAGCTCTGTAACCAGAAGCTCCCTGTGTCCCAAAACTAACCCCAAGCAACAAACTCTGCCAAAGCTGGTGACAGTTAAGGATGTTCCACAAGCATTTGAGTATCTGAGCATCACTGCCACTAATTTTATGTCAGCAGACCAGAGCAAGTCTTTTCCCTGTCATCCTTCAGACTTGTAGAAATTGCTTCCACACAGGAGTATCTAAAGATGATCAGTTGGTTTTGAAAGTGCTGGGGAGCAACTTAGGCCATGGATGAAGACACCACTGAGAGCAGAAGGAGCTTAGTGTGGATTTCAGCTGAGCTGCTTCAATTAATGCCCAAAGATTGATATGATAAAGCTCAGAGTTTATCTGTGTTGTTCTGATAAGAGCACAGAGACACAAGAATAATTAATAAATACATCTTGAAAGATTAAAATTTCTCAGGAAGCATTTGTATATCTGCATCTTTCCAGTTACATCTGAGGAGAAAAAATCCCATGCTTGATGTCATATACACATTCAGTGCTTAGACTCTCATGAAAATGATGATGAAGATGGTAGAAATACAGGGGGTTTTCACCTGTTCTTGGCTGCTAACAAGTTACTGGGGCTAGCAAATTGCTCTGCCTGAAAGATTGGTCCAAAGTTTATCACTCAGATGAACAAAATACAACAAGCTGGATTTTCCTTCCTTGCCAGCCCGTTCATGTTGCATAGACCAGCAGCATTTTTCATGTGATGCACAGTGATGCTGTTACTTGGTTAATCTAGTTTCTAAACAAAATACTTGTATCTGCATCTGTCTTCTCCATGACTCATCTCTGTAAGATGTCATGGGAAAAATTAGTACACACTTTTTTCTTCTCCATCAGGCAGTGTTGGCTGCTTGCTATTCAGGACATGAGCTACCTGCTTCCTTGCTTCACCTTCTGTGCAGCAAAAGCAGGTACAATATCTCCACAGGATTTATTTTTAACCAGATTATTTACCTTTCTCTGTCTGTTCAAAGCAAACAAACATTGTGAACAGGACAGGTAAGATGTGCTCACCTCTGCTCTATTCCATGGAACTCCTGACCTTCAAATTAATAAAGAAGGACTTCTTTCAAGCTCTGTGCAAGTATTAACTCCTGAATATACCCATGAGGGCACAGGTAAGAAACCATTTCACAATTAAGACAATTCAAAATACCTCAGTTCCAGAGGGGAAAAAAAAATAGTGAATTCTTAACTTGGGCTGGATAATTTGAGCTGAAACTGCCTTGAGTTTCTGCCATGGCAACTGAGTTTCTTGACTTGGGTTAGTAGAAAATGAATACCTAAAAGGGAAACTTGAGGATAAAACCCTGCTCTCTGGAGCTGTATTCAATAAAACTGGAGGTGTACAGATCTCATGGCTTCTTGGCTACCAAAGGCACCTTTCAGGAAGCTTGAGAGAATATTACTTACCCTTTCTTTGAAAAACAGAAGTCAGATTAAATGCTGATGACCTGTGGACTTCCCTTCCCAGTACTGTTGATAGCAGAGGAGAAAAAACAGTAAGTATTTGTTTCTTGCCAGCATGTGTACAGGCTGAAATCAAAGTACTGTCTTCCCTGAAGGGCACACAGGGAGTGAATCGTTTCCTACAGCTGAGATCAGGGTTTTCCCCACTGGGAAGTATTCCTTTTATCTTCCTTTTTATGTGCAGCATCTTCCAGCTGTGAAAATCCCAGCTCCTTTTGCCAACTGCCACTTAACTCTTTGTAGGCCTAGTTCCAGGTTCTCTGGAAAAACTGCCAGTTTGATTTTCACTGAGACTCGATAAAATTCTGTTTTAGGTTTTACAGCGACTTAAAAAATTTGGACTTTATAAAATGCCCCAAGACATGTGCCCACAGCCACAGAGTGGGTGCATGTCTGAGGTAGCCTGAAATTAGAGCTTGTTAAATTAGTTCCCCCTGATGTCTACTCAGGTCCTCTAACCCACCAACTCTCTTCAAGAACAAGGAAGTGTTTCCTGTGTCAGAAACTTCCTTTTTGGTACAGGATGATCAGACTTAACAGTTGTCTGAAAGAGGAAGAACACTGCTCTGTGGAGCTCCAGTCCTGAAGGTCATGAGGAGAAGGCAGGAGGTATTTTAATGGGAAATGACAGAAAATACTCATTCAGATACATTCAGCACATCAAGTGGCATTTTAAAAATCCTTTGAGGGCAAAATGGACACAGCTGCAGGCGACTGCTTCTGTCTGGGCAGAAAGAGGGCACAGAGGGGTCACATTCACTCGGGCCTGAATCTTCTTGTACAAATTACACTAGAAAGATCTTTCTAAAGGCTTCTTGAAAAAGATCTGATTTGACAGCCTCAAATTCTACGTGCAAAACCAGGGCAGAATCTCTCACAAGTTTAAAATATAATAATAAATAAATCTTGGCAGTAATTCAAAAGGATACAAAACCAGAGCATCAGTGTTTCAGGAAATACATTTTAGCTGCTGTTGTGTGTCAGGAATAACTGTAACTTCATACAAAGTTAGAATGTCCTTCCATAAGAGTGACGTGCAGCTCCTGGAGAGACCCTAGAGATAAAGGACACAAAGATAATCCAAGGGTTGGAGCAGCTCTGCTCTGGAGACAGGCTGAGAGAGTTGGGGCTGTTCAGCCTGGAGAAGAGAAGGCTCCAGGGAGACCTTAGAGCACCTTCCAGTGCCTGAAGGGGCTCCAGGAAAGCTGGGGAGGGGCTTTTGACAAGGGCTTGTAGTGAGAGGACAAGGGGTGATGGATTAAAACTGGAAGAGGGGAGATTTAGATTAGATATATGGAAGAAATACTCTAGTGTGAGGGTAGTGAGACCCTGGCCCAGGTTGCCCAGGGAAGCTGTGGCTGCCCCATCCCTGGCAGTGCTGAAGGCCAGGTTGGATGGGGCTTGGAGCAACCTGGTCTGGTGGGAGGTGTCCCTGCCCATGCAGGGGGGGTTGGATCTGGATGATCTTTAAGGTCCCTTCCAACCCAAACCATTCTATGATTTAAGGTTTTACAGTGGTCCTCCCAGCTGCCTTTGCTGCAGACAGACCAAGAGCACTCAGGGTCCGGGGGCTGTGTGAGGAAATGACTCGGAGGATTCTTGAGATTAAAAGCTGGAGTCCTTTTTCTGTCATTTTCTGTTTCAAAATGAAGTTTTATGTGGCCCTGAGACATGCTTGAAAGAGATGTTTGGTTTAGATATGACACTCCCCTCGTTTTGGTCACCTCCCTTGTGCTGGGGGAGGTCAAGCCTTCGGCAGTAAGTCACGGGCTGTGAGTCTGGCTCTATAATTCTGTGGTTTTTATGCTAACACAGAGGCAAGTTCCTCTCCCATGCTCAGTGAAATGTCTTTTCCTCCCTGAAATCACCACACACATTAGTACTGGAATCAGAGCAGCCACAACCAGTATTTTAGCCATGGCAAATGGAAATAAACCCCCAGTCTGATATGGCAGAGTCTGCAATTGCTAAAAAATCCCTTCGGCAATCTTCATGTTGATGACCTCCTCTGCTCTTATCAGGAGGTTGTGGCCTGGAGGCTTCCAATCTCTTCACTCATTGCCTTTCTTTCTTTAAAATGATTCCCAGACTTGTCCCTGGAATAATTAACTTAAAAATACTCTACTCTTCAGTGGTGTTCAAATACACTTAGACACGCTCAAGAATTAACCTTCATAACCTCCATTATGAATTCATGGCTATCATACTTACTACACTAATTAGTCACTGTTAGATGTTCAAACAATCAATTTCATGCTTTCTCTTAGGCTTTGGGCTTACAACAATATTGACAGAGCTCTCTCATTAGCTTTTCTCAAATCCATCCTTAACATTTTTTTTTTTTGCCAGCATGTAGAATCATAGACTGACAGACTGGTTTGGGTTGGGAGGGATCTTCAAGATCATCCAGATCCAACCCCCCTGCATGGGCAGGGACACCTCCCACCAGCCCAGGCTGCTTCAAGCCCCATCCAACCTGCCCTTCAACACTGCCAGGGATGGGGCAGCCACAGCTTCTCTGGGCAACCTGGGCCAGGGTCTCACCAAGGACTCAGCCTTGACAGCAGCTCCTGCCCTGTGCTGGGTGCCAATCACACTGATCAGTGTTGCTCCACTGTTGCCTTCAATTCCCCTCAGGGACTCTATCCATTTGTTGTTTCTGGTCTTAGATCTCAAAAGCAATTTGGGGCAGGATTACCTTTTCATTTCAGATTTTTCATTGCTACAGTCACAATGAGATTGGGGCGGAGGGGTTTTGTGGCTGAAATGCCAACACTCCACAGGAACATTAGTGAAGAAATAAGGAGACAGATAAGGCTAAATGGTTTGCCTAAAATATCCTGGGATGGCTCCGAGTCAGGACAGTCTCTGTTTTCCTGTGTTTGCATCCTTTTCCTCACAGTTGTCATCCTTTTCATTACAGAGGAATAGAATCATAGAATCATAGAATGGTGAAGGTTGGAAGGGACCTTAAAGACCATCAGGTTCCAACCTCCCTGCCATGAGCAGGGACACCTCCCA